>NC_134570.1:241072626-241376299 GCF_050947875.1 Dermacentor variabilis
TCCGCATGCGCGTCCTCACAGACAAGCACATGGTGGTGCAAATTGCGCACGTGCCCACACAAACGATGTCCGCACGCGCGTCCTTACAGCACACGGTGGTGCAAATTGCGCACGTGCCCACAAAAACGATGTCCGCACGCGAGTCCTCACAGTCACACACACGATGTCCGCATGCGCGTCCTCACAGACACGCACATGATGGTGCAAATTGCGCACGTGCCCACACAAACGATGTCCGCACGCGCGTCCTTACAGACACGCACACGGTGGTGCAAATTGCGCACGTTCCCACACAAACGATGTCCGCACGCGCGATCTCACAGACCCGCACACAGTGGTGCAAATTGCGCACGTGCCCACACAAACGATGTCCGCACGCGCGTCCTCACAGACACGCACACGGTGGTGCGAATTGCGCACGTGCCCACACAAACGATGTCCGCACGCGCGTCCTTACAGCACACGGTGGTGCAAATTGCGCACGTGCCCACAAAAACGATGTCCGCACGCGAGTCCTCACAGTCACGCACACGATGTCCGCATGCGCATCCTCACAGACACGCACATGGTGGTGCAAATTGCGCACGTGCCCACCCACACGATGTCCGCACGCGCGTCCTCACAGACACGCACAAGGTTGTGCAAATTGCGCACGTGCCCACACAAACCATGTCCGCACGCGCGTCCTCACAGACACGCACACGATGGTGCAAATTGCGCACGTGCCCACACAAACGATGTCCGCACGCGAGTCCTCACAGACACGCACACGATGGTGCAAATTGCGCACGTGCCCACCCACACGATGTCCGCACGCGCATCGTCACAGACACGCACACGGTGGTGCAAATTGCGCACGTGCCCACACAAACGATGTCCGCACGCGCGTCCTCACAGACACGCACATGGTGGTGCAAATTGCGCACGTGTCCACACAAATGATGTCCGCGCGCGAGTCCTCACAGTCACGCACACGATGTCCGCATGCGCGTCCTCACAGACACGCACATGGTGGTGCAAATTGCGCACGTGCCCACACAAACGATGTCCGCACGCGCGTCCTTACAGCACACGGTGGTGCAAATTGCGCACGTGCCCACAAAAACGATGTCCGCACGCGAGTCCTCACAGTCACACACATGGTGGTGCAAATTGCGCACGTGCCCACACAAACGATGTCCGCACGCGCGTCCTTACAGACACGCACACGGTGGTGCAAATTGCGCACGTGCCCACACAAACGATGTCCGCACGCGCGTCCTCACAGACACGCACACGGTGGTGCAAATTGCGCACGTGCCCACACAAACGTTGTCCGCACGCGCGTCCTCACAGACACGCACACGGTGGTGCGAATTGCGCACGTGCCCACACAAACGATGTCCGCACGCGCGTCCTCACAGACACGCACACGGTGGTGCGAATTGCGCACGTGCCCACACAAACGATGTCCGCACGCGAGTCCTCACAGACACGCACACGATGGTGCAAATTGCGCACGTGCCCACACAAACGATGTCCGCACGCGAGTCCTCACAGACACGCACACGGTGGTGCAAATTGCGCACGTGCCCACCCACACGATGTCCGCACGCGCGTCCTCACAGACACGCACACGGTGGTGCGAATTGCGCACGTGCCCACACAAACGATGTCCGCACGCGCGTCCTCACAGACACGCACACGGTGGTGCAAATTGCGCACATGCCCACACAAACGATGTCCACACGCGAGTCCTCACAGACACGCACACGATGGTGCAAATTGCGCACGTGCCCACACAAACGATGTCCGCACGCGAGTCCTCACAGACACGCACACGATGGTGCAAATTGCGCACGTGCCCACACAAACGATGTCCGCACGCGAGTCCTCACAGACACGCACACGGTGGTGCAAATTGCGCACGTGCCCACCCACACGATGTCCGCACGCGCGTCCTCACAGACACGCACATGGTGGTGCAAATTGCGCACGTGCCAACACAAACCATGTGCGCACGCGCGACCTCACAGACACGCACACGATGGTGCAAATTGCGCACGTGCCCACACAAACGATGTCCACACGCGAGTCCTCACAGACACGCACACGATGGTGCAAATTGCGCACGTGCCCACCCACACGATGTCCGCACGCGCATGGTCACAGACACGCACACGGTGGTGCAAATTGCGCACGTGCCCACACAAACGATGTCCGCACGCGCGTCCTCACAGACACGCACATGGTGGTGCAAATTGCGCACGTGCCCACACAAACGATGTCCGCACGCGAGTCCTCACAGTCACGCACACGATGTCCGCATGCGCGTCCTCACAGACACGCACATGGTGGTGCAAATTGCGCACGTGCCCACACAAACGATGTCCGCACGCGCGTCCTTACAGCACACGGTGGTGCAAATTGCGCACGTGCCCACAAAAACGATGTCCGCACGCGAGTCCTCACAGTCACGCACACGATGTCCGCATGCGCGTCCTCACAGACACGCACATGGTGGTGCAAATTGCGCACGTGCCCACACAAACGATGTCCGCACGCGCGTCCTTACAGACACGCACACGGTGGTGCAAATTGCGCACGTGCCCACACAAACGATGTCCGCACGCGCGTCCTCACAGTCACGCACACGATGGTGCAAATTGCGCACGTGCCCACCCACACGATGTCCGCACGCGCGTCCTCACAGACACGCACACGATGGTGCGAATTGCGCATGTGCCCACCCACACGATGTCCGCACGCGCGTCCTCACAGACACGCACACGATGGTGCAAATTGCGCACGTGCCCACACAAATGATTTCCGCACGCGAGTCCTCACAGACACGCACACGATGGTGCAAATTGCGCACGTGCCCACCCACACGATGTCCGCACGCGCGTCCTCACAGACACGCACATGGTGGTGCAAATTGCGCACGTGCCCACACAAACGATGTCCGCACGCGAGTCCTCAAACACACGCACACGATGGTGCAAATTGCGCACGTGCCCACCCACACGATGTCCGCACGCGCGTCCTCACAGACACGCACATGGTGGTGCAAATTGCGCACGTGCCCACACAAACGATGTCCGCACGCGCGTACTCAGACACGCACACGATGGTGCGAATTGCGCGCGTGCCCACACAAACGATGTCCGCACGCGCGTCCTCACAGACACGCACACGGTGGTGCGAATTGCGCACGTGCCCACCCACACGATGTCCGCACGCGCGTCCTCACAGACAAGCACACGGTGGTGCAAATTGCGCACGTGCCCACACAAACGATGTCCGCACGCGCGTCCTCACAGTCACGCACACCGTGGTGCAAATTGCGCACGTGCCCACCCACACGATGTCCGCACGCGCGACCTCACAGACACGCACACGGTGGTGCAAATTGCGCAGGTGCCCACACAAACGATGTCCGCACGCGCGTCCTCACAGACACGCACACGGTGGTGCAAATTGCGCACGTGCCCACACAAACGATGTCCGCACGCGCGTCCTCACAGACACGCACACGGTGGTGCGAATTGCGCACGTGCCCACCCACACGATGTCCGCACGCGCGTCCTCACAGACACGCACACGGTGGTGCAAATTGCGCACGTGCCCGCACAAACGATGTCCGCACGCGCGTCCTCACAGTCACGCACACGGTGGTGCAAATTGCGCACGTGCGCACCCACACGATGTCCGCACGCGCGACCTCACAGACACGCACACGGTGGTGGAAATTGCGCACGTGCCCACACAAACGATGTCCGCACGCGCGTCCTCACAGACACGCACACGGTGGTGCAAATTGCGCACGTGCCCACACAAACGATGTCCGCACGCGCGTCCTCACAGACACGCACACGGTGGTGCGAATTGCGCACGTGCCCACACAAACGATGTCCGCACGCGCGTCCTCACAGACACGCACACGGTGGTGCGAATTCCGCACGTGCCCACCCACACGATGTCCGCACGCGCGTCCTCACAGACACGCACACGGTGGTGCAAATTGCGCACGTGCCCACACAAACGATGTCCGCACGCGCGTCCTCACAGTCACGCACACGGTGGTGCAAATTGCGCACGTGCCCACCCACACGATGTCCGCACGCGCGTCCTCACAGACACGCACACGGTGGTGCAAATTGCGCACGTGCCCACACAAACGATGTCCGCACGCGCGTCCTCACAGACACGCACACGGTGGTGCAAATTGCGCACGTGCCCACACAAACGATGTCCGCACGCGCCTCCTCACAGACACGCACAAGGTGGTGCGAATTGCGCACGTGCCCACACAAACGATGTCCGCACGCGCGTCCTCACAGACACGCACACGGTGGTGCGAATTGCGCACGTACCCACCCACACGATGTCCGCACGCGCGTCCTCACAGTCACGCACACGGTGGTGCAAATTGCGCACGTGCCCACCCACACGATGTCCGCACGCGCGTCCTCGCAGACACGCACACGGTGGTGCAAATTGCGCACGTGCCCACCCACACGATGTCCGCACGCGCGTCCTCACAGACACGCACACGGTGGTGCAAATTGCGCACGTGCCCACGCAAACGATGTCCGCACGCGCGTCCTCACAGACACGCACACGATGGTGCAAATTGCGCACGTGCCCACACAAACGATGTCCGCACGCGCGTCCTCACAGACACGCACAAGGTGGTGCGAATTGCGCACGTGCCCACACAAACGATGTCCGCACGCGCGTCATCACAGTCACGCACACGATGGTGCAAATTGCGCACGTGCCCACCCACACGATGTCCGCACGCGCGTCCTCAAAGACACGCACACGGTGGTGCAAATTGCGCACGTGCCCACACAAACGATGTCTGCACGCGCGTCCTGACAGACACGCACACGGTGGTGCAAATTGCGGACGTGCCCACACAAACGATGTCCCTACGCGCGTCCTCACAGACACGCACACGGTGGTGCAAATTGCACACGTGCCCACACAAACGATGTCTGCACGCGCGTCCTGACAGACACGCACACGGTGGTGCAAATTGCGCACGTGCCCACCCACACGATGTCCGCACGCGCGTCCTCACAGACACGCACACGGTGGTGCAAATTGCGCACGTGCCCACACAAAGGATGTCGGCACGCGCGTCCTCACAGACACGCACACGGTGGTGCGAATTGCGCACGTGCCCACCCACACGATGTCCGCACGCGCGTCCTCACAGTCACGCACACGATGGTGCAAATTGCGCACGTGCCCACCCACACGATGTCTGCACGCGCGTCCTCACAGACACGCACACGGTGGTGCAAATTGCGCACGTGCCCACACAAACGATATCTGCACGCGCGTCCTGACAGACACGCACACGGTGGTGCAAATTGTACATGTGCCCACCCACACGATGTCCGCACGCGCGTCCTCACAGACACGCACACGGTGGTGCAAATTGCGCACGTGCCCACACAAACGATGTCCGCACGCGCGTCGTCACAGTCACGAACACGATGGTGCGAATTGCGCACGTGCCCACCCACACGATGTCCTAGCGCGCGTCCTCACAGACACGCACACGGTGGTGCAAATTGCGCACGTGCCCACACAAACGATGTCCGCACGCGCGTCCTTACAGACACGCACACGATGGTGCAAATTGCGCACGTGCCCACACAAACGATGTCCGCACGCGGGTCCTCACAGACACGCACACGATGGTGCAAATTGCGCACGTGCCCACCCACACGATGTCCGCACGCGCGTCCTCACAGACACGCACACGATGGTGCAAATTGCGCACGTGCCCACCCACACGATGTCCGCACGCGCGTCCTCACAGACACGCACACGGTGGTGCAAATTGCGCACGTGCCCACGCAAACGATGTCCGCACGCGCGTCCTCACAGACACGCACATGGTGGTGCAAATTGCGCACGTGCCCACACAAACGATGTCCGCACGCGCGTACTCACAGACACGCACACGGTGGTGCAAATGCGCACGTGCCCACACAAACGATGTCCGCACGCGCGTCCTCACAGTCACGCACACGATGGTGCAAATTGCGCACGTGCCCACCCACACGATGTCCGCACGCGCGTCCTCACAGACACGCACACGGTGGTGCAAATTGCGCACGTGCCCACACAAACGATGTCCGCACGCGCGTCCTCACAGACACGCACACGGTGGTGCAAATTGCGCACGTGCCCACACAAACGATGTCCGCACGCGCGTCCGCACAGACACGCACACGATGGTGCGAATTGCGCACGTGCCCACCCACACGATGTCCGCACGCGCGTCCTCACAGTCACGCACACGGTGGTGCAAATTGCGCACGTGCCCACCCACACGATGTCCGCACGCGCGTCCTCACAGACACGCACACGATGGTGCAAATTGCGCACGTGCCCACCCACACGATGTCCGCACGCGCGTCCTCACAGACACGTACACGGTGGTGCAAATTGCGCACGTGCCCACGCAAACGATGTCCGCACGCGCGTCCTCACAGACACACACACGATGGTGCAAATTGCGCACGTGCCCACCCACACGATGTCCGCACGCGCGTCCTCACAGACACGCACACGATAGTGCAAATTGCGCACGTGCCCACCCACACGATGTCCCCACGCGCGTCCTCACAGACACGCACACGGTGGTGCAAATTGCGCACGTGCCCACACAAACGATGTCCGCACGTGCGTCCTCACAGACACGCACATGGTGGTGCAAATTGCGCACGTGCCCACACAAACGATGTCCGCACGCGCGTCCTCATAGACACGCACACGATGGTGCACATTGCGCACGTGTCCACACAAACTATGGGCGCACGCGAGTCCTCACAGACACGCACACGATGGTGCAAATTGCGCACGTGCCCACCCACACGATGTCCGCGCGCGCGTCCTCACAGACACGCACACGGTGGTGCAAATTGCGCACGTGCCCACACAAACGATGTCCGCACGCGCGTCCTCACAGACACGCACACGATGGTGCAAATTGCGCACGTGCCCACCCACACGATGTCCGCACGCGCCTCCTCACAGACACGCACATGGTGGTGCAAATTGCGCACGTGCCCACACAAACCATGTCCGCACGCGCGTCCTCACAGACACGCACACGATTGGTCAAATTGCGCACGTGCCCACACAAACGATGTCCGCACGCGAGTCCTCACAGACACGCACACGATAGTGCAAATTGCGCACGTGCCCACCCACACGATGTCCCCACGCGCGTCCTCACAGACACGCACACGGTGGTGCAAATTGCGTACGTGCCCACACAAACGATGTCCGCACGTGCGTCCTCACAGACACGCACATGGTGGTGCAAATTGCGCACGTGCCCACACAAACGATGTCCGCACGCGAGTCCTCGCAGTCACGCACACGATGGTGCAAACTGCGCACGTGCCCACGCACACGATGTCCGCATGCGCGTCCTCACAGACACGCACATGGTGGTGCAAATTGCGCACGTGCCCACACAAACGATGTCCGCACGCGCGTCCTCACAGACAAGCACACGGTGGTGCAAATTGCGCACGTGCCCACACAAACGATGTCCGCACGCGTGTCCTCACAGACACGCACACGGTGGTGCAAATTGCGCATGTGCACACACAAACGATGTCCGCACGCGCGGCCTCACAGACACGCACACGATGGTGCAAATTGCGCACCTGCCCACCCACACGATGTCCGCACGCGCGTCCTCACAGACACGCACACGGTGGTGCAAATTGCGCATGTGCCCACACAAACGATGTCCGCACGTGCGTCCTCACAGACACGCACACGGTGGTGCAAATTGCGCACATGCCCACGCAAACGATGTCCGCACGCGAGTCCTCACAGACACGCACACGATGGTGCAAATTGCGCACGTGCCCACACAAACGATGTCCGCACGCGAGTCCTCACAGACACGTACACGATGGTGCAAATTGCGCACGTGCCCACCCACACGATGTCCGCACGCGCGTCCTCACAGACACGCACACGGTGGTGCAAATTGCGCACGTGCCCACACAAACGATGTCCGCACGCGTGGCCTCACAGACACGCACACGATGGTGCAAATTGCGCACCTGCCCACCCACACGATGTCCGCACGCGCGTCCTCACAGACACGCACACGGTGGTGCAAATTGCGCATGTGCCCACACAAACGATGTCCGCACGCGCGTCCTCACAGACACGCACACGGTGGTGCAAACTGCGCACGTGCCCAAACAAACGATGTCCGCACGCGGGTCCTCACAGACACGCGCACGGTGGTCCAAATTGCGCACGTGCCCACACAAACGATGTCCGCACGCGAGTCCTCACAGACACGCACACGATGGTGCAAATTGCGCACGTGCCCACACAAACGATGTCCGCACGCGAGTCCTCACAGACACGCACACGATGGTGCAAATTGCGCACGTGCCCACACAAACGATGTCCGCACGCGAGTCCTCACAGACACGCACACGATGGTGCAAATTGCGCACGTGCCCACCCACACGATGTCCGCACGCGCGTCCTCACAGACACGCACATGGTGGTGCAAATTGCGCACGTGCCCACACAAACGATGTCCGCACGCGCGTACTCACAGACACGCACACGGTGGTGCAAATTGCGCACGTGCCCACCCACACGATGTCCGCACGCGCGTCCTCAAAGACACGCACACGGTGGTGGAAATTGCGCACGTGCCCACATAAACGATGTCCGCACGCGCGTCCTCACAGAGACGCACATGGTGGTGCAAATTGCGCACGTGCCCACACAAACGATGTCCGCACGCGCGTCCTCACAGACAAGCACACGGTAGTGCAAATTGCGCACGTGCCCACACAAACGATGTCCGCACGCGTGTCCTCACAGACACGCACACGGTGGTGCAAATTGCGCATGTGCCCACACAAACGATGTCCGCACGTGCGTCCTCACAGACACGCACACGGTGGTGCAAATTGCGCACGTGCCCACACAAACCATGTCCGCACGCGCGTCCTCACAGACACGCACACGATGGTGCAAATTGCGCACGTGCCCACACAAACGATGTCCGCACGCGAGTCCTCACAGACACGCACACGATAGTGCAAATTGCGCACGTGCCCACCCACACGATGTCCCCACGCGCGTCCTCACAGACACGCACACGGTGGTGCAAATTGCGCACGTGCCCACACAAACGATGTCCGCACGTGCGTCCTCACAGACACGCACATGGTGGTGCAAATTGCGCACGTGCCCACACAAACGATGTCCGCACGCGAGTCCTCACAGACACGCACACGATAGTGCAAATTGCGCACGTGCCCACCCACACGATGTCCGCACGCGCGTCCTCACAGACACGCACACGGTGGTGCAAATTGCGCACGTGCCCACACAAACGATGTCCGCACGCGCGTCCTCACAGACACGCACACGATGGTGCAAATTGCGCACGTGCCCACCCACACGATGTCCGCACGCGCGTCCTCACAGACACGCACATGGTGGTGCAAATTGCGCACGTGCCCACACAAACCATGTCCGCACGCGCGTCCTCACAGACACGCACACGATGGTGCAAATTGCGCACGTGCCCACACAAACGATGTCCGCACGCGAGTCCTCACAGACACGCACACGATAGTGCAAATTGCGCACGTGCCCACCCACACGATGTCCCCACGCGCGTCCTCACAGACACGCACACGGTGGTGCAAATTGCGCACGTGCCCACACAAACGATGTCCGCACGTGCGTCCTCACAGACACGCACATGGTGGTGCAAATTGCGCACGTGCCCACACAAACTATGTCCGCACGCGAGTCCTCACAGTCACGCACACGATGGTGCAAACTGCGCACGTGCCCACGCACACGATGTCCGCATGCGCGTCCTCACAGACACGCACATGGTGGTGCAAATTGCGCACGTGCCCACACAAACGATGTCCGCACGCGCGTCCTCACAGACAAGCACACGGTGGTGCAAATTGCGCACGTGCCCACACAAACGATGTCCGCACGCGTGTCCTCACAGACACGCACACGGTGGTGCAAATTGCGCATGTGCCCACACAAACGATGTCCGCACGCGCGGCCTCACAGACACGCACACGATGGTGCAAATTGCGCACCTGCCCACCCACACGATGTCCGCACGCGCGTCCTCACAGACACGCACACGGTGGTGCAAATTGCGCATGTGCCCACACAAACGATGTCCGCACGTGCGTCCTCACAGACACGCACACGGTGGTGCAAATTGCGCACGTGCCCACCCACACGATGTCCGCGTGCGTCCTCACAGACACGCACACGGTGGTGCAAATTGCGCACGTGCCCACACAAACGATGTCCGCACGCGTGGCCTCACAGACACGCACGCGATGGTGCAAATTGCGCACCTGCCCACCCACACGATGTCCGCACGCGCGTCCTCACAGACACGCACACGGTGGTGCAAATTGCGCATGTGCCCACACAAACGATGTCCGCACGAGCGTCCTCACAGACACGCACACGGTGGTGCAAACTGCGCATGTGCCCAAACAAACGATGTCCGCACGCGCGTCCTCACAGACACGCGCACGGTGGTGCAAATTGCGCACGTGCCCACACAAACGATGTCCGCACGCGAGTCCTCACAGACACGCACACGATGGTGCAAATTGCGCACGTGCCCACACAAACGATGTCCGCACGCGAGTCCTCACAGACACGCACACGATGGTGCAAATTGCGCACGTGCCTACACAAATGATGTCCGCACGCGAGTCCTCACAGACACGCACACGATGGTGCAAATTGCGCACGTGCCCACCCACACGATGTCCGCACGCGCGTCCTCACAGACACGCACATGGTGGTGCAAATTGCGCACGTGCCCACACAAACGATGTCCGCACGCGCGTACTCACAGACACGCACACGGTGGTGCAAATTGCGCACGTGCCCACACAAACGATGTCCGCACGCGCGTCCTCACAGACACGCACACGGTGGTGCAAATTGCGCACGTGCCCACACAAACGATGTCCGCACGCGCGTCCTCACAGACACGCACACGGTGGTGCAAATTGCGCACGTGCCCACACAAACGATGTCCGCACGCGCGTCCTCACAGACACGCACACGGTGGTGCGAATTGCGCACGTGCCCACACAAACGATGTCCGCACGCGCGTCCTCACAGACACGCACACGGTGGTGCAAATTGCGCACGTGCCCACCCACACGATGTCCGCACGCGCGTCCTCACAGACACGCACACGGTCGTCCAAATTGCGCACGTGCCCACACAAACGATGTCCGCACGCGCGTCCTCACAGACACGCACACGGTGGTGCGAATTGCGCACCTGCCCACACAAACGATGTCCGCACGCGCGTCCTCACAGACACACACACGGTGGTGCGAATTGCGCACGTGCCCACACAAACGATGTCCGCACGCGCGTCCTCACAGTCACGCACACGATGGTGCAAATTGCGCACGTGCCCACCCACACGATGTCCGCACGCGCGTCCTCACAGACACGCACACGGTGGTGCAAATAGCGCACGTGCCCACCCACACGATGTCCGCACGCGCGGCCTCACAGACACGCACACGGTGGTGCAAATTGCCCACGTGCCTACACAAACGATGTCCGCACGCGCGTCCTCACAGACACGCACATGGTGGTGCAAATTGCGCACGTGCCCACACAAACGATGTCCGCACGCGCGTCCTCACAGTCACGAACACGATGGTGCGAATTGCGCACGTGCCCACCCACACGATGTCCGCACGCGCGTCCTCACAGACACGCACATGGTGGTGCAAATTGCGCACGTGCCCACACAAACGATGTGCGCACGCGCGTACTCACAGACACGCACACGGTGGTGCAAATGCGCACGTGCCCACACAAACGATGTCCGCACGCGCGTCCTCACAGTCACGCACACGATGGTGCAAATTGCGCACGTGCCCACCCACACGATGTCCGCACGCGCGTCCTCACAGACACGCACACGGTGGTGCAAATTGCGCACGTGCCCACACAAACGATGTCCGCACGCGCGTCCTCACAGACACGCACACGGTGGTGCAAATTGCGCACGTGCCCACACAAACGATGTCCGCACGCGCGTCCGCACAGACACGCACACGATGGTGCGAATTGCGCACGTGCCCACCCACACGATGCCCGCACGCGCGTCCTCACAGTCACGCACACGGTGGTGCAAATTGCGCACGTGCCCACGCAAACGATGTCCGCACGCGCGTCCTCACAGACACGCACACGATGGTGCAAATTGCGCACGTGCCCACCCACACGATGTCCGCACGCGCGTCCTCACAGACACGCACACGAAGGTGCGAATTGCGCATGTGCCCACCCACACGATGTCCGCACGCGCGTCCTCAAAGACACGCACACGGTGGTGCAAATTGCGCACGTGCCCACATAAACGATGTCCGCACGCGCGTCCTCATAGACACGCACACGATGGTGCACATTGCGCACGTGCCCACACAAACTATGGGCGCACGCGAGTCCTCACAGACACGCACACGATGGTGCAAATTGCGCACGTGCCCACCCACACGATGTCCGCACGCGCGTCCTCACAGACACGCACACGGTGGTGCAAATTGCGCACGTGCCCACCCACACGATGTCCGCACGCGCGTCCTCACAGACACGCACACGGTCGTCCAAATTGCGCACGTGCCCACACAAACGATGTCCGCACGCGCGTCCTCACAGACACGCACACGGTGGTGCGAATTGCGCACGTGCCCACACAAACGATGTCCGCACGCGCGTCCTCACAGACACGCACACGGTGGTGCGAATTGCGCACGTGCCCACACAAACGATGTCCGCACGCGCGTCCTCACAGTCACGCACACGATGGTGCAAATTGCGCACGTGCCCACCCACACGATGTCCGCACGCGCGTCCTCACAGACACGCACACGGTGGTGCAAATTGCGCACGTGCCCACCCACACGATGTCCGCACGCGCGGCCTCACAGACACGCACACGGTGGTGCAAATTGCCCACGTGCCCACACAAACGATGTCCGCACGCGCGTCCTCACAGACACGCACATGGTGGTGCAAATTGCGCACGTGCCCACACAAACGATGTCCGCACGCGCGTCCTCACAGTCACGAACACAATGGTGCGAATTGCGCACGTGCCCACCCACACGATGTCCGCACGCGCGTCCTCACAGACACGCACACGGTGGTGCAAATTGCGCACGTGCCCACACAAACGATGTCCGCACGCGCGTCCTTACAGACACGCACACGATGGTGCAAATTGCGCACGTGCCCACACAAACGATGTCCGCACGCGGGTCCTCACAGACACGCACACGATGGTGCAAATTGCGCACGTGCCCACCCACACGATGTCCGCACGCGCGTCCTCACAGATACGCACACGATGGTGCAAATTACGCACGTGCCCACCCACACGATGTCCGCACGCGCGTCCTCACAGACACGCACACGGTGGTGCAAATTGCGCACGTGCCCACGCAAACGATGTCCGCACGCGCGTCCTCACAGACACGCACATGGTGGTGCAAATTGCGCACGTGCCCACACAAACGATGTGCGCACGCGCGTACTCACAGACACGCACACGGTGGTGCAAATGCGCACGTGCCCACACAAACGATGTCCGCACGCGCGTCCTCACAGTCACGCACACGATGGTGCAAATTGCGCCCGTGCCCACCCACACGATGTCCGCACGCGCGTCCTCACAGACACGCACACGGTGGTGCAAAGTGCGCACGTGCCCACACAAACGATGTCCGCACGCGCGTCCTCACAGACACGCACACGGTGGTGCAAATTGCGCACGTGCCCACACAAACGATGTCCGCACGCGCGTCCGCACAGACACGCACACGATGGTGCGAATTGCGCACGTGCCCACCCACACGATGCCCGCACGCGCGTCCTCACAGTCACGCACACGGTGGTGCAAAATGCGCACGTGCCCACCCACACGATGTCCGCACGCGCGTCCTCACAGACACGCACACGATGGTGCAAATTGCGCACGTGCCCACCCACACGATGTCCGCACGCGCGTCCTCACAGACACGCACACGGTGGTGCAAATTGCGCACGTGCCCACGCAAACGATGTCCGCACGCGCGTCCTCACAGACACGCACACGATGGTGCAAATTGCGCACGTGCCCACCCACACGATGTCCGCACGCGCGTCCTCACAGACACGCACACGAAGGTGCGAATTGCGCATGTGCCCACCCACACGATGTCCGCACGCGCGTCCTCAAAGACACGCACACGGTGGTGCAAATTGCGCACGTGCCCACATAAACGATGTCCGCACGCGCGTCCTCATAGACACGCACACGATGGTGCACATTGCGCACGTGCCCACACAAACTATGGGCGCACGCGAGTCCTCACAGACACGCACACGATGGTGCAAATTGCGCACGTGCCCACCCACACGATGTCCGCACGCGCGTCCTCACAGACACGCACACGGTGGTGCAAATTGCGCACGTGCCCACACAAACGATGTCCGCACGCGCGTCCTCACAGACACGCACACGATGGTGCAAATTGCGCACGTGCTCACCCACACGATGTCCGCACGCGCCTCCTCACAGACACGCACATGGTGGGGCAAATTGCGCACGTGCCCACACAAACCATGTCCGCACGCGCGTCCTCACAGACACGCACACGATGGTGCAAATTGCGCACGTGCCCACACAAACGATGTCCGCACGCGAGTCCTCACAGACACGCACACGATAGTGCAAATTGCGCACGTGCCCACACAAACGATGTCCGCACGCGCGTCCTCACAGACACGCACACGGTGGTGCAAATTGCGCACGTGCCCACACAAACGATGTCCGCACGCGCGTCCTCACAGACACGCACACGGTGGTGCGAATTGCGCACGTGCCCACACTAACGATGTCCGCACGCGCGTCCTCACAGACACGCACACGGTGGTGCAAATTGCGCACGTGCCCACCCACACGATGTCCGCACGCGCGTCCTCACAGACACGCACACGGTGGTCCAAATTGCGCACGTGCCCACACAAACGATGTCCGCACGCGCGTCCTCACAGACACGCACACGGTGGTGCGAATTGCGCACGTGCCCACACAAACGATGTCCGCACGCGCGTCCTCACAGACACGCACACGGTGGTGCGAATTGCGCACGTGCCCACACAAACGATGTCCGCACGCGCGTCCTCACAGTCACGCACACGATGGTGCAAATTGCGCACGTGCCCACCCACACGATGTCCGCACGCGCGTCCTCACAGACACGCACACGGTGGTGCAAATTGCGCACGTGCCCACCCACACGATGTCCGCACGCGCGGCCTCACAGACACGCACACGGTGGGGCGAATTGCGCACGTGCCCACACAAACGATGTCCGCACGCGCGTCCTCACAGACACGCACATGGTGGTGCAAATTGCGCACGTACCCACACAAACGATGTCCGCACGCGCGTCCTCACAGTCACGAACACGATGGTGCGAATTGCGCACGTGCCCACCCACACGATGTCCGCACGCGCGTCCTCACAGACACGCACACGGTGGTGCAAATTGCGCACGTGCCCACACAAACGATGTCCGCACGCGGGTCCTCACAGACACGCACACGATGGTGCAAATTGCGCACGTGCCCACCCACACGATGTCCGCACGCGCGTCCTCACAGACACGCACACGATGGTGCAAATTGCGCACGTGCCCACCCACACGATGTCCGCACGCGCGTCCTCACAGACACGCACACGGTGGTGCAAATTGCGCACGTGCCTACGCAAACGATGTCCGCACGCGCGTCTTCACAGACACGCACATGGTGGTGCAAATTGCGCACGTGCCCACACAAACGATGTCCGCACGCGCGTACTCACAGACACGCACACGGTGGTGCAAATGCGCACGTGCCCACACAAACGATGTCCGCACGCGAGTCCTCACAGACACGCACACGATGGTGCAAATTGCGCACGTGCCCACCCACACGATGTCCGCACGCGCGTCCTCACAGACACGCACACGATGTGGTGCAAATTGCGCACGTGCCCACACAAACGATGTCCGCACGCGAGTCCTCACAGACACGCACACGATGGTGCAAATTGCGCACGTGCCCACACAAACGATGTCCGCACGCGAGTCCTCACAGACACGTACACGATGGTGCAAATTGCGCACGTGCCCACCCACACGATGTCCGCACGCGCGTCCTCACAGACACGCACACGGTGGTGCAAATTGCGCACGTGCCCACACAAACGATGTCCGCACGCGCGGCCTCACAGACACGCACACGATGGTGCAAATTGCGCACCTGCCCACCCACACGATGTCCGCACGCGCGTCCTCACAGACACGGACACGGTGGTGCAAATTGCGCATGTGCCCACACAAACGATGTCCGCACGCACGTCCTCACAGACACGCACACGGTGGTGCAAACTGCGCATGTGCCCACACAAACGATGTCCGCACGCTCGTCCTCACAGACACGCACACGGTGGTGCAAACTGCGCAAGTGCCCACACAAACGTTGTCCGCACGCGCGTCCTCACAGACACGCGCACGGTGGTGCAAATTGCGCACGTGCCCACACAAACGATGTCCGCACGCGAGTCCTCACAGACACGCACACGATGGTGCAAATTGCGCACCTGCCCACCCACACGATGTCCGCACGCGCGTCCTCACAGACACGCACACGGTGGTGCAAATTGCGCACGTGCCTACGCAAACGATGTCCGCACGCGCGTCCTCACAGACACGCACACGGTGGTGCAAATTGCGCACGTGCCCACACAAACGATGTCCGCACGCGCGTACTCACAGACACGCACACGGTGGTGCAAATGCGCACGTGCCCACACAAACGATGTCCGCACGCGAGTCCTCACAGACACGCACACGATGGTGCAAATTGCGCACGTGCCCACCCACACGATGTCCGCACGCGCGTCCTCACAGACACGCACATGGTGGTGCAAATTGCGCACGTGCCCACACAAACGATGTCCGCACGCGCGTACTCACAGACACGCACACGGTGGTGCAAATTGCGCACGTGCCCACACAAACGATGTCCGCACGCGTGTCCTCACAGACACGCACACGGTGGTGCAAATTGCGCACGTGCCCACACAAACGATGTCCGCACGCGCGGCCTCACAGACACGCACACGATGGTGCAAATTGCGCACCTGCCCACCCACACGATGTCCGCACGCGCGTCCTCACAGACACGCACACGGTGGTGCAAATTGCGCATGTGCCCACACAAACGATGTCCGCACGCGCGTCCTCACAGACACGCACACGGTGGTGCAAATTGCGCACGTGCCCACACAAACGATGTCCGCACGCGAGTCCTCACAGACACGCACACGATGGTGCAAATTGCGCACGTGCCCACACAAACGATGTCCGCACGCGAGTCCTCACAGACACGTACACGATGGTGCAAATTGCGCACGTGCCCACCCACACGATGTCCGCACGCGCGTCCTCACAGACACGCACACGGTGGTGCAAATTGCGCACGTGCCCACACAAACGATGTCCGCACGCGCGGCCTCACAGACACGCACACGATGGTGCAAATTGCGCACCTGCCCACCCACACGATGTCCGCACGCGCGTCCTCACAGACACGCACACGGTGGTGCAAATTGCGCATGTGCCCACACAAACGATGTCCGCACGCACGTCCTCACAGACACGCACACGGTGGTGCAAACTGCGCATGTGCCCACACAAACGATGTCCGCACGCACGTCCTCACAGACACGCACACGGTGGTGCAAATTGCGCACGTGCCCACACAAACGATGTCCGCACGCGAGTCCTCACAGACACGCACACGATGGCTCAAATTGCGCACGTGCCCACCCACACGATGTCCGCAGGCGCGTCCTCACAGACACGCACACGAATTCTGCGGCGAAGTCTTATGCACATAAAGATGCGCTAAGACGGCAAGAAGAGAATGATTTACATCGGGCGTCGTTTTCGTGTGCTTTGCGGTCCACGACTACAGCTGCAGCCAAGTGCAGGCACGAACAAGAGAAGTAGAAGAAATAGCGGAAATAACTTTATTTCATTCGTTCATCGCGCAGTTGGCGCAAGCAGATAAACAAAGCGAAACTAACTAGCCGCGTGTAAAACTTTATTATACGCACCATTATAAGCTTGCAAATATTTCTAACGATGTGAAATATTGAACACACGGTTTTTGTGTAGATTATGGTGCTGCGATACAACAAAAAACGTGATGAATTAGTGCATCACAGACGTTCATACATGCTGTGGCGCTCCGGTTCCATGATGAGCCAACCCCGCAGGCCCGGGGCCGCCTGGGATAGCCCGCCTAAAGTTCTACATTGCCCGCACGGTACGCTCGTTGGTTTACCGTCTGGCACGCTTCTTTGTGTTCGCGCTTTTGGCGCATATGTTCTTCAGACATGGCCTCAAAATGCCTTGTTGAGTTTCGAGAGAAGAAGATGGTCGCTCATTTCGACGGGTCATTGACACGGCAAGAGCTCATCCGAAAGCTGCAGGCATCCAGCGTCCTGGCGAATGTCGATACAGCGCAGCTAAAGCTCACGGTACGTATACGCAGTGCGATTGGTGATACATTATATTTTTCTCATTGTGGTAAGAATTCTTCATAGTATCTTCTCGCGCAGTGTACCTAAATATTGACGAGCACAGGAACAAAGAAAAACGACTACGAACGGTTTGCGCACCATCCATTGTCATCGTCTTTGTTCCCGTCCTCGTCATAAGTACACAGCGCAAGAAGAAACTATGAACAACCTGCAACTAGCCCAATTCATCGCTCTTTCGACGCATTTTTGCGCTTGGTCTGGTAGGAGCGCGGTGTTGACTTTGTGTGCGTGCAGTGTCGCGGTCATAATCGAAAGAGCGTCATATCTTCAAAATGCATGCTTGTATGTAACCGCGCTCCAACCTGTAACCTTCATTGAAGCCGATTCCAATGAAATTTGTTGCAGTGAGAAGGAAAAAGAGAGTCCTGTAGTGGCCATAAAGGGAACTTGAACCATAATGTAGTGCTGAAGTACTTTATTAAGGCCTTGCAAAGGTTGGTTCTGTGATTGCCTAAAGAACGGTTACTTGCGTTTTCTTACGTCGTCGCTGCGGTAAAGCTATTGGACAACAGTGCTATATACCAGTTTAGCCTTTAGTGCTACTTGAAGCTATTTCATTTTTTTTAAGTCTGTCAATTGTTTCCCGACGAGAACGCTATACTTATAAAGTTGTTCATGGTTTCATTTGAATTTCGCGCTGCAGTTGCAACACCGAATATCAATATTTCTCGTAACCCTTAAATTTCCGTTCTTGTTTGGAGTGATATTTTTTTATTTATAAGTCCATTTTGCAAGTGATAGTGGCCTATGGTTATCACGGTGCAAGGTGACCATGCAAGTGCCGGGATGCCTGGATGCGTACGAGGCGTTCATTTGAGGGATCGTCAGCTGTTTTTGCGCAGGCGCGAGTACGAGCGGACGCGAGTCTGGGAGCTTTTGCTCCTTGAATTGCTTCATTATACGACTCTGCTTAGGCACTACGGAGGAGGTTTTTATGTAGGCGTTTGTCCCTAGGCGTGCCGGCGTTGCGGAGTGGGGTCGTTTGTTTACGCTCGGACGCTGGCTGCTGGCGTGGTAAAATGGGTGAAGCAGCAGGCACTGACGGCCGATTTGGCGACCGCTGTGTCGGACAGAATGTCTGGCACCTGCGGCACTCGTGCTAACTCAATCGTAGCGGATCATAGCTTTCTCGCGCCTTATGGCAATGTACCTTGTAAGTTTACATCACTGATGATTCTGTGGGAGCAGTAGCGACAGTAGTAGAGCCCGGACCGATATATTAAAAATCTAGAATGCAGAGCGCCTTAGCAATCGCAGTTGAACGCAAGTGGGTGAAAGGCCGCCGGTGACGATGACTGACTCGACACCAGCGGCGCAGGCGCGAGAAAGTCTGTCCGACGTACCTTCAGAAGTGAAGTTCTGACTGATGTTGCCGAAGTCGCGGGGTGCGGTAGTGCTGAACTTAGCGTCACAAGTTGGCGGCTGGACGTAATTATATTTACTGAATCGTGCTTTTTACTAACTGTAACAACGTGTCATTATTTAGCATTATTGGCGGCACCTCCAGCACACCAAAGCGGCAATGGGGACACCAAAGCTAGAACCCGGACTGGACCGTGGGTAGGGGCTCGCAGAGGCCCCAACCCACGGGCCGTCCTGCTTCCAGCTTTGATACCCCCGCTACTCCTTGGGTGCCTTAGCTTAATAACCTGCGCCGCCTGCGTTATTGTAACCTCATGTGCTCTCCTAAGGCATCCATTTGCCAATTACATTTGCTGTCCTGGAGCAGTGCTTGTAAAATATCCAATCTATCCCTTTCAATAGATGAAGCGCCAATAGTGACGGCACACAGGAAAGAATACAGACAGGACAAGGCGCTACTTGGAACGGTTTATTGAAGTCAAAGGTGGCTGAAAATATAGCTATGAGAAGAGGGGAACGAAAAAAGAGGAACACTGACTATGTGAATGCGCACATGCGAGAACACTGAAGATATATATGAAGGGAATCACGTTTAATCTCAATCTAAAACTTATCTAAAAACATGCTTTCCTTCGTGTAAATATTCAGAGACGCGGTGCTGACACAGGTGTCCCCTCTTTTCTTAATCTGGTTGGCCTCTAACAATTCATGCGCCACAGAATCTTTACTTTTAACCATGATTGTTGCACCATGAAGCCTTGCTTCACATACTTGTTTATTTTCATTCCCGCAGGCCTTGCACTGAAGCGGCCAGTTTGAACCATATTCATTCTTTAATGAAAGGTTATGTTCCCGCAGGCGTTCATTAATACATCGGCCAGTTTGGTCGATATACTCTTTCCCACACTTCCGTGGTATGCGGTATATGACCCCTTCTTCACACTTAACGGAAGGCTTCGTATGCTTAATAGAACATGCTACTTTCTTAGACTCATCCGAACCAATCAGGCGGCACAAAGTAGCAAGTTTTCGGGGCGCAGAAAAAACCACAGGAATTTTGTATTTCATGGCGGCGTGTTTAAGATTATGCGCCACTTTATGAGAATAGGGTATCACCACTGGTTTAGCCTTCTTTTCGGCTTTTTGACCTTCTTCACTTTTTTTTCTTTCTTTTTCCACTTTTTTCAATAACGTCTCTGAAACTGCGCTTAAAACCAAGCAAGGAAAGCCAGCCTTCTTCAACTTCAATATCTGGCCGCCAAAGCTTGCTTGTTCCTTATGACAGCAAGATTTTTTCAGGGAGGATTCGGGACACATAGTGGCAATTGCACGTTGAACAGTCTTGGAGTGTGTGTTGGACTGTATACCGCTGAAGTGTGGGAAAGAGTATATCGGCCAAACTGGCCGATGTATTAATGAACGCCTGTGGGACCATGACCTTTCATTGAAAAATTGATATGGTTCAAACTTGGCGCTTCATTGCAAGGCCTGCGGGAATGAGAAGAAACAAGTATGTGAAGCAAGGCCTCATGATACAATAATCATGTTTAAAAGTAAGAATTCTGTGGCACGTGAATTGTTGGAGGCCAACCAGATTAAGAAAACAGGGGACACCTGTGTCAGCACCCCGTCTCTGAATATTTACACAAAGGAAAGCATATTTTTTGGATAAGTTTAAGATTTAGATTAAACGTGATTCCCTTCATTTATATCTTCAGTGTTCTCGCACGTGCGAATTCACATAGTCAGTGTTCCTCTTTTTTCGTTCCCCTCTCCTCATGGCTATATAATCAGCCACCTTTGACTTCAATAAACAGTGGCAAGTAGCGCCTTTTGTCCTGTCTGTATTCCTTCCTGTGTGCCGTCACTATTGGCGCTTCATCTATTGAAAGATATGCACCAACTAGCCGCACAACGTGTCTTACTCCAATCTATCATCGTGCCGAAAAAAGTGACCCACGACTTATACAACACCAATAAGAACCTTGCCCATTCACGCACAGCGATCACCAAATGGCGCGTCCGTGCCAACTGCCTCACCGCGCGGGCAGCCAGCGGTGGAGCATTATCAAACGCGACCGCACTCAGCAATGCCAGCATCTAGGGGACAAACGCATAAACACGCGCTAAGAAACCTCCTCCGTAGTGCCTAGGCAGAGTCCTATATTCAAGGAGCAAAAGCCCCCAGATTCTCCCTCTCACGCCCGCTTTTACTCGCGCCTGCGCACAAACGACTGGCGATCCCTCAAATGAACGTCTAGTTAGATGCCTGGCTTCGTGTCGTTACATTGTAGGCGCTCGTCAGTCGGTGCGGCGATTTCAACCTCGCTTTCATTAGCATAATGCCGGCGCTGCAGGAGATAGCTAGCCTTGCACTTTTGTGCCGCATTCGAAAGGCTTCTGGTTCTACCATGTCGAGGCCGGTGATAGATTGCGACATGCCAGCTTTTTGTGATCGCGCTCAAAAAATGCAGCATGCGAAACGAAACCACGCTTTCAAGTATCACGTCAGAGTGCGCTTATTTAGTTGTGCGGCCACGGTGGCTACCCGTCGCGGAGCGCGGGCATTTGCTCCTTTTGGCGATAATCGCCACTGTTCCAATCACCGTGCCATATCTGACGCCTTAAAAAAAATCTAAGTGACCCGTAATGCTGCAGTAAACAATACTTTGCTGTTGAATGAAGAATAAGTACAGCAGTATTCTTTTCTTAACCTCTTGCAACCGGTGTATGATGAAGACTTCAAAGTATTCGTAGATGTCCCAGATGACTTTGTCATTATCGACAAACTTAAATTGCAACTAAAAGAAGTGAGCGAGTACCGGTAAGTTCAACACAAAGAAGCACTGGCATGACATTTTGACCGCATTTTATGTTTGCAATAAAGGTTTTCAATTTTGAAACCCTAAACAATTACACAAGCCTCAAAACAGCCTAAATAATTTCCCATGACAGCATTGCTATGAACAAATTGGGTTTCATTTCCAAGGAGGTAGGTGTATGTGTCATGGTGCTGAAGGCGGTCACGCGACAGCAGCACATTGTGACATTTCTGCACTTTCCCAGGCTTGCTGAATTGCTGGTAAAGTAATGTAGGCATTCAACTGTAGTAGTGTAGCGCAATATGGCAGAAAAATACACAAATAAAAGACACTAGCACGGTTGCCACAATCAACTGTTTACCGAGAGGCCATCCACGATTTGGTGGGCTTGCACACCATCGCATCACTGGGAAAAAATCTACGACACAAGAAAGCTTGTGTAAAATAAATGGCATTCATAAAATAGTGCTCGAGATAGTGCAGGCTTGTGGATGCTTCATGCCGCAAATAGCTAGAAGCATTCCTTTTGATAAAAAAATGCCTCCAGTGCGAATGGTGACGTGCTGTTCTACCCCTGCCTAGAATCTTGTAACTCTGTCGTATAATGTAGTTATGAAGTAACACCCGTGGTTGTTTTATATCCTCATTTGCTTTCAGTACACATCTGGAAACAGTAAAACGTATAACGAAATTGAAACTTCACAAAGCAATAATATCCACAGAATCTTTAAGACTTGTAAACGCATTAATTTCTTTACAAAAGCATACAAATCCTGTTTTCATTGAACTTTACTCACTCTTATGCAACAGCTATTTCTCACATAGACATGTAATATGCTGGGTACCTGGCCATTGAGGCATCGAGGGTAGTGTACTAGCTGACAAAATGGCCGCATCGTTCACATCACTAGCTATTATTCCTACAACTGCTGTCCCTGTCACAGATCTGAAGCCTTTCTTATGAAAGAAACTGTGAAACCACAATTAGGTTTCTGGCCCTCCGCCACAAAATTGCGGCAAACAGATGTCCTATTCTATCGTCTCATAATAGAACACACATTTTGTACCCATAATTTTCTACCCATGGCACACGATTTGTGGCCGTCGCCACACGCAATGGAGTCCTACGCCACGTCTGCAGCGTCACTACCCCCACTGCCGAGACGGCTGAAGAAGTGGCCATCGCCCTGGCCAATCTAGATCCCACCTGTCACACCATCGTGTGTGACTCTCGCTTAGCCGTCACTAACTTCAGCAAAGGCCGTATTTCTCCTCAAGTTCTTTGCATCCTCTGCCAGGCGCCTCGCTCTAAAGACGGCACGATCTCCCTGACATGGATCCCAGCCCATGCGGGCCCTGTCCACCCACACCACCCCAGCCTCAGTGAGGTCACCCACTCCATAGCGCGAGGCCTAGTCAACTGCGCCTGAGTCACTGGAGACGAGTTGGATACCAGGGACAATCTGAGCACTTATAACAACCACGTTAAGGCCTTTTACCTCAGTTGCTGAATCTTCCCCCCCACCTCGCTCCAAGTTCAGCCGTGCGCAGGCTACCACCCTGCGTCTGCTACAAACGCACCGTTTACCTGCCCGCCTCCACCTTATATTCCCAGACGTTTACACTACCCCCAACTGCTGGTGCTGTGGCACTCACCTGGCTACGCTTCCTCATATGCTGTGGGCATGCCCAGCACAGTACACACACATTAACACCACAACCCTCTCGTCAAGGATGCGTGAGGCTCTGCGGAGCTCCGCCCTCGAAGACCAAACCTGGGCGACCCAGCACGCCCGTGAGGCGGCGGCGAGGCAAGCCCTCGACGTCCCCTCATGGGGGGCTTAGGCCTGGCCATCATAAAGTGCTGGTTCTTCAATAAAAGTCTATTCCTCCTCCTTCTGCTGAAATGAACCTCAAAGCTGTGGTAGATGCGGAGAGAGGCTGACCATCCTCCACATCTATACTGGAGTGTCGGGAAGCCGAAGCTAAGAGAAAGAAAAATTTTCCTCTGGCATACAGTTATTTTGTCCCACTTCACCCGGCAATGTTTACCAGCAATGCAGTCCTCAGTTTCTTGAATGATGTCCTACATGTTATTAGTCCCGTACATTCGTAGCACTTCCTCTGTTCAGAGGAGACCACCGCGATAGCAGTATTGTATAGCACATGCCTCCAGGCCCTTGTGTCTCAAGGGCTCAAACAAAGCAGTGGTGCTGTAGTCAATTTTAGCATCTGATATTTTTTGTATATTGTATCGTTCTTTCGCAGTGCATCTTAATGCTCATAGTACACGTCATTTCTCATTACTCATCCCATAATCTTATTACACATTGAATTTATGCACTTTAGAGCGACCATTTTTAAGGCTCCTTTACAGCCATGTCACATCAACTTCATAGAACTTATAACTACACTGCGAACTTATTACCGCGGGCATGGCGCTCATTGGCCATACCTGGCCCTTGCGCCATCAAACATCTTACATTCATTCACTCAACTTATTAGGGTGTAAAATAACCTGACGTTCATCATGGCTGCCTGCATGAAATCCCGTGTAAATGGAGCACGACCTCTGGCCTCTCCTTCAAGCATTCAGGCGGAGTCCTTTCCTTTCCAGCCCCAAGTTTCGCACTTTCAATGAAACACTCGGCCACAGCAAAAACTACGTCATAGGGAAGCTTGCTGAAAAAAAGTCGGTCTGCCTGGAAGTCAAAGGTATTTTATCATATGTGGGCACTAGTTCCAGAGCACAGATTCCATGCGCTGCCATGCAAGACACTTTTTCTCAATCTTCGAGTGGGCAGGGTCAAAAGGCACAAGGCCTTTCTTGGCAATGTGTAAAGAAATGTATTTCTGTAGTTTTACGTTCCAAAACCACGATCTGATTGTGTGGCATGCTGTTGTGGGAGCCACTGGATTATTTTGAATGCCTGGGCTTCTTTGTATAAGCCTATATGCACATACACTACTCCCTTCAGATTTCACCCTATGGAAATGCAGCTGCCATGGCCAGGAATCGGACCCGCAACCTCACGCTTATTAGAGCAACGCCAGAGCCATTGAGCCACCATGACATGCAGCAGGTGGGAAGGATAGATCGCAGCTTCTCGATTTGAAAGTGAAATTGTGTTCTGAGCATGTACGTTGTGGGTACTTTCTACGTTGCCAAGAAAGGACTTCTGCCTTTTCATTATGCCCACTCGATCATTCTGAATAAGTGTTATGCATGACTGTGCATAGAATCTGGTCTCTGGAAGTAGTGCTGCCATCTCGTACAATACATTTGATTTCCAGGTAGGCCACCTTTTCTTCAGTGGGCCTCCTTGTGGTTTTCATTGCTGTGGCCGAGTATCTCTCGCAGAGAGCTAAACTTGCTGCTGGAAGGGTAAAGGCCCAGCCTGAACGCTTGAAGGAAAGGCCAAAGGTTGTCTATATTTACACAGGATTTCATACAACCTCAAAAAGGTTGCAGGCAGACATGTTGACCCTCTCGCTTCTTCAGACCCTAATAAGTTGCAAGAACTCTGCTCCCGGGTGCATGCTGAAAGCAAATGAGAATATAAGATAATTATGGCGAAACAGCGCAAATGACGGGATGGGTGAAAAACGAACAGGACAATATTCTGTCCAGCACCTGGCTATTTTACGAGTCCCGTCGTCTGCACTGTTTTGTCATAATGTACTTAAACTAACAATTCCAGCTAAGGACACTTGCGCAACATAAAACAACGTGGGTGTCCCTTCATAACTACATCATGCAACAAAGTTTACATTGGCCAGACAGAACTATGCGCAAATGAGTATCTTAAGGAGGACGCTGAAATTGCAAGGAAGAGAATAGGTATGCACATTCGGCCATGCACTTTGCATGTGAATGCGAGTGACGACTTCAGTAGGCAAATTGTAGGCAGAAGCAAAAGCGCATGTCACAGTACGCATTGGAGGCATTCTTTAACAAAAATAGTGCTTCTGTTTGCGGCAAAATAAAGCATCCACAAACCTGCACCATTCCGACTGCAATCTTATGAATGGCACTTTTTCAACACTTTTTTTGTCGTCACATATTTTCCTCGAGTGCATGCTCAACAAATGGTACATTTGTTGGTGCCCGTGCTTGATATACTTTATTGTCTGTCTGTGTGTTCCCTGCACTAAACTTCCATAGGATTTTACCTATGTTTTCCATTAAAAGAATCGCCTATAATGCCACCAGCGCAGGTATTCATAATTTTCCTACTAATATACGATTAAATTTATTTGTATGTTTTTCATTAGCTGTAAGAAAGAATCTAGAACATTGACTACCAGTTGACTACCACCTCTTTTATTCACTATAGAAAAATTCTGAGATTCTTCTTGCTGTTTTATAGCTGTGGTTATTTTGACCTACTATTGCAGCGTTGTGGATGTTTTGGACGTTGAAGTAGCACAAATGCCGTAGCAGCTAGCACCTACACTTACGTCATACACACTCCCACCAGTACCGCTGGACATCCAAATGGCTGTTGAGAAACATCGTGCTGGGATGCACTTTGAAAAGAGGCAGCGACTCATCCAGTGGTTGTTTCATGACCTCCGCTCATATGGAATGTGAGAGGCAGTTTATATACTTTTGTGCACCTTGTTTTAACAATGCTGTTATCTTGTTGCACTGGATGGCCTTCCTACAGTAAACTTGCAATAATTCAAACTTGGATCTTTCGTAGTCTCAGTTAATTCAAACAAATTTTGTATTTTTGTTTGACCCACTATGTTTTTAATGTACTTAAAAGCCGCTTAATTCAAACTGCAGCATTTGGTTAATTCTGCTAGTTCAAACTTATTTTTATTGTCCGTACCGGAAATATCAGCTGCCTTTGTCACTTCAGCTGAACATTTGAGTGCATATATCTTTCAAACAGCTGAAAATGAAGCTGATTGCCTGCCTGCAGTTGTCAAAGCTGTCAAAACCATGAGGAGAAAAGAACTGGTTGCCCTTGATAGAATAGAAAACTTAGTTTTGAAGTCACAAGCTGCTAAAAGCCGTCAACAATTTGCAGTTGATTTTAAAAATGCGAATAAATGAATATTTCATTACAGTATAGGCTAATATGTTTCCCCAAGTCATGTTTATGCTTGCATCTGATAATTCAAATGAAATTCTGGGGTCCCCTCGAGTAAGAATTATCTGGTCTACTGTATGGTGCTAAACAAAGTGAGCCTCCTGTTCCATTTTTTGTAGTACACACTGTTTCTTAGCATGTATGTGTGCAAAAGTATTGTCAATGCAAGCATGTAATGTTGCTTATTCAGTTTTGGCCAATGTGCAATAATTGTAAACTGACAGCTAAGAGAAGTATGCTTGCATGAGCATGCAGGTTAATGTACAGCCTGTTCCTACTTAGGGACTATCTAAAACAATGCAAAAGATAATCATGATTCAACTAACTGATTTTGATCATTAGGTGTCAGCTGTGATGTAAAAGTTAACAGCACAGTTAAGAAAAGTTCAGCAAAGAACTTAAAGTATTTTAGGACACATGTTGCTTGCATTTGTATACACATCCTTGGATTGTGCTACAGAAATGCACTTGACATAGCCCAGTCACGTGAGCAAATTTAGTGACCTTTCGGGAGAGTTCACCTCGCTGAGTGTCGCTTCGGTGGCATGGCACTAGAAATCAAAATTAATTCGTAATTCGGGATTGATCACAATGACAATCTACGTAGCCATGGGTGTCGAAAATGAACATTTCCAGCTTGATATGGCTTTGCTTTTCTCGCAAAGGAGCTCGTAACATTTGAAATCATGAGAAAAAATTATCTTAGAATTAGTGCACTCTTCAATTTATTTATTTATTTATTTATTTATATATTTATTTATTTATTCATTTATTTATTAGTTGCGTATTTTAATGTCTTGACGCATGCTTTAGAATACCCCAGTAAGCAAAACGTTATTGAAAGCAGCACAGTGCTTTAGAAAAAAATGCACATTTTGTCTTAATGTTTCAGAATGTTTCAAAGCAATGGTATCAACTGGCAGATCAGGCAATTTCTAGCTCTGCTTTGCAGTAATAACCAAAACATATTAGTAACCATATTGTGAGATGTAATAAAATGTTGACATATTGAACTTTCAGGATTCTTGGAGGGAATCGTTCCGCTTCAAGGCGAAGTATGAAAGGAGAAAGATAAAGATACAGCGTGGGGAAATTGTGCCTACCAAAAGGGCTCCCACAAGTACATTGGCCAGTGGCGAGGCAATGGCAAAAAGAATGAAAAGACCTACTGCTGTAAGCATCAGTTGCCTCGCGTTGGCATGTAACATCATTTAATTTGAAAGGTGTCTGGTACATTTTTTTTCTTTCTTAGGTTGTTGAAGTGTGGGATGGCGAAGACGAGAGCAGCATCAGAAGCCACATTGCTTCCATGAAAAAGGAGCTTCTGAAACCAAAGGCTAACTTTTCATACGTGACAGATTGCATGTTACGGTCATTCAGAACTCGACGGGACTGGATTTAAAAGGAGTGCCCATCAATCCAGGCTATCACGGATGAATATCCAGCTCTGAAATTAAGCGCCATGGTAATTACTACTGTGTTTTTTAAATGTCTTGTTGTATGCTTGGTTACCAAATACATTTCCCGTATTGCATGGGGGTGCAACATACTTCCATACGCATTCTGGCCAGGTTCGTGGACTCTCCTACAGTATTGCAGAAGGAGATGAAATAATGCACAGTCATAAAAACAGCTCTAATGGCACATGTAAAATTTTTAATATCTGGGAATGCAATGATTGTGTTTTATTATTTAGGTTTCACTGTAGCATCAGTGTTGTACTGTGGAAGTTTTACATGTTCACTATAACTGCCTCTGAATAAGTTTAAGTCATAGTGCACTTATGTTCTGTTTAGTAAGCATTATAGTATTTGGACTGTACTGTTTGCATTCATTGTGCTTCCATCAATCTTTCTTTAACAAATTGTGAGTTTAGTAGTTGCACGAATGCACCATTTTTTAGCGTTCTGAAACACTGCAGTAATTGGAATGGCTACGCACATGGCTTGCTGGAATATGAACACAAGCTAGCCTTCTCGGGGTTAAATGGCTATGTGGCCCTCCAAACAACTCTGTGCTATGTCACAGCTACTTTGGGCAGCCGAACAAGGTTTATCACAAAAGTTTCATGACAAAAAAAACTATTCCAAGGACTCATGCTCGCTGTTCACTGCTTGGATCCTGTGAGCCATTAGATAAAAGAGGAGAGGAAGAACATGGTGTCCTTTGATATAGGGTATCCCTAAAATTTCCCCATCATTCATTGTCATGTTAGTTGTTTGCAGAAAGGCACTGAGAAAATCTTTCTCTTATACTTTGCATGACATATTTGTGATATGGAATGCGATGGCTCCATGCAATGCATAGTGATGCCATGACCAGTCCTTGTACGTGATATGGACTCCTTGGGTGCGATCTTGTACGCGTTCCAAAATAGAACGGAGGCGGTCCGTTCTTTACGTCACGAAATAAGCGGTATGTTCCATTCCGTTCGTACAATAGCAGACGACACAGAATGATTGACAGCAGATATCACGTCACCATTGATGTCATGGCGCTCGGCACGGTTCAAATTGACGAATCATATTTGGCTCGGTGGAACGAACCGCCTCCGTTCTATTTTGGAACGCGTACAAGATCGCACCCCTGGTCTACGCAAAGTTAAAGTGTAACTTTGAAAAGAGAAACTAAAGCTGCTGCTTGCCTCATTGCTTTAATTGTATTCTCATAGCCTGTTCTCTAATTTTGCAAGCTGCTAGGGTATTTTGTGGCATTATATTATTTTAGGATATTTCAGGTGAATGCTATTGTTCAAGTAGCTTATCGTCCAATTTGCACCATGTAAAGACTAAGTTAACCCACTTGTTAGCTAGCAGATAACACATTCCTAGTAGTTCTTGCAGCATGCATTTATTTCCATCACGGTTAGTTTTGTGCGCTCGAGTTGTAGCTCAAGGCTTCCAATATAAATTGTGCTAACTGCTTTAGGCAAAATACACTGCTTGTACAGCCAGAGAATTTGAAAACAAGCAGGCTGTGAGACGAGTGACTGCAATTTTTTATTTCCTTTGCTTTAGAGCAAAACGCTAATGTAAGGACTGACCATTTTATCTTTTATTTTTCCTCCATTAAGCTTCACAACGAGTTTATGCTGCAAACAGGTGTTGACCCGAGTACAACACTGCGACCCCTACTGCGTGCTGTTGCAAAGAAGGTAATTGAAAAAGCCCAGGAGAAACGGCATCTTGAGGCATTTCTTGCGGACTTTAACAGTCGCTTGGAGGCTGCCACCGAGGACAAAAAAAATGGCAAAGAGGCTGTTCTGCATGATGATTCGAAATCACTAATATATGTTTAATCATGATGATCATGCTGAGGAAAGTGTACTTAATGAGTGAACTGAAGTAAAGGTATGGCGAATGTCATCCGTGTGGGAATAGTATAGACATAGAACATGATAGCTTATGTAGTGGATCAAACTACTCACTGGAGGAGCCATACTTGCCGGTTATACAGAGATCGTTTGCACTCCAAAGAGTCCTGTTGTTATGAAGAAACTGCTTACCTGATCTTAATGCTCCATTAGTGCTTCTAACAAATAACCCTTCATAATCTATGTAATGATGACGCAAACTCGCTAACATAAAAAATACTAGGATGTCCACATCGTTTTATAGTAATTGTGAAAATTCCTGTGTTTTATTAGAAAGATATTTGAAAAATATATTTTCTTTTGGCACTACTATACTGGCACACCCGCTGTTTAAATATATTTTCCAGACATCTCCAAGTAGGGGCTGTGGATATAAACATTTAAAAGGCTAAAATTTGCAACAAAACAGAAAGGGATTCTTGAAATTGGTTCTTTTTAATAAGCTGTTTGAAGTATTGACATACGAATCCGAGATAGACATGCCTTTAAGGTGCAATGTATCGTTTGTCAGGCCTACTAATGTTATAGCTACTTATCCTGGCGGGGTGACAGTGTATTGCTTTTGTGCTACCCTGTTTGACCTGCTTACATTCCGCACTTTTCCTTCCAGATTTGATGGAGACTGCTGCAATTTGTTTGCTGTCCTGTCTCGTTAAAGAGCGCAAGAAAGCATTTTTGACAACTGTAAGTGTAAGTGTAGTGAGCTGTGGGATAAACCACGCCACTTTCGCACGGTTATGACTCAGGCTCAGGCTCAATTCACTACTTTATGGCAAGTATTAACACTCTTAAGTGGAGCTGAAGGACATCTAAGTTACCTCAAAGATTCACTGTTTCCTAGTCTTGTTTATGTATAGCTAGTGACAGGTCAAAACAGTAGCAAGGGCTCCTCAGAGAGAAAATGTTCATGTGTCAGTGACTTGCCTTGAGGGGAAGCCTTAGTCTGAACATCCTGTCAAAATACATGGGAAGGGAAAAAGTTTTTCTTGGCAACCACTGCTCCAATGTTAGTAAAGGTTGCTCCATTGAAAAGAAAAAGTGAAAATCTAGTGACTAAGCGATTATTTTCTTTTGGTTGTTTGCATACCTTATACTTGTGCTCCACAAGTTTAACTGGACAGCACTGCTAAACATAATGGTAAAGACAGAAAATGACAGGACATGTGCTGTACTTGCAAACAAACTTATTGAAGAGCCTTATGTACATCCAAATGGATCAGTATGCAAGAAAAAGATTGCACATGTAGATGTACAAAGCCGGGTGATAAAAAAATGGGGAACTAAGTATGTGAAACAACACAAATGTAAAAATAAAAGAAACTCAGGAGACAGGTTAAATAATGAAAAGAACACATAATGTCACGCTACATTATAACTTGTGTGACCAAGGTAGTAAATTTCCTTGGATGAAAGGGTCACCAAAGCCTGGCTAATGCATTATTCCTTTAATCTGTACGCATGGAATGCTTCAATTATTTCTCTTGTTAGTTTGTTGCGATGACATGAGAGGATAATAGAATAATTGAAGATTGGGTTACGGCGGCATGAATGACAGTGACTTTGCAAATGGTAAGGCAGCGCAGACAAAGGGAATAAGTGGTTGTGCTCTTTGGTGGTGCAGTGGCCACTCTGCAATTAAGGGACACTAACAGCATATTTACCACTCAATCCTCCCATGCATTGTCAAAAGATCTGCCTCTTCAGCTGGCAGCATCACTGGGTTACCATCGTCGGCACCGTAATAACTTGTAGGCAACAATGTAAGCATGATGAAGCACGTCGCTGGCTTTGCCTCTGTAGCGTGACGTGGTCAGGGGGAACATGCAAGCACCCACCGTGTTTGCTCAGTGGCTATGGTGTTGGCCTGCTGAGCACGAGGTCGCGGGATTGAATCCCAGCGACGGCGGCCACATTTCAATGGGGGCGAAATGCGAAAACACCTGTGTACTTAGATTTAGGTGCACGTTGAAGAACCCCAGGTAGTCGAAATTTCCTGAGTCCTCCATTACGGCGTGCCTCATAATCAGAAAGTGGTTTTGGCACGTAAAACCCCATAACTGAATTTAACAGGCAAGCAATGCTCATATCATGCCTGAACATGCGTACCACCATACACAATACACACACATAGAAAAGCTAAATGCCGACTGGAAAACGGTAGCACTGACTACCGCTAGACAGCTGAGACCTCTCGAGCGTGTGAGTGATGATGATAACCATAATGATAAACAAGCGGTGCTCTTCTTTAGTTGGGTGCTGCAATGTAACAGTGAAAATCGCGATGTAAAGGCGCCTTCAATCACGGAGGGGCCTATATAACAGCCTATAATGGTGGCCTTTGCTCCGGCTGCTGCAGTGCCCACATGGCAAACTCTCGGAGCTGGCATCTGTAGGCAAAGACAGCAACCAAAATTTTGGAAGTAAACGCGTCTTATACGAGAAAAATATGGTGCACAGCAAACTAGTCGTACATATGGCATTGGGACACATTCGCACCTTTTTCCCCTGAACTCGGCATGCTCAAGAGATTTTATTTGAACCAAGGCCCATGCAGTAATAATTCAACAGATGTTCTTGAGCCTTGTGAGAATGAGCTGCTGCCACACATAAAATGCTGCAGTGTCTATAAAAATGATGAGCTCATGCTTGTTTCACCTTGCAGATATTTTAACATGCGAGTTCATCTACTTCAAGGGTATCTTCACTTATTGCTATTGCTTTTAAAATCAGTGCATCTAACAAATTGTGTCACTCGGTATTTGCAAGTTCTTTCTTCGCAGGATAGGAGCACTGCGCACAGAGTGCCTACCGTGACATGCAGTGTTGATGCATGGGACTCGACACCCTTTACGGTCTCTCTGGAGGATATTGCGATTGAAGAGAACACGCTGCCAGAAGCCCTGTCAACATTGTTCACCCTTTATTGGGCGTTAGACATCGTGTTTGCAAAAGGGGTGCACAAAACGCTGGAAGTCATCGCTAAACTTTTGGATGTACCAAGCAAGACGCACATGTCACCCCTGGCGCCTGTCGCGTACACCGTGTTAAAAGCATGCTTCAATTGAGAATTAAGCATGTCATTGCATACATTCATATTTGCATAAGTGTCTTCTGTTAAAGACATATGTATTGCTTTATTTACCTACTTCTGGGCCAGGCGTGCATTTTAATCAGGCTCTTCTATTTTTTTGCCTGTCTTGTATATTATATATCAATAAAACATATTTCATTGCATTTTTCATTATAGTCACTTCTTGCCTCCTATTTCCGGTGTCTGCCGAAGTAGCAGAACCCTTTGGAGATATTCATAGCACATTTTTAATGCAGAAATTGCATTGCACGTCGTCGTATACGAGGCATGCCGAGGGACAAAATGGCAAGTTTAGTCGACTAGGTGTAATTCCTGAATTAGATCCCTGGGGATGAACAAATCATCCCAAATGGATCATCCTCGCTGTTGATCTGTGTGGACTAACCGTTCATCTCGTGGGGTGCAATGGCATGCGGACTAACCGTTCATCTCGTGAGGTGCAATGACATGTGGACTAACCGTTCATCTCGTGAGGTGCAATGGCATGGGGATTAACCGTTCATCTCATGAGGTGCCACTGCATTGGGACTAACGGTTAAACCTGGTACCGTTAGTCCATTGAGGCTATCGGTTAGACATGGCCCCGTTAGTCCCAAAAGGGATTAATGGTTGTGGCAGCTCATATAGTCCCTTAAGGGATGAACCGCACACCCATTTGACTCTCTTTTGCCTTAGAGTGTAGCACATCACTGCAGAAAGCAAGCGGTAAGAAATAATAATTTTCACGGAAACTCCCATCGTGAAACGGTTTGCTAAATGGGCACAACAACATGGGCAACATACGCTCCGAAAGTGCTCTGTTGTCGTTGCACAAAGTTTACTACATGAACCATAAGCTTCGAGAATGCGCGCAAGCGTCAGACTTGCTTACCTTCAAGATGTGAACAGCAAGCGCTCCTTCGTCTCGCAGGCACGACGCGACGACGCTCTTTCCAGCGCGAACACTGTCGAATTGCCGATGGACACCACCGCACAAAAGCACAACTTTCAACAAACTCTTCCACGCACCATAATTCGAAGCCACAGTACCAGGTATTTCACGAGCGAACGAGGACAGGCGAGAACAAAGGCAGCTCGGACGGGCGCTGTAGTACACGTAAAGCCTTTTTCACATGCTGCGACTGGAACGACGAAAATCGGTGCTGTCGCACGCGTCGCAGAGCGATTTTTAGAGGGCCCATTTCACATGATTGCGATCTTAAGAATGCCACTGGTGCGATTCCCAGGGTTGCTTACTGCCAGGTTTCGTGGCACACGTTGCATAATTATCTTATTGTAATGAATAAAACGTTTACGTTATAATATTGTTGACTTTTCTTTATTAGGAGCAAATAATATGCTTGTTTTGTAATTTAAAAACGTGTTGAAGTTAACATTTGTTTCGGAGTGCGCAACGGCGGTTGCGGCAGCTCAGTGCGATGCACGGAGACTTTTAAACAACGCCGTGCGCAGCTACTTCAGCGGTTCAGTGCTGCGTGTTATCTCGTGCCTTCTACGTCTGTGTCGTTCTGTCTACGTTCTGTCTACTTATAAGATGACCTGTCAACAAGTTCATATAGCTACCCTTACCACATATGCAGTATTCTGAATTCGGCTGCAGCGAAGTCGTCGTGTCAGCTCAACGAGACCCTCGCGCTACACGTGCTCAGCGTCATCTTCTGGAGAAATTATGTGTGTGTATTGCTTGTGTTTGCGCATAAGTGGCTCCTGCTCCGAGCCATATTCTTGCACCAACCCGAAAGCCCACGCCTACCCCTGAACGAAGCCGCAAATGATCTGTGTGCGATTGCTGAACGTGAAATGAGCAGCTACCGTCATTTGTGTAGAAACCTGTACGTGGCATCATAGCATTCTGAAAGACACGCCTGTCGTTCGCTTTGTTGTCCTGCGGCTCGTGCTGTTAGTATACTGTGAACCTCTGAGAAGACAATATCAATACGTGCTGTGCATAATGCAGGAACGTGGTTTTTCACCTTTCTGCTAAGCCTCGCGCGCTTCTCACAGTTAGCCTGTTTTGTGAAAATAATATTATTATTAATGTTATTAGCTGTTATAGTGCCTTCACTGTAATTTATAGCAATCATCCAGATTTCTTAAGCTAGTCATGTATTTAACCGGTGTTCGATCAACATTGTTATGACATGGTAATGGAAGTCATTTCAAACTTGATTACTCAAAGGATGTACAAAGGAAAGCCTCAATGTTCATTCGTATATCTGGTATTCCTAAACAGATTCTATTTGCAGAATTGTACACCTGCTTGAATTGCCTCCAATTTAATGCTCAAAGCTGCTCAGTGCTCATCCCTTTCCTTGCTCTCGAAAGGCTGCTTCAATGTCAAAGTTAGCTATAATTATTCATTTCGAAAGCTGATCAATGGGTTTTTGTTCCACGGACACAATTAAGTTTTCTTTCACCCTCTCATTGACAGCCACGGAATGAAAATGTTCACTTTTATAAGTATCAAGATGCAAACGTTCTGGAGTTTGTCCTCGGCTTGTTCTTAGTTATTAGCTTGTCCGTTCTTAGTTTGTACACATCCTATAGTGCGTGTGTTTGTATCAAGTTCAGGTGCTCTCATTGCAGTGATGTACGCATTTTTGTAAATATGTTGCAACAGAGCAATTTATTGAACTTTGTTTTCAAATCTACAAGATGCGGCCACACAGTAATGACCACATCAATTAGCCAAAAAAATGCTGATTCAGCAGACATGCTGGAATCTATGCGAAATGAAGTTTTTGTCAAATGCTGGTCAAGTAACTGCAATATTTACAGTTGCCCTTATTTTCGACAATCCAATGAGGAATATTATGCAAGGTTTGTTTATGCATAGCATAGGTCACAACCTTAATATCATGCAATGTTTTTTATGCTCTACGCTGGTCACATGCTATACGAATATGCGAATAGCAGTTAATGTGCAGTTGTGCACTTCGAGACATTAACACAGTGATGCTTGTAGAAGGCAGTATGGTGAGAGATGTGTGCGAGTCTTCAACACGGTGATGTTTGTTGAAGGCAGTATGGTGCGAGATGTGTGCAGAGAAAGGATTGACACATGCTTGTGCATTTATTTATTTATTCTTTGTATACCTCAAAGGCTGCAAGGTTGGAGTATTAGGTGAGCGGGAAGTAAAGAAAACAGTTACAAAAGGAAGAAGGACACATCCTTATATAATACTTAACAAACAATAACAGAAAAATATATAAACAAAGCTCGTGCCAAGACAAATGGAATTAAAAGAAAAATGATTACAGGACACTAAAACACGGGGAAGGCGAAGATGGAAATTCAAGACGATGAGCAAAATGAGAACAAGGTGCAAGCAAGAGCCAACATTTCGACAAATAGACTTGTCTTCTTCAAGTCCACTTGTCGAAACGTTGGTTCCTGCTTTCACCTTGTTCTCGTTTGGCTCATCATACAGGGCACTAAGTTATACAAAGTCTAATGATAAAACCCAGCTAACGAACAAGGCTTTTACTAGTATAGAAAGGCCCATGTGTCACGGTGGCACGTACCCAGTGGCCCAAGAATGGGCTAGGTTAAACATAAGAAATTCAAGGAAATAATTGAAGATCATGAGGTTTATGCAGTTCGATGATATCTGCGAGCTGAAATATTATTTACAATCTTTGTGTGGTGTAATTTTTGGTTACAAAGTGTGCTATGGAACCTGGCACAACCAGACCATCGATACTTCGGGAATCTTTTTACCCTTCCTCTTTACCTCGGTGTGGAGTAGCAAGCCAGGGACATGTTCGTTTGGCCAACTTTTCCGCTTTTTCTCCAATCAAGTATTCTTCTCTCTATCAGCCCATTTTATCAATTCTGACATGTTTCACAAAGACGGGCCTAGCAATTGTAGGGGTCGGGGAGTTCTTATTTCTTCAAAATGTAATCTAAATCTCACACTAGTGAATATATTGCTTCCCTTGGAAATGCAGTCGGTTTGCTAACACTTCCTTCGTGCTATTACTCCATGATGCCCTTCTACAGCTATCAACATTCCATGAAAAAGCCCTCATTGTGTTATTCAGGGACTAACGTCCCATCAATTCCTTGGATGAACACAGTCTTTGCTGACAACTGCACCTCACCTCCCAACATAAAATCGCCCACTTTTGTCTTTTCCACAGGTTCCATAATACCCTGCCATGAAATAGCACACTCATCTTTTATGGCCATGGCATCCCATCCATGGGAATTCAGTTTGCCCACCACGTGCTCACACAGTTACATTTCAGCACTACTTCATCCATATAGTACGATTGAAATGATCTGTCCATTTTTATCACTACTGCAACTGACAACTATTTCAACTCGCTTTTTACCACTTATTTGTTGTAAACTAATCAACATATTCAAACACTATCTATATGCCCACCCCTCATGTAATGCCCATGTTGTGCCTTTGAGGTATAGTAAAGAAACGAATACAAGCTACATTTAAAACTTCTGATTGCACTATCGCAGCACGAAAAATGTAATCACTTTTACTTATTGCACTGCTGGTGTGGTTCTGCTGGAGCACTATCGCCAGCGACAGGTCAAGAATACAATGGCAAATGCTTTGGAGCGGAACATATGATTATGCACTTGTGAATCACTTTATGTGGGGCTGAACTCGCAAAGCTATTTGTTCATCAGTGGTTTTGGCAGTTGGTTTGAGTTTCCTTTTGTGAACAATTCTAGTGAAAGTTTTTGTGAATGGTGCCCCTGATTCACCTCCTCTCTGCTTTGCCCATGACCATGTTCACCTTACTCAAGTGCTGTTGTGTCACAAGCTCTGTGTAGTGACTGTTTGTAACACTATGCTGAACAGGGATGTTACAACTAGGTACACTATAGAAGATTGCAATCAGGTAGAAAATTGTGCTAGTTGGAGTGGATGTATACTTAAAATTAGCATGAAAAATAATGGCAACACAATGAGAATGGCACGGGAAGTGTGCTTTTTAACAACTGAAGTTTAATCATAGGAACACACAAAAGGCAAACACACTTCAATGTGCATGCCATTAAGTTACATCATGGAACTAAATTAACTAGCAGCTGCAACTCACTATCTAGCAAAGAGAAGGTTGAGGTACCTAATTATTGTGTTTCCTCTGTATAAATATGAAATTTGAGTTCCTGCAGATTTTCATCTTCATGGTTCTTTCTAATTTCAGTTCACTTGAACAAAGGCTTGCAACTATAACTGTTACTATGTGCCGAGAGCAGCGAGGTAGACATTCCCTTTAATGTATTGTGCTGACTTAGATGCTCATTTACACAGTTGGCAGTCTTCCCAAAGTGAACTTGTAGAAGCTTTCCTTATGCAAAGGGGCCTGTTAACGTTCTATCTGCTTGTTGATCGTAGGATGCAGCTGCTTGCTTATTCCATAATCTGACTCGATGCCACATACGTTCAGCTAGTGTCTTCCTTTTGTGTGTTATTCTATTAGGCTTCAGCTTGAAGAGTGCTCATGCTGTTACCTTCTCTTGGTGTTGCATTTGTTTTCCATGCTGATTTTTATCGTGCGCACAGAATTAGACTAGGTGCACTATTTCCATGGAGTGCAGTAGTATGGCAAATGGTGTCAGCAACTGATATGCATGTGGCTGCTACTGCGTTCTTGACCTGTGACGAAGTGTAGGCTTTAAAGGGACACTAAAGAGAAAAATTGTTTTATCTATATTAATAAAGTAGTAATTTAGCAAACCTAGAAAAGGTTTGCTTACCATAAGCAGAGGCCCGGTAAGCGAGTAAAGGTATACAAACAAAATATGGGTAGCAACGTCACATTGATGTTCCTGCCCTGGCTCACCACAGTGTCAAAGATTTTGCTAGTGTCTGGTCGAGGCTAGTTATTTTGTCCTTTATGATTCAGAAGAGCCAGAAACTGAACTGACAAGGCAAAAAATGCAACTTTAACATGGATGAAGACAAAGTATACAAAAGTCCACCCAGCTCGCCCATATATCTCTTCTTTGGAAAACTGAGCTTAGCAAGTTTCAATAACTTTTACTGCGCCACAATGACTCAAATACGAGAAAAATATTTTGAAATCTGACATCTCACTGGCATACCAGCTCTGAGGTTTCCGTGCAATATTAGAAAAACTGAATATTTACTTTCTTTCTCATCTACTAACAAAACTATTGCTGCAAAATTAGTGAAAATTAAATATTTAATTCATTGGGTCTAAACTGACAGTGTTTCTCTTTAGTGTCCCTTAAGACGAAGCTTTAGCTCGGGTGCTCCTGTCTAAATTGTAAAAGGAGAATTAGTTTTCCTCGGCAACCACTGCACCAAATTCGACGAGGTTTGTTGCATTAAAAAAAACTTAAGCTCGATTGACTCTTGGTTTCGAATTTTTTAGTTAGGTCGTGAATGTTTTATTAAAAATTGGCAAAAATAAAAAATGTCAAAAAAACAACACTGTCAAGTTTACAACTCTAACTCGGCAACAAAAGATGATAATACAATTATGTGAATTGCATCTAATAGTACATCTAAAGCGGACAAAATTGATATGTTACACATGAATATAAAAAAAATTTAGCAATATGGAAATACAGCTTTTGCAGAACCCTTGTAACCAACGTAACAAATTCACATATGTAAAATCACACATCCAATTTGTCCGCTTTGAATGATCTAATGGATGCTGCTTACAGAAATGCGATATCTGTTCTTGATGCAGCGCAATGAATTTGTAAACTTTTTGCTTCTACATTATTCAAATGGTCAAATACTTGAAAATCGTTTTAACAAAATTCAAGCCCTAAATCGAAATTCCACTTCCAACAGTCACTATAATTTAGCTTTCTCTTTCAAATGCAATAAATTTAATAAGTCCAGGGGGTATCTTATAAAACGTTTTTTCGTTTTACATGTATTTGCATTGGCTGCATCGGAGTTGCGCCCGAGCTAAAGCTTCCTCTTAAGCAAAGTAGTTTTATTCATCTTCTGGTCTGTCTTCAAAGATGCCAGTGTTCGGGTCTGGTTTCCGCACAATCAGGTCAGGGAACACCCCACGACTATAAGATGAAACTACATTCAGCATTTTTTGTCGTAGGTAGGACTGCATATGTTTCGGGGTTTCATTCATTGCTTCCTCCAGTGACAGTAGAAAGTACCCTGTAGATGTTAATGGCTTAAATGCTTCTAAAGCGGTCTTCACAGCTGCAAGCTGGGCATCAACTACCTCCAACTCTGTGGTTCCTCTTTTCCTTTTAATACCTTGCCCCTGTGGCCGGGGGGCTGGAGTGCCAGAGGGTCCAGGCGTCTCGGGAGGGCATTCTGGAAAGTTGTAAATATCCTCAAACAAAGGTTGTGTGGAATGCCCGTCGTCCGAGGTCTTTTTCCCTTGCTTGTTTTCTGGCTGGTCATCGCCGTCTGGCTCGCGGTCGCCTTCTGGTTCTTCTGGCTGGAAGTCACTGGCTGGTGTGCCAACCTCGAATAGTTCATGCACCTCCACTTCCTCGTGCATATTGCTGTGGCTCCTGCAGAATTTGCATTTATTCAAAATTTATTTAAGAAAGTATTCCTGCTTGAAAGCATGCAGTGTGACTCAATGGTTCTTACTGGCGTGGCTCCATTAAGTCTGACATGAATCGCATTCGCTCCATGTAGGGCCATTGTCGTGATTTGGATTTGGAGCCTGATCCACTCCTTGTCTCGTCCTTAAGTTCCTTAATTTTTCTTCGATATGTGTCCTTCAAATTTCGCCATCGGCTTTGGATCTCGTGCAGTGTGACTAAGAATTGTACATAACAGAAAGAGGAGAAAAAATGCTTGTTTGGCAAGGCTGAACATTACAAAGCAGCGTAATGTGTAACAGATATTTTCTAGATTTAGTTTTTATGCTTTACAATTCACCAATAATTCCAACTTGTGAAAATATAAATACCAATGCCTAGTGATGACTGGCCACTAATAACCATGCATAAAAATTCTACTGCACATTCATGACTTCTGCGGAGAGAGTAACTTTTAAAATAATCATTACATTGTGTGGCACTTCACTTGCGTTCCACCACACCCTATGAGCCCTACTTGATTAATGCCTCAGTCATGCTGCCATGTAATTACATTGTGTGGCACTTCACTTGCATTCCGCCACACCCCATGAGCCCTACTTGATTAATGCCTCAGTCATGCTGCCATGTAATTGTGAACAAATACTGATGTCAGAAGAAGGTTGCTACATTTTTTGTGAAGCTATGCTATGTCCTAGATTAAAGCGCTACTGTATGATTACATGAGTTCTGCAAGCAACAATAAACGAAGTGCATTGGCCACCTGTTTCTTCTTATTGGATTACGGAACAATAGACCTGATACACTAATAATTGTACATGTGCTGTTATACTAGTTTTGTATGAGGGGTGCACCAATTGTATTGAACTGTACCACAACAAAAATTCCAATACAAACAATAATAGCCTATAAGGTTATTGGCAATGAATAACCTATGAGCCTTGAGATTTACAGTTGGATGCAAGAAATGTTCGACACTTGCAAATTATATTGAAATGCACACACACAATCGCAATTCACTTCAATAACTTGCCCATCATTTCACTAGGTGCAATCTCTTGCACACTGTATATATATATGCTAGAAAAATTTGCATCAAGTATGTGCCAGTTGAAAACAAATAATTAAATCTTTAGGCAGTTTTCTAACTTGACAGAAAATTTATATGCTCTCATTACAAATATATCTCATTTTGGAACTGAAATTATAGTTATGCTATTGCTATAGTTCCTAACTATTTTGTTTGCACTAACCCAGTGACTTCGACTTGGGACTTATTGACAGGCGAACAACCAGGCTAACCTCTGCAGCTCATCAATAAAGCTTGTTACTCTCTCCTGTTGACATATCGAGCCTTATCAAGACCACGTGTAATTTAGATTGTGGCGTTAGAGATGGCATTATACTCCAACAAAAACATTAGTTGCAGTAACAGGCTACAATCATGTATAATAGCAGAAGCATTCAACTGTAGAACTCCTAACATCAAGCACTATGTCACACTGTATAGGCATTAGTATATACTACTTACATCCTTTGTCCCATCTAACATTAGTCAAGCTGTCCAAAAATTTAAAAAAAAGGCTGTGCAAGGTACAATTATAAAACATATGGTGTTCAGTCGCCAGAGGTGTAACTATCTGACACCATAGGTCGCGAGATTGTACCTTGCAGCATGTTTTGTAAACATTTTTTTTTTCATTGAACAACTTGGCTAACGTTAGTTGGGACACCCTTTAGACTAATATGTCAGGAATGCTATTGGACAGTCAGGAAATAAATAAACAACTGTACTTTTGTAGCAACTTCTATCAGACTAATAAATGCATTGGATATTTTAAAGATTTGCATATAATAATCTGCATTGGAAATTGGCACAATTGCCTCAGACAAAATTTACTCGAACGAAAGATTCTAAATCACACGCTAGGAGGTCAATGTGTATGTTGAGCTATCTGACATATATTTATCTGGAGGGCCTTAATATTTAAACTTGGCTTGAATATCAGAATAAATTCATTTCTTGCAAACTTTGGAGGCATTTCTCTAAAAAGATATGTATTTATTAATAACTTCAAATTATTTTTTGCAGACACTACAGTAACAGGCAAAAAGGGAGAAAAATTATGGTAGCTGAAAAAAAAACAGTTTAAGCAAAGAAGTTCTAAAAATGCAACTTTTATTGCTTTTTTACTTAGGCAAATAAACACGGAAAATTCTCAAATGCATTAAATTATCACGTCATATGAAACAAGGATGCAAACAAAATGATCTGAAACAAAAATTTTTATTGCACCTAGTTTGAAACCTGAGTAAAAAAAATGTACCTCCAACCAAATTTTCCTACTTTCCAGAAATTTCAAACAGCGCTCACGTGGAAAAAAAAATTGAACAAGATATTTTGGTAAAATCATATTCACACAAAAGCCATCTAGCCCAATTTTTTTCAAGAAAATCAATAATGATCACTTTTGGGTCTGGGATGTTTCGCGGAAATCACCCCAATATTAAAAAAAAAAATTAAAAAGAAAGAGAATGCGGTTTTTTAGTGTCGCGCGTGCGTTACCTGGCTGTTCCCTCAGTTAAAGTTGGAGACGTAATGTGCACACCTAAATATGTTTTCACGCCACAAAGATAAGAACATTCATATATACGTACTTCCAGGATCGACGACTTCAAGCGCTGCCTTGATTTCTTCCCACAAGGAAGTCCTATTCGCGGTTTTTCTGTAATCTACGAGTGAGAAGTCCCACAAAAGCGGGCGCTTTGCCACTTCCTCTATCAGCAACTCGTTGAAAGACGCACGCGACATTGTTGAACGGAGGCGTTGAGACGAAGATCTGAAGCAGACGACTCTCTGTGACAGACGACTCGCTGGTGCGCAAATTGTTCACGTGATGCGGTACAAAAGCCGTAGTAGTTTCGCACGTGATGTGCGCAAAAGTATATGCAGAATTGAACCTTGGACATTCCATTGTTGCTCCTAATTCTTGCATATTTTTTTTTGTATTTACAACGCTTCTCAATTATGCCACTGTCTTTAGGTTCTTGCTTTTTTTTTTGTAATGCGCAACTGAGCCCTAGCTATTACAGTATTGTTGCCATGGCGACCAACGACGCTACGTGCACTTTCAGCTTCGAGAGAGAGTTTGTTTGGGGGCTGGTTAAAAAGAAAACAAACAAAAACACCAACACGAACTGTACGGGAGGGGCGCGAGGAGGGATAAGCCACGACGTCCCCACGCAGCAGAAAACGTAACCCTGCAAAGGTTAAAGAACTGGAAAGCTAGGTAAAGCGCTGCGCCATTCTCAAGGTTGAACGGTGCGACTCACACTAACTTAAGTGACGTGGAACGCGAAGCCCGAAGGGAGACGCGCGCAAAGGGCGGCACACAGACTGGAGGTCAAACAGCGAAGTGGGAAAATTAAAGACGTCAAAATGTTCTCTGCTTTTTTTTCTTTATTTTCTTTTCTTTTGAAATAAACATATACAGGATGATACTGTTGTCGGCAATGACTACCCCTCTTCAATTGCTTTATAATACAGAGCAAATATAGCCTTATTGCCTTATGTTCAATTCTTGCCTTACGCTATCCCTAAAAGAAACACAACAATTAATATATGTAGCAGCAGTAAGAATAAAAGTCCCTATCGAAAAGTACTCATTGTAACAACATTCGCAACAACCTACTCGGATCCTAATTTAATTAACAAGCGGGCAGACAAAAGACCCTTCGCTCGACTCGCAGCTCTGCTTGGAGGGAAAAAAGGAAAACAAAGCTTTAATGGAAACTGCAGATGTGCGCGCTGTTGTCATGTTTGTATACAGGGTGTCAGCAAACACTTTCAAAATTTTTTTTAAAGATTGTGTGTGGCAGGTAGCACAATTCTAGTCCATGAGCTAGTCTACTCGAAGAGGCAGACATCACTTGCAAAAAAATTTGAAATGCATATATTTGACTAATTAAAAGAATTATTACAATAAGTTTTAACGAATGACATCGCACATATTGAAATTTACTCATTTTAGGGGGTGAGACTGCAAGGCACACACACACACACACACACACACACACACACACACACACACACACACACACACACACACATATATATATATATATATATATATATATATATATATATACATGTATATATATATATATATATATATATATATATATATATATATATATATATATATACTTTCTTAGCGTAGTTTTATGCATTTGTCCGCAAAGTTCGAGAATTACTACCTCGAGGTCGAAACTGGTGTCATCCTGAGAATTTGTTCCCAGTGGATCCGCGTTGCGAACTCCCCGGCTAGAATTTGTAAACTGCAATATGTACCATAATTTAATTAGTTAAAATATTGTTAGCTAACTTTCATTAATTAGTCCATTATGCGTTTCATTTCTTTTGTGCAAGGGATGTGCGTCCGCCTCCTTCAAGTGGACCAGCACAGTTTTTCATGTTAGCAAACTTTCTCTGCTTCCCTAATTGTCCCACCTCGCCCGTTGACCTTCAGCCTTCGGCGCCCTTTCTGTACGTCGCATCCCCGCACCCCCGCCGCGTCCTTCACTCCCGCCGCGCCCTTCCAACCCCCCCTCCGGAACCGACAGTGCGTCGGTGCATCGCACTTCTCAACCTTCTAGTTGTTGCAGTTGCACAGCGTTGTTATTTTCCTAGCACTCTTGCTATCTCTTTGCCTTAAATTTTTTTTCTCCTGCGGCCTTTTTCTCGCTTCCTCCTTCCCTGCAGAGAATTCTCTCCTTTCAAACAAGTACTCTCTCTCTCTCTTTGTATACATAGCAACATCGGCTATGCTCCAGCAAGGGCTGCAGAAAATATGGTCAACCTTTCCTTTTCCCCTAGAATCACATCTCTCTCTCTCTCTCTCTCTCTCTCTCTCTCTCTCTCTCTCTCTCTCTCTCTCTCTCTCTCTCCCCGCACCTATATTTTGCCACCCGCAACACACACTTTAGTTGAAAATCAACGCTGTCATCTGCTTCTCTCTTCGTGACCTTGCCCATTGATTCCGATCGAGATGGCAGCCAACGCTATGGCTTTTATAGCACTTCTTCTACAGGAAGAGCGCGTATTGCTTGAGTGGAAAAAATTTCTACTGATGACGCTTTCGGCAAGGAGCAGAAACAGGCAGGCCGACGTTGGTGTTCAACGACGTAGACATGTCCCTGCATGGACCTAGCTCGCATCTCTTCCATTTCGTCCTACTGGAAATGACACTCCTTGAAAAAAAGGAGCTCTTGTTGCGACATGTCACGTCAAGACGCTGGTGGACACGGCCAATATGGGTGAACCGAAGGCAGGAGTCCGAGTTTCACACACTGGTAAGTTGCTAGCGCTCTCTCAGTTTGCCAGAGTCTCAGTATGATGTCGCAATACTTTGGTTCGCTGCGTTGAAATAGCCAAAGGTCAATATTCATGTATATATATATCGTCTTGTCTTGTTTGTTTCATTCAGATGCCCTTGCTGATTTCCGGCGACCCCGAATATTTTAGGAAGTACTACAGGATGACACCAGAAAAATTCGAACAACTGCACGCTCTTTTGGAAGAATCCCTCACAGGGCTACACTTCATTCGAGAGCCAATCCCATCGCGGGCCAGACTCGCCATCACTATCAGGTATTTATGTGAACGAATATGAAATTCCGGCCGCAGCGGCCGCATTTCGATGCCGAGAAATCCTCAAATACCCGTTTACCGTGCATTGGAACCCAAAGTTGGCAAAACTAAGCCGGACTACGACAGGCCTTATAATCACTTTGTGGTTTTGGCAGGTAAAACCCCCGGAATGCAATTTTATACGAGTGGATCTTATATTTGTTTTCATTCAGTATTTCTTAAGTAGGCATCTTAATTATGGCACTACCAAGTTAACTTACAACATTTGTAGCTGCACTTGCCGTTGCGCCACAGTTGCTCCTTCTATAGGCACTAATTCGATCTGCAGCGTATATTATTGTCTCTAACTTGCAAATCATTGCTGCATTGGCTGTGACCTATTTTATGTAGAGGTCCACCTGTGACTTCCTTCATATGATGTCGCAATACTTTGGTTCGCTGCGTTGAAACAGCCAAAGGTCAATATAACAAATTATCGGATATAACGAATTAAACCTTTTTCGTCGCCACTGGCATGTATACAACTATAACAAATCTTGTATATTAAGAACGTGTGTTTGTGTCAGGTGCGACTTCGTCATGTCGAGATTCACCTGTACCAGTACAGCCTGCACTCTTTCACAACTCACTGTGTCGTTATGTTGCAGTAAATAATACGAAAATTTCTTTTTAGGTACTTGGCCTCGGGGATGTTTATGCAGGATATTGCCTTGAAGTTCCGGGTGGGCATTCCCACCGTGTCCTCCATTGTGCACGCCACGTGCAGGCTCTTGTGGAGTACCCTGCAACCTGTATGCCTCAAGGTATGTATATTGCGCATGCAGTGGCCGTACATGTTTAGGCATAAAAGGTGCATTTATAGATTATACATGCGGCTCAGTCAGTATTTGCAACATTAATCCATTAATTTGAGGTTAAACTGAGTAGCCTCCTGTATTGCTAATTGACAGCTCTGCATAATGTGAGCCAGAGAAACAGCTTTCAAGTCAGCACATTTTTTCGATAATTTTTCAAGTCTTCCTTTTGCTGTAAATGAAGGCCCGGTACATCTAAACCTCAAGAAAAAAATTCTTAAGCCTCACAGAGCCCGCCTTAACTTGCTAGTCATTTTCGGCTTCGTTTCTGCTGTGTTGTGACGTATGACGGGGAAGCGCGGTCACCTAAATGGCATTGCGACGTTTGGGCACTCGCACCGGCTACTCGGTTGTCCGCTATGTTGCTACGCTGGACTGTCAAACTGTCGTAGTGTCCCCTTCCCACGTGACCACACACTTTGTCAGGCCATCGCAACAATCACGGGGAAACTAAATCTAAAGTGGTTATAGAAAAGGAATTAGTAGAACCCCATTGATACATTTTTCAAAGGACCCCGTGAAAATGTAACAGTGAGGAACGTCCCAAATCGCCACATCCACAAGAAACAGCTCAGCGCTTATGTACGTTTAAACATGTACTATTTTCTGCGACTCTTGCTCCACCGCACAAGATGCCTGTATTGCAGCGAAGCTGACTTTAGAGCACCAGCAAAAATAATCGCACCGTGATTGGGAATGACGATCGCGAACTCTCAGGATTTCGTGCCTCCGAATTTGCTTGTGCACCGCTTAATTTGCGTTACCACCGCATTTATATGCAGCATAAAACGCGACGTAAATGCCGGGAAAATGCAACAGCGAGTAACGTACGTATACCAACGCGTTTCCAAGGGCACTTCATTGTGACTGTTATTTTTCTACTACCTTCATTCGGAACGCTTAATGGAATTGTCCTAGTTCACCTAGCTGTCCTGTGTGCGCAATGTGCCCTCAGGAAAGCCCAATGCGCTCAGCAACCTCGCTGCTGACTCCAGCAATTAAGGCCAGCAACTAACATGCCGCACAGTAAACGACATTATCGATCCCAATATATAATGAACGATCTATTCTACATGTTCGTCGATCGTATGCATGTCCATATATTTCAGCTTTTTAATAAGGAAAGTGCGTTTTATGTTCTATCGGGGACACAATTGCCCAAGCGACGCGCGCGACCGTCGGCCGAATTGCATCGCTGCATGTCTGCCGGGATCAGTCGCGCTATGGTCTGCGCTAGAAGTCGCCGGACAGCGTGGGCCACTAATGGGCCACGTATGCGCTCTCCTGCGATTTCGAGCGCAGACGGTGGCGCGGCTGATCGCGGGAGACAGTGCAGCGATGCAATTCGGCCGACGGTCGCTCGCGTCGCCTGGGCAATTGTGTCCCCGATAGAACACTCGATCGGTGGGGTTTTAATACCTTACCCATATGCCTTGTGTCATGTACTGCTTTTCACAATTGTTCCGACTTTCCTCAGGTACCAACAAGTGAAACTTGGAGAAGCACTGCTGCAGGCTTCAGTGAAAGATGCAACTTCCCCAATTGCGTCGGTGCAGTTGATGGTAAACACGTGCAAATACAGGCCCCACCACACTCGGGCAGCCTGTATTACAACTACAAGGTATGCTATTGTCATTATTGCCTGTTTAATTATGATCATTATAAATGCATGCTATCATTATAACGGATATGGTATATCTGCATGATGTGTGCTCATGATGCAGACCTGTTAAATAGCGACACTACGCCCAGTACAATGTATTCTTTATCCTTTGTCTTTCTACTAATGACTGAAACATGTGATTGTTAATTAATTACTGACGCTGTCATTCTAGTTTTATTTTGCTTGAGTAATGTTCACTGTCTATACAGTTTATTTTGGTAGTGATGGCCCAGTGCTACAAATAACAACCTCTGGGCACACATAGCAAACTCATCAAATAATGCGAATAAATAAATAGCTTACAGTCTATGTACAATGAGGTGTTTACATTGTGGCGCATTATCTTTACAGGGCACTTATTCTATAGTGCTGATGGCCGTGGCTGACAGCAACTTGAAGTTTGTTGCTGTCGATGTCGGTGCATATGGCAGGCAGAGTGATGGAGGCACACTGAGTGCTTCAAGATTTGGAAAGTGCCTTGAAAATGGCACCCTTGGCCTCCCTCCCATACAGGCTTTGCCCAACACAAGTACATTAGCTCCTCATGTTTTTGTGGGACACGAGGCCTTCCAACTACGGCAAGACTTCTTGCGGCCTTATTCGGGGAGGCATCAGACTGAGGAGAAAAGGATATTTAACTACCGGCTCAGCAGGGCAAGGTAAATGTTCTAGGCAGTAGCTTTACACTGTAATGAGAAAGTTATAATGCAAGCTAACATGTTGTTTTTTTCCATTTCAGGAGGTGTGTCGAGAACACGTTTGGCATCATGGTGTCAAGATTTGGAGTATTTCGTCGTCCCATCAACCTACTACCTGAAAACGTCGACTACGTGGTGATGGCCTGCTGTGTCCTCCATAATTTTCTGCGAGAGGATCCGGTTTACCAATCCCGCAGCCACGAGGACGAGGCAACCAGTGGCCAGCAGCATGCAAGTGGTGGTCAAGCGATGTTTCCCTTGCAGCCACCTGTACGCCACAACTACAGCAGGTCTAGAGCTAGCGTAAGGGACATGTTCTGTGAATATTTTATGAGCCCACAGGGTGCTATCCCGTGGCAGCGAGCATATGCTGGGCTACGAACATGAACGCCTTTCTGCTAGAGAACAAGACAATCATAAGGTGCACTAACAACTTAAAATTTGTGGAATATGCCGAGTAAATGCTGGCTGACGAGCAATAAACCGAACATACACAAAAAGAAGCAAAAGCTTGTGTACAGGAAACGCATCCATCTCTAATGGAGGTCATGCTGACACAAGGTTCTCCCAGCATTTTTAGGTCTACAGCTTTCATAATTGCTGTAAGCACCTAGCTTCTTCCTCTACAATACAACCTTAGAAGTCTCCACATCTGAGCGCGCATGGTAGAGGAAGGAGCTAGCATTCTGTGTACATCTGGTGATCAGCTGCCTGGAGAAATTGTGGAAGCTGTAGATCTAAAAATGCTGTGAGAATCTTGTGTCAACATGGCCTCTGTTAGAGATGGATGCGTTTCCTGTCGGGAAACACACATTAGTTTTTGCATTTTTTGTGTGTGTTCGGTTTATTGCTCGTCACTCAGTATTTACTCAGCTTGTTCATTAAATTTTTGGTTGTTTGATCATCTCGGTTTTCTTGTTCATCTTATGTGTTGTCTGGTGCCGTTTGCAGCCACGCTATTCTTGATTATTTTAGGCCACAAGTCACTGTGATTGCATTTATGATGGTTATGTGTCATCCCCATCATCATCACCTTATTTTATGTCCACTGCAGGATGAAGGCCTCTCCCTGCGATCTCCATTTACCCCTGTCCTGTGCCAACTGACTCAAATTAGCGCCCTAATTTCCAACACCTAGTCTTCTGCCATCCTCGAGTGTGCCTCCCATTCTGTAACCCTAATGGTCCACCGGTTAATTATCTAGCCTCCGTATTACATGACCTGCCCAGCTCCACTTTTTTTCTTTTAATGTCAATTAGAATATCGGCTACACTCGTTTGCTCTCTGATACAAACCGCTCTGTTTCTGTCTCTTAACGTTATGCCTAGCATTCTTCGTTCCATCACTCTTTGCACGGTCCTTAACTCATTCTCAAGCATCTTTATCAGTCTCCAAGTTTCTGCCCCATATGTCAGTACCGGTAGAATGCATTGATTGTACACCTTGCTTTTGAATGATAGTGGAAAGCTTTCAGTCAGGATCTGACAATGTCTGCCATATGCACTCCAAACCATTTTTGTTCTTTTGCAAATGTCCGTCTCATGAAGAGGGCCCCCTGCGAGTAATTGACCAAGATAAATGTACTCCTTCACAGACTGTAGAGGCTGAGTGGCGATCCTGAACTCTTGTTTCTTTGCCCAGCTATTGATAATTATGTCTTCTGTACATTAATCTCCAGCCCCACTCTTACACTCTCTCTGTTAACGTCCTGAATCATTTGTTGTAACTCGTCTGCAGTCATCATCATCATCATCAGCCTGGTTACGCCCACTGCAGGGCAAAGGCCTCTCCCATACTTCTCCAACAACCCCGGTCATGTACTAATTGTGGCCATGCCGTCCCTGCAAACTTCTTAATCTCATCCGCCCACCTAACTTTCTGCCGCCCCCTGCTACGCTTCCCTTCCCTTGGGATCCAGTCCGTAACCCTTAATGACCATCGGTTATCTTCCCTCCTCATTACATGTCCTGCCCATGCCCATTTCTTTTTCTTGATTTCAACTAACGTCTGCAGTGTTGCTGAACAAAACAATGTCACGTGCAAACAGAAGGTTGCCGAGATATTTGCCGTCGATACTAACTCCTAAGCCTTCCCAGTTTAATAGTTTGAATACTACTTCCAAGCACATAGTGAATAGCAATGGAGAGATTGTGTCTCCTCGTCTGACCCCTTTCTTTATAGGTATGTTCCTACTTTTCTTGTGTAGAATTAAGGTAGCTGTGGAATCTCTGTAGATACTTTCCAAGGTATGTGTGTAAGCGGCCTGTACTCCTTGGTTATGTAATGTCTCTATGACTGCTGGCATTTTAGCTTAATCAAATGCCTTTTTGTCATCTAGGAAAGCCATATAGAGAGACTGATTGTGATTTGCGGCTTTCTCGATTACCTCATTAATGACATGGATGCGATCCATTGTAGAGTATCCCTTCCTGAAGCCAGTTTGTTCCCTTGGTTGACTAAAGTCCAGTGTTGCCCTTATTCTATTGGAGGTTATTTTGGTAAATATTTTACATAATACTGGGAGTAAGCTAATGGGCCTATAGTTTTTCAATTCTTTAACGTCTCCTTTTTTGTGGATTAGTATAATGTTTGTATTCTTCCAGTTTTCTGGGACCCTTGCAGCCGACACACACTTGGCATAAAGAGCCGCCAGCATTATGTCTCCTCCATCAATGATTAAACCGACTGTTATTCCATCTTCTCCTGCCGCTCTTCCCCGTTTCATCTCTTTCAAGGCCCTTCTGACCTCATCTTTAGTTATAGGAGGAGTTTCTGTGTCCTGTTCATTACTGTTTCTAATGGAGGTATGTACAGGTCAGTATAGAATTCTCCCGCTGCATTTACTATACCTTCAATATTGCTGATGAAATTACCCTGCTTATCTTTCAGTGCATACATCTTGGTTTGTCCTATGCCAAGTTTCCTTCTCAACGATTTAAGGCTGGGTCCATATTTTAAGGCTTCCTCAGTCTTTCTCATGTTATAATTTCGAATACCCCTTATTTTCTCCTTGTTGATCAGCTTTGATAGTTCCACAAATTCTATCTGACCTCTTGAGTTGGACACTTTCATTCTTTTTTGTTTCTTTATTAGGCCCTTCGTTACTTGGAAGAGCTTGCCTATTGGTTGCCTTGGTGCATTGCCTCCCATTTTAGTTGCTGCCTCTGAAGCCAGCCTAGTTCAGTTTAATTAATTACCCCTATGTCATCTTCATCTCTGTTCTAGACTGCATAATTGTTTGCAAGTGCCAGCCTGAATTTGTCTGATTGTGTCCTTACTGGATCTTGGTTAACCTGATTCTTCTTGACCAATTTTACTCTTTTTCTCTTCAAATTGAGGTGTTTCCTAGCCCTCACTAACCTATGATCACTGCACCTTTACCCTACCTAACACTTCTACATCCTGCATTGTGGTGGGATCTACAAAAAGTATGAAATTAACTTGATTTTCTTATTTCACCATTAGGGCTTTTCCAGGTCCACTTTCTGTTGCTACACTTCCTGAAAAAGGTGTTCATTATTCGCAACTTATCCCTTTCTGCAAATCATACCAGCATATCTACTCTAGCATTGTGTACCTTGTAAAATATTTATTTTGGCAATGTTGCAAGAGCATATAGTGCAAAGCAGTGAGAACAGGGTGCGCTAACTTCTAACTAATTCAAAGGTTTATTGTGAAATTTCAGTGATTTATAAAGGGTACCTGAAAGTAGTGCAGCAAGAAAGCCTGATAAAATACCAGTGCTTGATGAAACCAAACAATCAAAAACAGGAGAGAGAGGAAATACAAATAACTATACAAGCCCAGGGTAAAAGAAGAAACATTGTGATCACCCACTGTACATGCAATTACGTTCCAAGAAACTTGTTTTTTTTCCAATGGCATGGAACTGGAAGAGTGTGTTTGCATAAGCAAGCAGTCACTCTGTGTATTGGAAAAAGAACCGTGTCTTTTGAAAGGTGCTGGCATCCACGATTGGTAATTGGGGTCGTTTTTTTCCTCTTCACTTGGATTTTTCGTCTGCATTTTCTTTCTGCAATGTTTTTATTTATGTTTGGTTGCATCAAGCAGCAATCTTCATCAGGCCTCCTTGATGCATTTCTTTTTTTTGTTAAACTCTATAAATTGCCTCATTTTCACAATAAGCCTTAGTTGCGAGGTCTGGTGTAATACTGCGGATAGTGCTTCATGCTATGTGCCCTTGCAACCTTCATGTGTGTGTGTGCGTGCGTGCACGCATAGATTTGGACGTGAAATCGGGGCCTTGTACGGGGCCATTGTTCTTCTGTGCAGCCTGATGAATTCATTAACTATACAGCACAACAGAAATACAAAGAACAGAGTGAATACAGAACTCTTGCTTCATGTCCGTAGGCTGTCTGTTGTGCTGTAATTACTAATGAACACACCAACTCGTCTAGTTTTCAGTTATGTCTGGCCACTTGTGTCCTGGAATATCTGCATGGCTATGTACCCTGTAACCTGCAATTTAATTTCTTGGCCACGTGCTTGCAAGTCGTGAGTCAGTCTCCCGATTTCCCTGACAATCTGGCATGAATCACAGGCCCTGACAGCTTCTGGTGAATCCATGCAGGCGTGCAGGATGTTGTAGTCTGCAAATTTGCACTGCAAGTGCTGCTTTGCATTCAGTTCAGTTTCTCTGGCTGTAGGATGTCCTAGAATGGTTCCCACATGTGTGGTATTTAATTTTATGTAGTGTCATGCTACTGTTACATTGTTATTGCCACATCAGTCTACTACACGTGCCTGATGTCTGTTTATGCCTTCATGAATGGCAACCTCGTCCGAGTGCTTGCCAGTTGAATATAGTCTCCTGGCCTAATTGTCTACCCCCATATTGCACAGTACGGGCCTGTTGTGTTTCGAGTTCAGGTGCTTTTGAGCCTGTGTTTCTGAAGGGAGGAGTAGTCGTCTTTGCAGCTCATATGCTGGCATAGTATCTTGCAACCAGGTTCCGCTCTCTTGAAGCAAAGAAGTTTTTGCCGCAGGCTGTACCTCTACTCTGTCTAGGTGCTTGTAATTTGTTTGCACTTTCTCATAGAGGTCTCCAACCTTGGTAAAGTTGAAAAGACCAGTCAGTACCCGTATGCCTGTGTTTGATGAGTTGTCTTTTTTTTTGAGCTGCTTGTAATTCATACCACAACACCTTGGACACAAGTACAGCAGCTGCGCTTCTTTATAGTATCCGCTCATCCACCCCCCATGATGTTGAGATTATTGTTTCACCACGTGTATTGTGTCCAGGCATGGCATAATCGTTTCACCCACATGCTGGCTCTGCCGTCTTGATCTTACACTAGCCGACGATTTGGAGATGCTTACTTGCGGGTATATTTGTCCAGCTATCTGAAGCAGAACATGCAATATGGGGTAGTTCTTGGTTCTAATCTTATATCAGATGTCGATGCAGGCCGACTTTTCAAAAAGTGAGAGGCCAGGTTGGCTAAGAAAGTCTGCAATGTTGTCAAGAGCTTCTTGCATCGTCCTTGATTTCTGTATAAGATAGCTTTGCCATAGACTGTAGTACACCATAGGCTGTAGTATTTTTTGTGTGCTTGTGTTCTTGGTGTGGATGGGCCAAATGTACCTCCAACTCTCACCTGGAATTTTCTGTCTTTCAATATGTTACTGTTTAACTTAGGTGCTCTACAAGAAACTTTTTTTGTTCATCATTCATCTTATTAGAGTAGCATGAGGTACTGGTGTTAAAAGCCTCTTCACTCTCTTTATTCTTTCATAAGCGGTATTACACAATGCCCTGCAATAACGTTTATGCTGCTTATTGCCCACTCATATCTGCCAGAAGGCACAACTCATGAAAAAAGGTTTTCTTTGTGCTGTGTGTGCATGTCTTGACATCTATGCATCTGTAGAACCAGCTTCCTGACAGAGTACTTACTATGCCTGATCAAGCTTATTTGTGCAGCGCTGTTGAATACATATTGATGTAATTAATGTTTACATGTTCGAAGTGTGGGGAAAGGTGCTATGCTTTCAAGTAGTGTTAGTATTAATTGGTTGCATTAATTTTGCATAAGCATGCTCCCTTTATGCAGTACCTTCTGGAAGTTTAAGGGTTTAGTAAATGAAGATGAACTAAACGTAAGTGCAAGAGCTTTTTAACCTGTGACTCTCATCCAAAAATAACTGGCACAGCTGGCAATTCAACCCCTCATCTTGTGTTAGCAGCAGAATGCCTGATCACAGTGGCAGGTGAATAAATTGAAGAACGACTTCAATGTCGTGAGATTTTTTTTTGCCTATATGTCGGTAAAAAGTTCTGCAATAAATGTGTCATTGCGAAAAAGCTTTTTGTGACCCTTTATTGAATAAACTGCATATTCTAGTGTAAAGTTGAAAAGTAGAAAGTTCTTTTAAGATACCAGGCTGATATGCTCTTGTAAGTAGCATGGTACTGCATTACTTATAAAGGTGACAGAGGATATCGTTGTACAAGTCATGATCACAAACTTATTAGAAACTGTATTAGGAACATGTAAGGCACGGATGTTTCTGCACAGCTTATTAGGTGTGGACGTGCAGGAACGTTTATTCTTAAAAGATTCAAAGACTGCCAGGAAGGGACGCAACTGGCTGACTTCGCTGCACATTTTTGATTTACTTTTCTTTAACGTGACGTCTTCTAGCGTTTCGTTGCTTTTCGCATTGCTGCACGAGTTTTACATGACGGTGCAGGAGGGTGCGTTGTCACTGCCACTATAGCAAGCCAAGGATTAACTACAGTTCAAATCAAATGACAATACAGGTGCAGTAAGGACACAAAGTGTTCATTGGTTTCTGTGCAGCAAAAGGAAAAATCTCGAGAGACGAGATGCAACTCAGCGTGCATGAAATATGCGAAAACAAACTGACGAAGCTGTTTATTCAAGCCACGGAGTTAATGCTATAGTAGAAAATTCATTACGACAGCCTGCACGTTTTCCATGTCAAATTTAATAACTAAGTGAGGTAAGATAATCTTTCAAGATGCATCGGGAAATTCACGATTAAGAACCGACAAGAAAATGCAACTGAACGGTACAACTTCGGGTACTTTGCTGTCTCGTCATTTGCCCTTGCCGAGGTTGAAATAATTCAAGCTGTTCCGTAAGCGCGATTTTTGCATGCTACTCAACAAAACATTGTAGCGACCTCGTCGTCTGCTGCGGATCGAACACCTCCTAGCACTGACAACTCGCAAAGGCGTACGAAGCAAACGTGAAAATGCACTTCATTTGCTGTGCAGAGTGTCAACAAACGCATAGAAATCGGAGAATGCAATCTGCGGTACAAGTTTTTTATTCTCCCTTCGCGTACTTACCGAATTCAACGATCCACGTCTCCGCGCGTTGCACTTGTCGTGCGAGACGCCATTTTCCAAAACAAACCAGCGAAATAGCTCCGTTGGCAGCTCTCCGCGCAATTTTGACGGAAAATCGCAGCGATCGGTGCGACGGTGCGACTGCGCGACCAACCGGTTGGTCGCAGCCGAAAATCGGGGGGTCGGCACTGCGACTGCGATTTTCATCGCAAACGACGGAAATCGCACTTCCGGTGCGACGAAAATCGCATCATGTGAAACAGGCTTAAGACACCGGCGTATCACAGGAAACATAGGGCGAACTAATGGCGTTACACGAGTCCACAGGTTTCCTGATGGTTAATGCACACGATACGGATCACAGTTTGTTTAGGCATTTCCAAAATATGATTCAATTACCGTGTAACTGAAACGAGCACTCTCACCGCTCACACAAACGCAACGTGGCCCAGCTCAATATATCATCCGGTAATTTTACCGGGCATAACCGTCACTAGGGTGCCTAGATGCGCGCGCACCCGCTCTCCGTTTAGGGTGAGGACAACCACGTTGTCTGCTAGCGCGGCCGCCATTTTCTTGTGCGCCCGCGGAGAGCGGGCGCACATCGAGGCAACCGAAGCAACCTAACCTTCACACTGCCGCAGCGCTGAACTGCGGCTAACAAGTCAATTTAGCCTCCGAGATCTACATTTGCTTTCAGGGCGTGCAGTTTGCAAAAGCACGGCCTTCAAGATTTAATTTTCTTACTCAGGGAAAGTCGTAGCTGGATGGAAGGCCGCTATTTAAACACAACTTATCGATGTTTGAAGTGCCGTGGTGTGCTGCCTTGTTTTTTTAAAGCATATACAGAGATATCAGACGAACTATGTGCGAACTTTTGCAGGCGAACACGAGACAATCAGCGCGCAGCATGTGCAGCTCCGTCTGCTCGGGATGGCGGACGGTGTACGGGCATCCGCGATAGCTGCGAGACCCATCGATCAGAAATTCCGAATCACCACACATATACACGCTTCTCATGGCGCCCAGTGGCGTGTTTTTGAGAATGTGAGGCCTTATCTTGAATAGTTGGAACCACATGTCCTCGTATAGCGTAAGGAATAAAGGCGAAAAAACGTGGCGTTGGCTGGCTTACAGCGGCAGCGGAACTTCGCCCAAAGTGAAACAGGCGTACTGCTTGCATGCTCGCGTAATCAAACAAATACGGCCATACTCCGCATACAACTTTCACACTCAGCCAGCTGACAATTATAAATTGTTGAGTTGTACGCCCAAGCAAGCATTTACGGGATCCGCGCTGCCCTACTTCTACCCCTGCTAATTAAAACAAAGCGATGACTTGTACTTGTGGTCAGCGCGAAAGCGACAAGGACAAAAGGAAGAAACACAGCAACACGGCGCTGCTTCTTCGGAGTGCTTGTTCCTTGTTTCCGCGTTGCTATTGCGCTGTTGCTAAAAGTGCGATGAATCGTAACGAACTCGCCCACTTTGCTATCTTTCTACAGCAAGCGCACGCAGTTTCAAAAAGAAAGGCACTTTTAGCATCGACCGCAGGTTCCGCATTGGTTAGTGAGCGAACTTTTGTGTATAATTTGCGTGAGTAGTAGAGAAAACATATCATGACAAGGCCGACGGCTGAAAAAAGAAATAGCGTAGAAAAAGCAACATGTTACAAAGTGCTTCGAAGACCACGGTTTTGAGGTGGAGCCGTGGCAGCGTCTCCCAATGATCAAGTTTTTTTTTCAGTTTAGAGTATCAGAAATGTTACAGATATTCAATTTCACTAGATTCTTTCGAACTAGGCGTTCTGAAAGTGAGCGGCAGCTGCAGTTCAGCTTTGGAAGTGGCAGCGCTGGCATTTCCCGCTGACGATTGCAAAGAAATCTTACGAGCTTAATATAGAGACAATCGTAACGTACGTATTAGATATTTACGTGTAATGAGGCTGTCATGAAACCAATATAACACCGCCAGCAGCTACTTAAATGTACGCTCGCAGCAAAGCGGCGGATCGGCCCCGGAGGGCCCCCCTCTTTTTCGGTTCATGTAGCGCAAGCCATCCAACACTGCGCGTCGCGCTACCGCGTCTCCAGCCGCCGCGCAATTGTTATTTGTCGTGATAGATAATTCGCTGCATGAGGCTTTGATGTGCGTATGTACTGTTGATGGCGCGTCGCCATCAACGCGGCCAATATAGATCGGGCGGGCGCCCCCCCCCTAATTTTTTTTTATTTTGATACGCCAGTAGCTAATACATCTTTCAGACAGATGAGCTATCTGTAGCATGTGTTAAAAGATAATTACTGGATGCACTCTGTTTCCTGGATGTGCACTCTAGAGAGTACACAGCCAGGTAACATAGAGTGCACACACAGGTAACATCCTGCTGGTAACGCAGGTAACATAGTGCTCATATTTCTGTGATAATATTAATTACAACTAGAAGCCATAATGCTCACTTTCTTGTACTGAAAAAGGTGATGTCATGAAGGGTACGAGGAAAAGAATTTTACAAACTGCATAATAATTTAACCTAACAGTATTTAACCTAATATGCATTCTTGCATATTAGGTTAAATACTTCAGAATTTTGCATTTGACTTGCTAATGGAGAATAGCAGTTTGAAAAACTATTAAATACCTTATATATAACGAGAATGCATAGCATAAGGCACTATACACCATCGTATTTCATGGCATGTTCGATTTTCCGCACAATATAGCCACAATTAGTGCCGGTCGGCATACCTCTAGTGTGAGGGGGCAAGCAGTGCCTCTTCCCTGAATTCACCAGTGACTAACGCACAGTACAGATAGATCTGACTCTACAACTTGCAAAAGATGCTCACTGCGCACATTGTTACCTACGTGTGCACTCAAGTGCACATGTAGGTAACATAGAGTGTACATATAGGTTAATGCTCTATGTTACCTACGTGTGCCCTGAAGTGCACACCTAGGTAACATCCCGCCGTAAACACAAACGACACATCCTACAAGAATTTTAATAACGGTTGTTTTTTGGGGGGCAAATTTATTTATTTATTTATTTATTTATTTATTTATTTATTTATTTATTTATACAATACTGCAGGCCTCATTGAGGCCCAGGCAGGAGGGGCATACAAAATACAGAATAATTGCATTTGCAGACGTAAGAACAAAAGGACCAAATTAGTGTGCACAATAGCAATAGAGTCCACCAGCTGCGAGAACCAAATGGGTAAAAAGAACACTCGGTCTTGTAACCGAACAATTACCAAAACAAAGTGAAGAGTAAATGTACAAATGAACCGTCAGTACAATTTTAAGCAATGAGAAGGAAAAAAAAATGAAATCAGTAGTTCAAACGGTCAATGGAATCAGTACTGTTTAGTAGCGACTGAGGTAAATTATTCCAATCGGTTATAGTGCGTGGGAAAAAAGAAAATGAAAGGATAAGTCAAGATTTAGTACTTACAATTACTCTGCTGAGTGTATCAATGGCTGTCACGCAGTACAGATATATCTGCCTGTATTATATGCACAAACAGTTATGTGCACTCTATGTCACCTACATGTGCACTCAAGTGTACACTCAGGCAACACACAGTGTACATCTAGTTAACATCCTGCCGTAAACATAAAAGACACATCCTAGAGGTCTAATAAAGGTCACTTCCTCGAGGTATACGTTAGGATGAGTAAACACGTGGTACACAAAGTTGACGTCCCGGAGGTCACACAAAGGACAAGGAATCATAAAGGTCACATAGGGCACAAGAAGGAAACATAAAGGAAACATAAAGGCAATGGTCATTTTCATAGGGGTTTGACAAAAAGTCGAACATCATGACGATCCATGGGTCTTTTCGTTGCTTCGATGCCATGTCCAGGATTTCAAGTGGTGAGATGTCATGTCTGTCGGTACAAGTGCTGCTGTCTGAAGTAACTGGGGAGCGCGAGAGGGCATCGGCGTCACCGTGTTTGCGTCCAGAGCGATAGACGACTCGGATATCGTATTCCTGGATTCGGAGGGCCCACCGAGCGAGGCGGCCCGACGGGTCTGGACAGCCAGCAAAGAGCGTGATGATCCGTCACCACGTCAAAGCGTCGACCGTAGAGATATGGACGAAATTTTTGAAGAGCCCATACGATAGCCAGGCACTCTTTTTCTGTTACTGAGTAATTGGCCTCAGGCATAACTGGCATAGGCGACTACGTATTCGGCATTAGTGTTCTTGCGTTGTGCGAGTACGGCACCAAGGCCGACACCACTGGCGTCAGTGTGAAGTTCTGTAGGTGCGCTTGGATCAAAATGGCGCAAGATTGTCGGAGACGTGAGTAGGTGACGAAGAGCCGTAAAGGCATCATCAGAGGCTTCCGACCAAGCAGAAAGTTCATTGTTGCCTTGGAGAAGTTGGTTTAGTGGTGCGATCACAGTAGCGAAATTGCGCACGAAACGTCGAAAATAAGAGCATAAGCCAATGAAGCTGCGTAGTGCTTTCAAGTTAGTGGGCTTTGGAAATTCGGATACGGCGCGAAGTTTAGCAGGATCAGGAAGAATGCCTTCTTTGGAGACAACGTGGCCTAATATAGTCAGTTTTCGAGCGTCAAATCGGCACTTCTTTAAGTTAAGCTGGAGACCAGCATTCCGGAGACAGGTCAAAACTTGATGTAAACGCCGAAGATGGGTCGCAAAATCAGGAGAAAAGACGACAACGTCGTAGAGGTAGCAGAGGCAAGCATGCCACTTCAGGCCGCGTAGGATGCTGTCCATCATGTGTTCGAAGGTGGCGGGCGCATTTCACAGACCGAACGGCATTACAGTGAATTCATACAAGCCGTCTGGTGTTACAAACGCGGTTTTCGAACAGTCAGCGTCAGCCATGGGCACCTGCCAGTAGCCAGAGCGGAGATCTAAGGAGGAAAACAACTCCGCTCCTTCCAAACAGTCAAGTGCGTCGTCAATACGTGGCAACGGGTATACATCCATTTGGGTAATCTTGTTAAGCCTTCGATAATCGATGCAAAATCGTATGGTGCCGTCTTTCTTTTTAACTAGGACGACTGGTGATGCCCAAGGACTACTAGAAGGCTGGATGACACCGCGATTGAGCATATCGTTCACCTGGTCATTGATAACGCGTCTTTCAGTCGCCGATACTTGGTAGGGACGCTGTCGAATTGGTGCACGGCTCCCAGTGTCGATAGTGTGCGAAACAGTCGTTGTGCGGCCGAGTGATGTTGCTTGGCAGTCAAAAGATAAAGAGAAGCCTTGGAGCAAGCGAAGAAGTTCGTCGCGGTGCATCGTCGTAAGGTCACTGGCAATAGCTGGCGTAAAAGAACGCGGCAGTTACTGAGGAGGCGATGACTCGAGAGCAGCAAGATAAGTGGAGTCGTCCATCGTGTCAAATATGGAAGGTTAGGTCAGTGGCTCTGCTCTTCCAAGGCTTTCACGGCGGCGTAAAGTAATTGGTTCAGCCGATGGGTTTGAGACGCACATGAGAGAAGTGCCAGCTTTGAACTCGAGGACGGCGAACGGCAGTGGTAGCGAACGGCGGTTAACTAAGAGTTCGGACGAAGCGAGGAGTACTGCGCCGTCATCTACAGATTCGCAAGAGATACTGACAAGAGTGGAAGACCAGGCAGGTATAACGGTGTCTTCTGAAACAGCGATTTTGCGACAATGGTCCTTATGGTCAGTGATAATATCGGTCGAAAACTGAAACAGCTCGATTTCAGCGCGGGCGCAGTCAATGATCGCATGATGTGTGGTGGGAAAGTCCCAACCTAATATGACGTCGTGTGAACACGATGGCAACACGATGAATTCTATGATATAGAGGACCTCCTGAATTACGACACGAGCAGTGCAGGCGCCGGATGGCTCGACGTGCTGCGCGTTGGCAGTTCGAAGAGACAGTCCAGAAAGCGGCGTCGTCACTTTTCCTATCTTGCGGCAAATACGGGCATCTATCGCTGAAAGTGCAGCGCCGGTTTCAACAAATGGTAGCGTCAATGTTCCTTCTATTGCGACTTCAATAACGTTCTTCGGGGAAGTGTGAAGCCTTATACATTTCGCTGGCACCGCAGTTCTCGCCTCCTGAACTGCGATATTTAGTTTTCTTGGCGCAAAGGGCTCCGACGCCGGTGCATGGGGGAAAGCGAGTGGCGGCGAGAAGAAGGTGAACGGCGAGCGGCGGAGAATGCGGTGTCGGCGACAGGAGGCGATTCAAAGGTGTCCGAATAGTTGCGGCGTTGTTGGAAACGTGGCGCATATGGACGCACATTGTTGGGGGCGTTCGGCGTAAGGAGGCGACAGTGACGTGCTACGTGTCCAGCACGGCCACAATAAAAACAAATCGCGCGATTGTCTTCCGTGCGCCAATGATCTTGAGGTCGTGCATAATGCACCAGTGGCCGGACTGGAGCGGATACGGGCGGGCGAAGGGGACCGTAGGTCTGTGGTGCAGGCCTCGAAGTGACTTCGGCGTACGTCAGGGGAGCGGCAACCGGAGCCTGCTGGAGAGAAGATGGAATGTGGTCGGCTACCTGCTCCTTGATGACAGATTGGAGAGCGGGCGCCAAGGGAGAATTCGACTGGCCCTGTGTAAGGGGAATCAGAGAAAGCTGACGAGCCACCTCTTCACGGACGAACTCCTTCATCTGTAGCAGTAGCGACGTGTTACCCGAAAAAACAGTCAAGCTCGACATTGAAGTCGCCTGAGGAGGAGATTGGCGGGTGGCTATGCGTTGTTTGCGGAGTTCGTCGAAGCTTTGGCAGAGACTGACGAGTTCAGAGACTGTCGCTGGATTTTTCGCCAACAGCATCTGAAAGGCGTCGTCTTCAATGCTTTTAAGATATGGCGGATCTTGTTGGTGCCCGTACCACCAGCCCGGAATCCGAATCTACAAGATGCAGAATCTATCCTGCGAACGCCCTTTGGACAAACCCGTGGCTGCGCCGAAAGGCACAGCGCCCTAAACCCTCCCTTGACAAGTCAAGATGCTGAGCCGTCAGGCAGCGGCGTCCTGAGGAGAAGCATCGGCAAGCGACATGTCCAAACGTGCAACAAAGTGCTAGACAGCCCGGCGCCGTATTTCCTTTTCCCTGGAGGTCACCGCGCACAGCAACTTTCAAGCGGGTGGCCAGCGCGGTCGCTGGTTGGACCTCTCGGACGACCGTCGAGTGCTGGCTTTGTATTGGGCCGTTTGAGTAACAATCGTTTCTCGGGGCTTTATAAGCCCCGACGCCGCCGCCTGGAGAACGGGATCCACCGACCCACCGGGAGCCGAGTGCCGCTCTCGAGTGGAGTGAGATGTGTCACGCGTTGGAGTCTCGCCGGACGTCGCCGTGCGGGAACAGTCGCGTTTGCTGTGAGCTCTCGGCCCCCGTGCCGATCCGATCTTGTCCTGTATAATGACCTGTATATAGTGTATAAAGTCCCTTTCGTTATTCTCAACGACGCCTGACTCGGAGTCTTCGCTATCTTCGCTCTGTGACGAAACGGGTGACGAGCGCTATGGGACCACCTCAAAGCCGTAATAATCTTCTCGGCATCAGCCATTGTGACGTCAGCGCGGTTGCAGAGGTCGACAACATCTTCCATATAACTTGTGAATGTCTCCCCGCACTGTTGCGCACGACTGCGCAAACGTTGCTCGGCGCGAAGTTTGCGAACGGCCGGGCGCCCGAATACCTCCGTCACGTTAGTTTTGACGGCTGTCCACGTCGTGAGATCACGTTCATGGTTGCGGTGCCACACGCTGGCGACACCGCTCAAATAAAAGGATACGTAATTCAGTTTTTTGGTGTCGTCCCAGTAGTTGTGGATGCTCACCCGGTCGTAGTCAGCGAGCCAGTCTTCTACGTCATGGTCTTCGGTACCGCTGAAGAGGGGTGGGCGCGTTGACGCAACGGGCCGGGGCAGACCACGGTAGTCACCGGGGCAGCGGGTCCTTCTTCCGGCATAATGACGACAGGCTGCAGTGCCGGCTGCGAAGTTCCAGAATTCCGGTTGTACCCAGCATCTCCACCAATTGTAAAGGGGGTTTATTCGGGTCGTAGAGAAGCAGTGACCAACGCGGCAACAGCAGGTAGGGCGCAGCCAGCGAACGAACTGCATGGTACGAGCCACGCGATGGCAACGGGGCTTTTCAGCCTGCCGATCTTCGTCACACGAAATATGTCCTCTAACTTAATTTTTATGTCTGGTAAGAAATCATTCTTAAAGCCTAAATCAATCGAAAACACGTCGTCTTCCTCCTCGTCAACGCAGACACATTGTGGCGGCTGTTCCGTATAAATATTGTCTGCAGTTACACTGATGGTGCCTCTTTCGCAAATGGTACCCTTCCGGTCTTCGAAAACGAGGACCAGTAAAGGTCATCTTTGGGCTATATGCTCAGTGTCGAGTGTCTGTTCGCTGTATTCTGCCCCGGTGAGATGGGGGGGGGGGGTATTTATCCAGAAGCTGAGGAGGAGGAAGAAGAAGAAGCTATGAAGCGGGTCGCCTGGCAGGAACCGTTGACGGACCTTGAAGAACGGAACCCCGCCGCAGACAAGCGTAAAGAAGCGCCAGAACCTCGGAACGCACCCGCGACGCGTACATGTGAGCAAGCGGATGACGCCTCACCGCGCTCAGAGAGCAGGGACACAAGTGCGCATCCGAACGCTGTACCACCCGCGGAACAAGTGCCGCTGACCGGTCGTCCAGATTTCTCGGCCAGGGGTACGGGGAGCAACCTTGCAGTATACGTCGCCAGTGCGGCAACGCTGGTCGTGTTTATCGTGACCATCAGCAGTTTGATAGCACTGACCGCGTCCGCGGCAGAGCGTCGCCGACTACCCCTACGTCTGGGAGCCGGCCCGTTGAAGCACAGAGTCGGCTCGACCAACGACGAGACGACGGTGAACGTTTCCACTCCGCCCGCCCTCACACTCGTCGCTTCGACGATGGGCTGGTTGGACGCTCCGGGGACGCTGGCAGGCCGCCGCATCGCTAGGCGGCGCAAGAACGCCGACCGTCGTCACCGACGACGGCGTCCCTTCAAAACTCGCTCCGAACGAAACCGACCGCAGCGACGCACGTCGCCTGTAAGCGTGACGAGCACGCGCTGTCAGCAAGAAGACACCAATCATAGCTGTCTTGAGCACATATCTTGAACTCCTTGTTATCTATCACTCACGCCTGTACAGGCACCCTGTCGCTTACAACGTGTACCTTCTCTAAAGAACTGAGAAAAATTCAGCACCTTGTAAAGCACCTCAATGTCCGGATGTTACTCGCCTTTCTCATCACGCATGCGCCTTGGCAGCGAAGATGCCGAATGCGCGCGATAATGTTTGCCTTCAGACTTGATCGTACAGTACTTGGCGTTTCCTATGATCAGGAAGCGTTCGTGGCAGTTATCCTCTTAGCAACCAGCTACGACTCTCTTTAGAGCAAAACAAAGAAGTGTCGGTTGTTTGACTTTCGTGCACTTAGCAACGGAGGCTGGGTTTAGATTTTCGATATTAAAGCTGCATTGTGCGGTGCAATGGATAATATATAGTTGAATTTCGATAACCCAAAAGAAACGGAGACTGTGTTGGTTCCTTCATATCCATCTGTGCCTGTTTGTTGCACTGGTACATCAAGAATATGGATACCACCTGGGTTTGTTAAGCGTGCGTTTTATGTACACCAGGGTTTTGCTTTATGCCGCCATTGGAATTGAAGCGGCGCGACTGTCACTTCCAGAGCCGGTGCAGAAGACGGCTCACTGGCATGTAGCGCGAAAATGGAAAACAGAAAAGATTTATAACAGTTTCTTCACCGCCCGATGCATGCCCGATCCTCCAGAGTGGGTTGTGCCATTGCACTAAGGAGCAAGAACAAGAAAAGTCCAGACCTCAGTGGTCGCAATATCAGCCGCTCCAGAGATTTCGCGGCACAATGGCTGGCCGGTATAAATAAAGCGAGACAGGGCGGGTACCTCTTCTCGGCGCCTCCGACAAATTGGTGACACCGGACTACCGAGCCCACCCATGCCACTGTCAAAGCACCGATTCTACCGACTGCCTCACGCGGTCCGGCAGTCATCCCGCGGTTGTAGGGTGTCCGGGAATTCTGCATCAACGTGCTAGACATTGGTTCATCCACCTGGACAGCCACTTCGTTATCAACAAGGTTCGACGCTCCGGCTGCGTTTCAGGCTGCGGCTGCCACCCCCCGGTCCAGACTCCTACGAGGACATGCGGGCAGCCGTCCTTGCTCACTACGCCACCTCAAGCGCTGGGTCACAGCAGATCTCGTCATTTGTACTGTCGCGTTATCCCGCATCTTGTCGTCCCACATCGCCTGCGTTCATCATCAGTGCCGATCGCCAGGACGCGCCAGCCCCCGCATCTACTCTACTTGGTCCGTGAGCCTACGCCCCATCTCAAAGGCAACTGCGCGACGACTCTTTCCGTGGAATTCACTGAGCCAAACACAAGCGCTTTGGCTACTCCACGGCCCGCCGCTATCCATACTTGGACGTTCCCGCAAGCTGTCCGTTTTCCATTCGGGGGACCTCACTCATCACCGATTTAGAGGCTCTCCCACCGGCTCCACAAGGCGCAAATTTCACTCTGACAGGCACGACAACGCCACAAGCACAACCTTCACGATACCTTCACCGAACACCGCAACTCCGATGCTATCGGCACTCGAGATTTTACTGCAAGCACCTGCAGGCGAGCCTGCTGAGGTTCTGTATTCGCACCTACCACGGTTACATGGCCTACTGAACTTTTGCAGGAGCCCCCCCCCCCCTTCCCCCTCTGTGTCATCTGGTTGCTTCAGCTCGAGAATCACTTCTATCCCCACAACATTAGTGACAAACACTTGCGCTATCTCCAGTTAAGTCGCGAGCTGCCAGACGGCCCTCTTTAGAAGCTCTGACTTCTACCAGGCCCGGACATCTACGAGAATCAGCGGCAGGTCGTGATCTCGCACTACGGCATCACTGTGGCTACGCCTCGTTCACAACCTACGCTGCCGGTGTTGCCTGGTACATCTCTCCCTGGTTGCGGAACCCAACTCTACCAACGACTGTCAATGCCAGTACCAATGACAGTATACCAGCGCCACTGCCACCGTTGCACGCCTTCAACGTGCAACACAGCCTTCAGCGTTGTTCTTCTCAACAGCCTGAAGTCTCGGAACGCGCCATAAAACCGGCCAATACGCCTCAACTCTGCTTGCCGTGTTGGAACGCTCAAGACAATGCGCGCCTTGGGGATGTATTTCAATCGTGCTTCGCTCTAGGAGGGAGGCCCTGTAGCGGCGCGACTATCGCCTCCAACGTGAGCGGTATACCTGCCGCTCTCGAGATGCCGCGGCACCACGGCTGGCAGGTCGGAAGAAACCGTGGCCTCTTCGCGCCGCCTCCCACAGAATGTAGCCGCGGCAGCACTGATTTGGTGCCTCAGCAGCGGGCCGTCGCAGCTAGTGAACCAACGTGGCAGAGCATTGTGGCACTGTAGAACAATGTGGACGAAGCCTCTTCAAAAAGCCTTCACCCAGAATTGAGTGTACTTACGAACGGAACATCAATTTGATAGCCTGCTGTGCTGCAACCTTATGAACCCAACGCATAATGAAGCCAAGAAAATTATGGGCTAAATTATTTGTTCTTAATTAAACTGTTGTATGGTAAAGTCGCATGGGCCGCCAAAGTGAGCGAAATCAATGCGGAGGTTGTGGGTTCGGCTCCCACCGGTGGCAAGTTGTATTTTCGCCCAATTTCATTTCCCTTTACCTAGTCATCTCTACGCTTCAATTAAAAACAAATAATTTTGTCTGCTTTTCTTGGATTCATTAACTGTTAGCTTGATATGGTCGTGTCTAAGAACAATCAGGTGCCTCGGTCCTCTCCAGCATACGAAAATGGTCGCTTGTCTGCTGCGGAGTCATATTTGGCGCACTGGAGCACTCTTCGAGCATTTAAAGGGAAGCTGAAGAGTCTGTCGAATTCAATAAGACGCTCATATACGGATGCGGGAACCTTATAAACCATGTAGGTAAAATTTGGGTGGTTTTTTTCAATTAGGAGCGACGTAATCGTCGGTTGAAATTGCGCTGTAGCTCCGCCCCCCTTTGAGTGAGCGAGCGGAGCGGAGACCGGAAACCGCGGTGTTGTAACGTCAACTCTGCTTCATTCCTTCGCAGCGTCCGCGACCGTGCCTGACCGCGCTTGTTTCTGCGTGCGTGCCATCGCAATCTGCTTCAATCGACCCGGCATTCCTTTGTTGGTGCGTCTGCGTGTATGTAGAGTGGTAGTCAACGGGCGTGGTAGTCAACGTGAGTGGTAATTAACGTGAGTGGTAGTCAACGTGAGTGGTAGTCAACAGATGAAGGTCACTACACGTACTGCATGAACCGCGAAGCTTTTCACGCGTTTAAACCGTCTTTGTAGATTGCCGACAGCTTTGGACAGCGCACAAATGCCGAAGATCGCATCCCCGCTTACGTTCCACGAGGAGGCATGCAGGAACACAACACTACAGTTGTTTGACCGGAAACGAGCTCACTAGATCGGCGAAAGATCGGCGAAAGATCGGCGAGATCACTAGATCGCTTTGCAAAAAACATACTCACCAAAGAGCATTTCCAACACGAGGAGATCCCAAGACTTTGCTTTCGTTCGCGTCGAAAGCACTGCTCGCACCAGCATCGTTTGCTTCTTCGAGAAGCCGGCTCTTCGCAATCGGCTCGTACATGTAGGGAGTAACGCCGAACTCCTCAGAAAAACGCAGTCTCTCTAAATTTTCCATTACCGTCTCATAAAAACAGCACCAAACTACCTGGCACCGCGCTTCATGTGTAGCGGCAGTGGTCGGCAGCGGCAGGGTTGACGTCACGAGGCGCACCGACCAATCACAGGCGGAAACGAGACGCGCGAGTTGGGCGTGTCCGCTGCTGCACTTTTCGCCGAAATAAAATATATTTGCGCTTTCTTTCGCTCAATTTCGATACGATATTCGAATTCGGAGGTTCGAAAACCATAATGTACAGATGTTCACTCATTTTTTCTGGAAAACCTTTCAGCTTCCCTTTAAAGTTGGTTTTGTGTGCCGCATGGGATTCGCTGTGTGGCTTGGCGATCACACCCGCCATGGTGGCGCAGGAGTGGCTTTGGCGTTGCGGTGCTAAGCACGAGGTTGCTGCATGCAATCCCGATCACGGCAGCCGCATTTCGGTGTGGACGAAATGCCAGAAAGCTTTTGTGTTCCACGTTAAAAAACCCCAGGTGGTCAAAGTTAATGCGGAGTCCGCCCACTATCGTGCGCGCCTCATAATCAGATTGTGGTTCTGACGCGTAAAACCCCCGAATTTAGTTCTTGCTTGGCAACTAGGGATGCCCCATGTACACACGGAGCTACAAGGAAAAGTCTCCGTTTGACGAAGAGACAAGCGCGGAGAGTCGCGACGTTACCACCAGCGCTGCTAATTTAGCTATTCCTTAGTTAAATCAGGCTAGTTTAGTTTCATTTAGCTGCGAACAAACCCAAATAAGCAACATTTGAAGAGTAGCCACGGATCTACGTGGTATGCCCGGTTATCTGGACCCCTCCCTCAATCTTGAGTCGAGGCAGCCCCAGTTTCCTGCTCTCGCATCCACAAACGAGGGAACCGCCATCTGTGGCGCTCTTCTCGCACGCTTCGCTCAAATAGACCATCTGCAGGAAGCGCCACGCCACGCGGCCACGTCCGCGTCTGGCTGTACAAAAAGTAAGTATTATTTGTGGTTACAAAATAGAATTCCGCTGGAAGCAGTGTAACCGGCTCGGTAAGGTAAGACGGACAGTGGCGGTGGCGGCAGACACCCGAACGGCTTCGGAATGAGCTCATAAAAGCTTACGCTGCAAAATCACCTTGGATGGTTTCTGCTTTTACACCGCCGCCTTGTCACTTTTAAATGGTCATCAAGTCGGCCGTTTAGGTATGTTTGTTCTTTGAAATCAATTCTAAGCGCCAGGCCCGCAGGCCCGCGTTCATATTGTATTTTTGTTGTGTTTTTCGGCGCAACATTCAAAAACGGAAAACGTAACGACCTGGAAACTTCTTGGAAACTTGTGTCTTTAAATGAGACGCACAATATAGCATTGACACATACGCAATTATGCGAATATTTAATAAATTAGGTAATTATTTCAGACTAATTAGCTAGTCAAGTATAATGGAATAATTATTAAGTTCGAGCAAGATGGTTGACAAAAACACTGTTGGGTTATTTTTGAATCTTGTGACCCCCTTTGAAATGCCTCAGCATTTCTATGCCCACCCAAGAAGGAAAAACGTCCGCCCGTCCCTGCGTCGTGTAAGACGATCGCTTTCAAGACAGGATCCGCAGCAGCGAGCGAATTGACCGTCGTGCTGCCTCTCGCTTCAACGCCAACTAAACTGTGAGAAAACAAAACAGGTATTCTGAGAGGAGAACACCAAGAGCCGACAAACAAGAATATTACGCGAACAGAGAATCTACAAGAAATGAGCACGGTGAGCCTCTTGCTTTACATTAAAAATCAAGCACAGTGCAAGAAACGTCCACATCCTCCTGAGTTCCGAGGTGTATAGAAGTTCACAGATTTTTGCGAGCTTTTCAGAAATTGATGTTTACGTTACAGAGACGAAAAGTGAATATTTTTCATAATTATCGGCTGTTTTAGCACATCATGATGTCCAATATATTGGACACTGAAACTCTACCCGGTCATTTTTGAGGTAGTGGGTATGCAGTAGCAAAGGGCAAATTTAATATTAAAAATGACTTCAAAAGTGCAAAATCTGTTTATTAATCAAAAGTTCACCACAGAAAAAGAACGAGCGATAAAGTATGAGAAATAGAACACACTTTTTCGGCGGTCGCCGTAGAAAGCCGTGCTGATGAATGCTGCCATTGCAAGCACCCCTGGTTGCCAAACTACTAATGCATTTTCTGCAAAAGTTCATAGGTGGCGCTAGTAGGTGTCTAAAGTATTGGGCAATTCGGTTTTACGGGCTAAAACATGGTGCAGCCTGGGTAGTGGTGGAGTATTTGATGCCCAATATATTGGACAAACGCCCCATAGCCGGAACTCAGGAGGATATGGCTATAGCCCCGTGTCAAGGCACCATACGATAGTACCACAGGAATATTTTCGCGTATACCTTGCTGAAGGAGACAATGAGTGAGTCTCCAGGCGTTAGCACTTTACTTAAACGAAAGCAAGAACTGCTACTTTTGCAGTACCGAGTTCATTTTAATGCGGGGCCATTTCGCGAACGAAAAAAAGCGGGTTAGCTCAGAGATGAGCACATTCTTGCGTTTCCAGATTCTCAAATCTGGCATTCATCATCATCATCATCAGCCTGGTTATGCCCACTGCAGGGCAAAGGCCTCTCCCATACTTCTCCAACTACCCCGGTCATGTGCTAATTGTGGCTATGTTGTCCCTGCAAACTTCTTAATTTCATCCGCCCACCCAACTTTCTGCCGCCCTCTGCTACGCTTTCCTTCCCTTGGAATCCATTCCGTAACTCTTAATGACCATCGGTTATCTTCCCTCCTCATTACGTGTCCTGCCCATGTCCATTTCTTTTTCTTGATTTCAACTAAGATATCATTAACTCGCGTTTGTTCCCTCACCCAATCTGCTCTTTTCTTATCCCTTAACGTTACACCTATCATTCTTCTTTCCATAGCTCGTTGCGTCGTCCTCAATTTGAGTAGAACCCTTTTCGTAAGCCTCCAGGTTTCTGCCACGTAGGTGAGTACTGGTAAGACACAGCTATCATACACTTTTCTCTTGAGGCATAATGGCAACCTGCTGTTCATGATCTGAGAATGCCTGCCAAACGCACCCCATCCCATTCTTATTCTTCTGATTATTTCAGTCTCATGATCCGGATCCGCAGTCACTACCTGTCCTAAGTAGATGTATTCCCTTACCACTTCCAACGCCTCACTACCTATTGAAAACTGCGGTTCCCTTCCGAGACTGTTAAACATTACTTTAGTTTTCTGCAGATTAATTTTTAGACCCACCCTTCGGCTTTGCCTCTCTAGGTCAGTGAGCATGCATTGCAGTTGGTCCCCTGAGTTACTAAGCAAGGCAATATCATCAGCGAATCGCAAGTTACTAAGGTATTCTCCATTAACTCTTATCCCCAATTCTTCCCAATCCAGGTCTCTGAATACCTCCTGTAAACACGCTGTGAATAGCATCGGAGATATCGTATCTCCCTGCCTGACGCCTTTCTTTATTGGGATTTTGTTGCTTTCTTTATGGAGGACTACGGTGGCTATGGAGCCGCTATAGATGTCTTTCAGTATTTTTTCATACGGCTCGTCTACACCCTGATTCCGCAATGCCTCCATGACTGCTGAGGTTTCGACTGAATCAAACGCTTTCTCGTAATCAATGAAAGCAATATATAAAGGTTGGTTATATTCCGCACATTTTTCTATCACCTGATTGATAGTGTGAATATGGTCTATTGTTGAGTAGCCTTTACGGAATCCTGCCTGGTCCTTTGGTTGACGGAAGTCTAAGGTGTTCCTGATTCTATTTGCAATTACCTTAGTAAATACTTTGTAGGCAACGGATAGTAAACTGATCGGTCTATAATTTCTCAGGTCTTTGGCGTCCCCTTTCTTGTGGATTAGGATTATGTTAGCGTTTTTCCAAGATTCCGGTACGCTCGAAGTCATGAGGCATTTCGTATACAGGGTGGCCAGTTTCTCTAGAACTATCTGCCCACCATCCTTCAACAAATCTGCTGTTACCTGATCCTCTCCAGCTGCCTTCCCCCTTTGCATAGCTCCCAAGGCTTTCTTTACTTCTTCCGGTGTTACCTGTGGGATTTCAAATTCCAGTAGACTATTCTCTCTTTCATTATCGTCGTGGGTGCCACTGGTACTGTATAAATCTCTATAGAAGTCCTCAGCCACTTGAACTATCTCATCCATATTAGTAATGATATTGCCTGCTTTGTCGCTTAACGCATACATTTGATTCTTGCCAATTCCTAGTTTCTTCTTCACTGCTTTTAGGCTTCCTCCGTTCCTGAGAGCATGTTCAATTCTATCCATATTATACTTCCTTATGTCAGCTGTCTTACGCTTGTTGATTAACTTCGAAAGTTCTGCCAGTTCTATTCTAGCTGTAGGGTTAGAGGCTTTCATACATTGGCGTTTCTTGATCAGATCTTTCGTCTCCTGCGATAGCTTACTGGTATCCTGTCTAACGGAGTTACCACCGACTTCTATGGCACACTCCTTAATGATGCCCACAAGATTGTCGTTCATTGCTTCAACACTAAGGTCCTCTTCCCGAGTCAAAGCCGAATACCTGTTCTGTAGCTTGATCTGGAACTCCTGTATTTTCCCTCTTACCGCTAACTCATTGATCGGCTTCTTATGTACCAGTTTCTTCCGTTCCCTCCTCAGGTCTAGGCTAATTCGAGTTCTTACCATCCTATGGTCACTGCAGCGCACCTTGCTGAGCACGTCCACATCTTGTATGATGCCTGAGTTAGCGCAGAGTATGAAGTCTATTTCATTTCTAGTCTCGTCGTTCGGGCTCCTCCACGTCCACTTTCGGCTATCTCGCTTGCCGAAGAAGGTATCCATTATCCGCATATTATTCTGTTCCGCAAACTCTACTAATAACTCTCCCCTGCCATATTCCCCCACTGCCTTGTCTCCAGCCTGCTTCTTGCCTACCTTGGCATTGAAGTCGCCCATCAGTATACTGTATTTTGTTTTGACTTTACCCATCCCCGATTCCACGTCTTTATAGAAGCTTTCGACTTCCTGGTCATCATGACTGGATGTAGGGGCGTAGACCTGTACAACCTTCATTTTGTACCTCTTATTAAGTTTTACCACAAGACCTGCCACCCTTTCGTTAATGCTATAGAATTCCTGTATGTTACCAGCTATGTTCTGGCATCATAATCTGGCATTACCTATATCCTATGATCATAAATGAGAAAGGGTAAGACGGTGCATCGGTGGAAGTGAGGGCAGGAGTGCCGTATTGTTGTCTTGTGTCGTGTCTGCACGCCTTACTCCTTTTTTGCATTATGAACCAATTACTCTTTTTCCTGTGGTGCTTTGAGCGCCTGCCCGGTGTTAAAGAGAAATAGGAACCCGCACTTACTTTACTCACTCACTTACTTATTAATTAACTAACTAACTAACTAACTCATGAACGTCATGATCATGAACAGCAGGTTGCCATAATCCCTCAAGAGAAAAGTGCATAATAGCTGTGTCTTACCAGTACTCACCAAGGGCGCAGAAACCTGGAGTCCTAGGAAAAAGGTTCTACTTAAATTGACGACGACGCAACGAACAATGGAAAGAAGAATGATGGATGTAACGTTAAGGGATAAGACGAGAGCAGTTTGGGTGAGGGAACAAACACGAGTTAATGTGATCTTAGTTGAAATCAAGGAAAAGAAATGGGCATGGGCGGAGCATGAGGAGGGAAGATAACCGACGGTCATTAAGGGTTCCGGACTGGATTCCAAGAGAAGGGAGGCGTAGCAGGGGGCGTCAGAAAGTTAGGTGGGCGGATGAGATCAAGAAGTTTGCAGGGACAACGTGGCCACAATTAGCACGTGACCGGGGTAGCTGGAGAAGTATGGGAGAGGCCTTTGCCCTGCAGTGGGCGTAGCCAGGCTGATAATGATGATGAACTAACTTACATACTTACTAGTTCCGGATAATGCAGTCAGGTTGTCAGTTGCTCTTCGTGTGCACACGGAGAGAGAGTGTGTGATTGTGTAGAGGAAGAGGCAGGCACTCTTCCTCTTCACAATCACAATCACTCTCTCAGTGCCTGGCAACGTTGGGTGCTTCGCGCGCTACAGAAGGCGGCGCACTTCCTCTCTGCTTTCGTCTCATTCGCGCAGGCGAGATTGAGCGACGCCTTCTTCATTAATAAAGGAGGCGTTCCACCTGGGGACGGAGGGGGCAGTGTTCCACGCGCACGTGGCTGCTGCGCGTGGTCCCGCGGTCGTATCTTCAGAGAGATTTGCGTCGGGGGCAAAGTCTAGGTGCGTCGGCGGGTCGTAGCTTTGTGCAGGCTGTGTTCTCCGCGGTCACTTAGCCTAGAAGCGAAGGTTACTTCGCTCGCTGCTGCTGCAGCGTTTCCATACGTCAGTATTTTGACAGCGAGTTTGTGCGGTCATCGAGTGAGATGTGCTCATTTTTGTTTGCGCGCATGGCACCATGCTTGTTAATTTTGTAATGAAGCATGACGCACCTCGTGTTTCCGATAGCAGCTCGGAGACGACGATGACGAGCACTGCTTTGATCGGCAGGAGAGCTCGGGCTGTTCGCTGCTGCTAGGCTGCTGTCTACCTGCTGTTTCTCGCCTTCAGTTAAACATCATTACATTTGGTGGAGATTGCTGGAATCGCTCAAGTCATCCTGGAGCCCCGCAATCGTACGTTGCCCACCGTCACCATGACTGATGCGACCTACGCACCGACTGATACCGGGCCCGTCGTTTCCGTCATCCACTAAAATCTTTGTCGCAAGCTGAAAAAAGTCACGACCTCTCCTTCTGGCACGGTATGGGCACTCGGCGAGAAGCACGAACTGGTACGAACCGTCTGATATGGAACACCTGGGAACTTAAAGAGACTAGCAATCCTTTGGAGAAGAGCAGCAGGAAGTAAACACTGCGTAAAGATATGAACCGAGTCCGCACGACCGCCACCAAAGGGGCACACTACACGAGCCGGTACGGCTGTGAAGGACCTGTCACTCAACGGCAAAAACCTTCGCGCCAGGTGGTGCATGAAAGTAGCTCCCCTAGCGTCAAAGAATCTGACCGTAATGAGCTTCCAGTTCCGTCTGTGGATGGACAGATTGTACCTTTGGCAATGCGGGGGGAGACCTGGGGTTAGAATAACGACTAGTTCTTGGATTGGAGTTGAAACTACGTCGATGCCGGGTTGAACCTTACGGAGGCTTACCAGAGAATGGCAGCCGCCGCGTATATGATGGACGGGCAACCTGAGCGAGACACACAGTGGGAAAATGTGCTCTGCGAAAGCAAGCAGAGTCGGGTGCTAAGAAAAAACGAAGTTAAGCTTCTAGTTAGGAGCATATCCGAGTCAAGAGCGACCTGGTTCCACCTGGCGTCTAATGCAGTAGCCACGATGCCTAGGTCGGGAATTCCGAGTCCTCCCTTATCCCTGGTCAACTTGAGAACCTGCCTAGCTACACGACCAGCAGTCCCGTTCCAGAGGAAGCGAAAGAGGACCCTCTCCAGAATAAGCTTGGTTCGGGTTGGAACAGGAGACACACACGCCACATACGTCAGGAAGGAAAACAGAAGTGAGTGAAGAATTGTCGCTCGAGCAGTCAGTGGGCATGACAACGCGCTGAATTCCTGAATACTGGTTTCAAACTTCTCCTTAGCGAGTTGGCAGTATTCAGCAAAGACACCGTCTAGTTCGAATTGGAAACTTAGAATGCACAGCGGCGTTTTCACGTGAAGATCATGAACGGGCTGTAGACTGGGCGGAGTGGAGTTCAGTTACGTGGCTGCACTTTTCGACCTATTCAACCTTGAACCGCTCGCCTCGCAGTAACTTTCCATGACCTCCAAGACGCTGCAGGCTGATACCTCGTCCGGGACGACAATGGACAAATCATCCGCATAGGCAAAGAGTGAAACCCTAGAAGAACCTGGTGGGAGGAGGAACCTGCCAATCCTACTGTCATAGGCGAACCTGTGCAGAAGCGGTTCAAAAGCGAGCACGTAGAGGGCAGGTGAGAGAGAGTCCCCCTGGCGTACACACTGTCCCACAATGAACGCCTCCGAGACGTGGTCCCGTATGAGAACAGCAGAAGTCGGTCGAGAATACAAAGCTTGGACCATCTGCGGAAAACCTACACTTAAACAAGCCTTTTCCAGTACACGCAAAAGGTAGCTCGGGCTAATGATGTCGAAAGCCTTCGCCTGATCGAAGGAGGAAACAATGCTTGGAAGTCTCCTGGTATTTGCCCAGCGGAGACTGTCCCTCTCTGCTAAACCGTGAAGCTGAGTGGAGCGCCCCTGGACACAACATGCCTGGTATGAACCCAAAACAGTTTTCAGCACTGGCGTTTGTCGCATACACAAACACTTTCCTATGAGCTTATAATCACAGTTCAGGAGTGTGGTTGGACGCCATGCTCTCAGATCGGAGCTTCTCGACTCGTCCTTACAAAATAGAGTGATTAGCCCCTCTCGTTGCGACGCTCACAAAGTCCCTTGACCGAGTAGCCTGTTCACTAGTGATGTGAACGGCTTCCCTAACAGTGTCCAAAACTTTATATAGAATTCGACTGTCAGACCATCGTATCCTGGACTGCGATTATGCTTCATAGACTTCAAAGCCGAAAATAGCTCGTCCTCACCTATGGCTGAGTCCCATACTTGCGGCTGCTCAGCTGGTGAAGCAAAAGGAAAGACAGCTGGAGAGGCAACTGGAGAGGCATACAAGGTCATGTAAAACTGCCTCGCCAGTGCAAGAAGTCCTTCTGGTGAGTCGACTATGCTACCATCCCTTGCATCTACTGGGCTCTTCCTTGAAAGATGCCTTCGTAGGACGTTTCTGCCGCACCACGCTTCCATTTCCAACTGCTCGGCTCGGGTTGTGGCTCTCAAGACATTCCATCGTCGCTGCAGGAGAATTCGAAGTTCCTTTCGGAGTGAGACCAGCGCAGGAGAAACACCAGGCCCACCGGATAGTGGCCTCGAGAGCAGGAGGATCGCGTCGGAGACGATTTTAATATCCTCATGCTCCTCGCGCCCTCGACGCTTGCCCCAAGACCTGAAGCATTCACGCACTCTGACCTTCACGTGATCCCATTCTGTGCCATCTGGATTCTCTTTGTTGCGCAGCGATGGAAAGAGAATGGATGATACCTCTGTGGCTGCATGCCTGTATTTTAGGAGACGTGGACTTAGGCGCCACGGTCTCTTCCTTTACGAGACTATGTTAGAATCGGCAAACCGCAAAATTAGAAGCTGGCGTCGTTAAGAGCAGAAGGAATTAACCAAGAAGAATGCATACTGGAAGCTAGTGACGACGAGATCTATAAACGCTTGATGTGGTTCTGCAGGCCGCTTCCGGTCCAAGTCATTCCTGTCTGTCCAGCATGAAGCACGCGCCAAGCATCGACCACTCCCAGCCCATCGACAAGCTCTCGCAGTACAACATTTCCATGCATATCTTTAACTAATGGAGTCCCTCCACGGGAGACGCGATCAACCTGTTCTAACACACAGTTGAGTCGCCTACAAGAATTAGCCAAGAGGGACCTACCAAGTAAAGCTTTAATACAGCAAAAAAACTCTCTCGGATCTCTATAATTGTTTAGAGCATAAACATTAGCAATTCGAATGCCACAATCAAGATCCACCTACAAGATACGGCCCTCGGCATCCCTGGCATGGCATGACGAAGAACAAGGCTGTCGAAATGCGGCATCAAAATGCTGGCTGCCCGAATCGCCCTAACTCCAGAAAGACCTGGTGCGAAAAATCCTGCCAAAGTGGCTGATCTGGCCCAGGCTATAGACATAAGTTTTTTGGAGTACGAGAATATATACCTTTTTGGATTTAGCCAAGTTGACAACATATAACTGTTTGGATGCTCGGGACAAACCTCTATTTTTGAGAAGGCGCGGTGTTGGCGCCGAGCGACGCGGTGGCGTGTTTGTCCTCGGCGTGATCGTTCTCTGGCCCGCGCGGACCGCGCGTTGTTCAACGTTACTCATGCGATTGTGCTTGCGTTGCTTGTGTGTTGGTTGTAGGTTCTGTGTTACTTGGCGGAAAGCCGTGAGTAGTCGTGGTGCGGCAGTGCTGCCTTGGCCTCGGTGAGCTTTGGCAGTACAGAATCTGCGGTGTGTGACCCGTACTTCTTTGAGAACTCGGCCGTGGTTACAATTGAAATGTCGAAGTGGCCTAGTGGCGTAGCGCCTCGGTAGCGAAGTTCTGCGAACCGCCATGTAGCGTCGCCGTGTCTGACTTTGCTTAACGGACATCGGGGGATGTGCTGCTCGCTACAAGTCATGTAAATGCGACTGCGTCGACCGCTCACTGTTCAGCACTGAATCTGTGTTTGGTGGGCTGTGCTTGAAACGAGTGGTGCAGCCGGGTAGCGGGCTTGGTGGAGGAGCAGAGAAGCTTAGGGGCTCCATTTGCGCGTTCACAGATATATGCTCCAGTTTTGGTCTTATTAGCGGCTGTCGCGCCATTGTAGTGTGCTACTTGCCTAGTATGAAGTTTACGATGCTAACACACAGCATGTGCACGTTTTTCCGTGCTATATGTAATTTGCATGACGACCGAGTTGAAAACAAGGCATATGTCTGTGTTCTTTGCGTTTGTATGTTGTAAACTGCTTTCTATTGTGAAAGTCCTGACAGTCTTATTACGCAAGGAGTACGAACGTAAACATATAAACATATTTCTATGTGTCTGAAGTTTTGAATTACCCCATAGTACCCTTTACCACTGATAAGTAGGATACACGGCTCGTGTGAATCAACTGCATTTTGTTACGACGCTCTTCCGTGTGGTAGACGGACGCATGTTGCGCATTTATTTCAGTACTGTTGTAAAAACCATTTGTTTATTCACTCAATCCAAATGTACTGCTTCTTCGCCGCAGTACATTTTAGTTACGCGGTGAAGCATACTAAAAGTGGGATGGGGCCGCTATCACCCAGCATTGTATGTCCACTTAGGCGACCTGAGAGGCGGCGGGCGCACGAGTGTATAATTAAATAACTCTTATTATGTCCACTGACAGTGGCCCCTTCCTACTTTTAACGTGCTTCACCGCAATACATTGCTTAGGCTTCACCGCGAGACATTGGTGTACTGCGAGAAAGGTAATCCTAAAAAGCCCATTTACGGAATGTTTCTTTTGCAGCTTGCTACACCGCAATACAAGGGTGGAAATAAGCATCGTGCAGTAAAGCATACTAGGAGTGGAAAGGGCACATAGGTTTACACCATGCTCATTATTTTTAATTGTGATATAATTTGCAAGTGCATCTGTGCTTGCGGTAAGCTTCATTGACAATTCTTTGTACATTACAAATTCATATTGCAGGGAAGCTTACTAAAGCACGTTCGCCAATATGGAACACATTATTCACCTTCAATGCAGTAGCACAATTCGGATTCATGCCCATGTTTTGGCTGGACTGCACATGCTCTTTGAGAACTGATTCGTTGTTCATAAGTGCACTGCGGCATTACTCTAAACTGGAGGGCTGAAGTTGATATAGAAGCACAATTTTTATTAAGGGGACAAGATGTTGCCAAGGTGATTGCAGCACACTTTTTTTCTTCCAGGCACCTTTTCTACTGGAAGCTTCCATTGCAGTGTTTCGAGCCTCTTTGAGGCAGCACGAAGTGTATATAAATTCGGACACTGATTGGAAACATCACCTATGATTTCTATGTAGCACTACCAGACAAAATAAAAGAAGGGGGTGGGCTGCAGCAATACTGTGAAATGGGGCTTTATCCTTTCCCTTGAGTTTTCTTTTTGCGTGCTTTTTATTATGGATCCTCCACAGTAACCACGCGAGTGCCAAACTTGAGCTTGTTGGTTTCAGTTCTCATGGTTATTACTAACATAACAGTGTGATAAACGAACAAGGGCTTCGAGGCATCCAGTCACCTTGCTTGTGAATGGAGCATGGTGTCAGTTCATGAGCACCGTGAGGCTCCAGACCAAACATGCAGGAAGAGACGTTTGTTGCAATTGTTTCTGAACTGTATTGCCACCAAACCAACAGCGCTCTCAGCGACAACTTTTGAAAAGTGGAATGCTTGCACCCAGCAATGTCTAAGAAAGACGCATTCGGGGTGTGCAAAGTGAGCCTGTGGAGCTGGCAGCATTGCTGAAGGAGCTTTGCCTGTCTGTCCTCTTTATGGTTATACAAAAATGATTTCCTCTTTGAGAGGGATTGTTTCAGAGGCCGTTACATGGCAACAGTGCTTGGTGTTTAGTAGCAGAGAAGCTTGTATTTGCCCACTGTCAATAATCTGTTCCTTCTCCATTGCCCCTGTGAAGTGCCTACTTTTTGTACGCAATGTGCTCTCCATGCATGTATGCATTTTAGCTTGTAAAGACGTCTATAACCCCTTCCCTCAAGCTGGTCCTTGCTGATGTCACCCAAGAAGGCATTGGGGAGTATGGCGATGCACATTTACAAAACACTGTTGATATCAGTCATCATCATCATCAGCCTAGTTACGCCCACTGCAGGGCAAAGGCCTCTCCCCTACTTCTCCAACCACCCCGGTAATGCACTAATTGTGGCCATGTTGTCCCTGCAAACTTCTTAATCTCATCCGCCCACCTAACTTTTTCCCGCCCTCTGCTACGCTTCCCTTCGCTTGGAATCCATTCCGGAACTCTTAACGACCATCGGTTATCTTCCCTCCTCATTACATGTCCTGCCCAAGCCCATTTTTCTTTCTTGATTTCAACTAAGATATCATTAACTCGCGTTTGTTCCCTCACCCAATCTGCCCTTTTCTTATCCCTTAACGTTACACATATCATTTTTCTTTCCATAGCTCGTTGCGTCGTCCTCAATTTAAGTAGAACCCTTTTTGTAAGCCTCCAGGTTTCTGCCCCGTACGTGAGTACTGGTAACACACAGCTGTTATAAACTTTTCTCTTGAGGGATAATGGCAATCTGCTGTTCATGATTTCAGAATGCCTGCCAAACGCACCCCAGCCCATTCTTATTCTTCTGATTATTTCAGTCTCATGATCCGGATCTGCAGTCACTACCTGTCCTAAGTAGATGTATTCCCTTACCACTTCCAGTGCCTCACTACCTATCGTAAACTGCTGTTCTCTTCCTAGACTGTTAAATATTACTTTAGTCTTCTGCAGATTAATTTTTAGACCCATCTTTCGGCTTTGCCTCTCCAGGTCAGTGAGCATGCATTGCAGTTGGTCCCCTGAGTTACTAAGCAAGGCAATATCATCAGCGAATCGCAAGTTACTAAGGTATTCTCCATTAACGCTTATCCCCAGTTCTTCCCAATCCAGGTCTCTGAATACCTCCAGTAAACACGCTGTGAATAGCATTGGAGAGATCGTATCTCCCTGCCTGATGTCTTTCTTTATTGGGATTTTGTTGCTTTCTTTACGGAGGACTACTGTGGCTGTGGAGCCGCTATAGATATCTTTCAGTATTTTTACATACGGCTCGTCTACACCCTGATTCCGCAATGCCTCCATGACTGCTGAGGTTTCGACTGAATCAAACGCTTTCTCGTAATCAATGAAAGCTATATATAAAGGTTGGTTATATTCCGCACATTTTTCTATCACCTGATTGATAGTGTGAATATGGTCTATTGTTGAGTAGCCTTTCCGGAATCCTGCCTGGTCCTTCGGTTGACGGAAGTCTAAGGTGTTCCTGATTTTATTTGCAATTATCTTAGTAAACACTTTGTAGGGAACGGACAGTAAGCTGATCGGTCTATAATTTTTCAAGTCTTTGGCGTCTCCTTTCTTAAGGATTAGGATTATGTTAGCGTTTTTCCAAGATTCCGGTACGCTCGAAGTCTTGAGGCATTGTGAATACAGGGTGGCCAGTTTCTCTAGAACAATCTGCCCACCATCCCTCAGCAAATCTGCTGTTACCTGATCCTCCCCAGCTGCCTTCCCCCTTTGCATAGCTCCCAAGGCTTTCTTTACTTCTTCCGGCGTTACCTGTGGGATTTCGAATTCCTCTAGACTATTCTCTCTTCCGTTATCGTCGTGGGTGCCACTGGTACTGTATAAATCTCTATAGAAGTCCTCAGCCACTTGAACTATCTCATCCATATTAGTAATGATATTGCCTGCTTTGTCGCTTAACGCATACATTTGGTTCTTGCCAATTCCTAGTTTCTTCTTCACTGCTTTTAGGCTTCCTCCGTTCCTGAGAGTATGTTCAATTCTATCCAAATTATACTTCCTTATGTCAGCTGTCTTACGCTTGTTGATTAACTTCGAAAGTTCTGCCAGTTCTATTCTAGCTGTAGGGTTAGAGGCTTTCATACATTGGCGTTTCTTGATCAGATCTTTCGTCTCCTGCGATAGCTTACTGGTATCCTGTCTAACGGAGTTACCACCGACTTCTATGGCACACTCCTTAATGATGCCCACAAGATTGTCGTTCATTGCTTCAACACTAAGGTCCTCTTCCTGAGTCAAAGCCGAATACCCGTTCTGTAGCTTGATCTGGAATTCCTCTATTTTCCCTCTTACCGCTAACTCATTGATCGGCTTCTTATGTACAAGTTTCTTCCGTTCCCTCCTCAGGTCTAGGCTAATTCGAGTTCTTACCATCCTATGGTCACTGCAGCGCACCTTGCTGAGCACGTCCACATCTTGTATGATGCATGGGTTAGCACAGAGTATGAAGTCTATTTCATTTCTAGTCTCGTCGTTCGGTCTCCTCCACGTCCACTTTCGGCTATCTCGCTTGCGGAAGAAGGTATTCATTATCCGCATATTATTCTGTTCCGCAAACTCTACTAATAACTCTCCCCTTCTATTCCTAGTGCCTATGCCATGTTCCCCCACTGCCTTATCTCCAGCATGCTTCTTGCCTACCTTGGCATTGAAGTCGCCCATCAATATGGTGTATTTTGTTTTCACTCTACCCATCGCCGATTCCACGTCTTCATAGAAACTTCCGACTTCCTGGTCATCCTGACTGGGTGTAGGGGCGTAGACCTGTACAACCTTCATTTTGTACCTCTTATTAAGTTTCACAACAAGACCTGCCACCCTCTCGTTAATGCTATAGAATTCCTGTATGTTACTAGCTATATTCTTATTAATCAGGAATCCGACTCCTAGTTCTCGTCTCTTCGCTAGGCCCCGGTAGCACAGGACGTGGCCGCTTTTTTTTTAGCACTGTATATGCTTCTTTTGGCCTCCTAACTTCACTGAGCCCTATTATATCCCATTTACTGCCCTCTAATTCCTCCAATAGGACTGCTAGACTCGCATTCACTAGATAACGTTCTAGTGTTAAACGTTGCCAGGTTCATATTCCAATGGCGGCCTGTAAAACAAGACTAATGGAACTGTTTTTTGTTCACTTCATCCTCGTTACAATGAGCAGTTCGTTGTCCGAACAGAAAGCATATGTAGCTGGTCGTGCATAGCCTGCGCACTAAGACTTGTTGGCGTTTTGTGGCAGTGACCTGCCTGAGAACCTTAGCACATATGTAAAAACCTTCTGATGTGTTGATGATTTCCTTCTCTCCATCATACTTTGCCTGATGACGCCAGCAACTGGGTCAACCAGATGTTCAGCAGGCTTCCCACCAGCTTTCCCAGCGTCTCCTTTACCAGGGTGCTGCTCATAGAGGTCTGTTTTCTTGACCTTACGCTGCATTTCAACCATGGCCACACCTGCTGAACCTATACCAAACGATCAAAAAAGCGCTACACATCATGTTGCTCCAAACTGATGACATGTACTACAAGGCCTTGAGGAACGCACTCATTTATTTACGCCCTCATCATACTTATGAAGCTTCGCATGATAAGTGCAACAATTAACATCTGCTGTTTTTTTAGTGTTGTTCCTGTCCAGATTGCTGAAAGCTATCCTGAGTGTTTCAAAAGCAAAAGATTGCTGCCAAACAAGAAATGCATAAAGCAAGGGTCGCTTTAACCACATATGTCACAAAATGAAGAAGGCCACTGAGTGTACAGACGGTTTACTTCATATCCAACAAGCTTGGTTCTCCCTTTGCAAGAGAGTAAACTCAACTTGCCCCAAAGACATGGCATGTGACAAACTATAGTCCGGATGCTGTGTCCGCTGCAAAACTGAATATGTGTACGAGATCCTGACACCCCGCAGCGGCTTCTAGACTGGGCAAACAGGCTGCTTTAAAAACGGCTGCCTTTACTAATATGCTAATAACATGAAAATTGGCAGAAATTTTGCTATTCATTGGGCCCAACTGCAGGTGCAAGCCACTCTTCCACCAGATGTGTGTTGTTCACAGGAACGGGCGCTATACAAACCCAGATAAAAATAATTATGTTTGAAAGTAGTAGAGCTGAACTATATTCTGCACAATGAGTGCTACCTGCACCACTAGTACTTTATAGCCACAATTCATGGCTGCACTACCATGCAAAGGCACTATTCTTGAATTATTAACTTCTATTTATTATGTTTATGGTGGCCATATATTGCAAGTACATGTCACCCACATTGTGTGCAATATGGTTAAATGATGTCAACTGTGATAGCCCTTCCTAATCTGAAATGCAAGAGCAAATATAGGCAACAAATTGTAATTCAAAAAGACAGACGACCAGTGCACGCGATAGGTGACAGACTTCCTTTCTTTTGAAAAAAAAATGTCAGATGTGTCATGCCCACAGAAGTGGGTAGCAATCTTTCAAGCTTGGGTGACAGAGGCACAACTTAGCAAAATGCTACAGTCACACTCAAATGCAAAACGGCATTGGAGAGAAAAAACCGACATCATATTGTACAGAATGAAAGGGCAAGACTCCATCCAAGAACACTATGACACCACGTACTTGACATGGTGTAAAAAATGTTAACATGCCCTACCCACAGAAAAGGCAGAAACACGGAAAGCACGCCTTAATATTGCCGCGAATCTGTGCAGTGTTTGCTCACTCTTCAAGTCTGCCGCCCCCCGACGCAACGCAAGACGCGCCCAGTTGAGACGCGCCATGACGCGCTTTAAATTGAGCGCAGACGACAGAGGCGGGCATTCTGTTCGACGACCGCCGAGCACGTTGGTCGCCTCGCCTCCGCCGGGTAATTCAGGGCATTGTGGGCGCAAGTCAGCCCAATAAACAGCCTTCTTTCGAAGAACTTTTGTCCGTCCTCATCGTCCCTGCGACTGCCGTCACCACTACGTGACATCTGGTGGAGGTGCGGGGTAGCCTTCCATGTTCCGGACGGGTCCTTCAAGTCGTGAAGTCAGCCCTCAGCGCTTCGCGCCCGAGGACGAGCCAGAAGTTCAGCGAGCCAGCCGACGTCTCCAGGGAGAAGATCCTGAGTTCGGGACCTTGCCGGACCACAACAGAAAGCGAAAAGACGCCGCTACGAGTACCGCAACCTCGCCGAAGATGTCGACACCGATCGTACTGCAGCAGCCGCGGGAGCCGCCAACCTTCAATGGATCCCTAGGCGAAGACCCCGAAGAATGATTCGACCAATTTGAGCGCGTGGCATCGTTCAACAAGTGGGATGATGCGGCAAAAATTGGACAGGTATTTTTCTCTTGGAGGGCTCCGCACGCACGTAGTACAAAAACCACGAGTCGTCCCTAACGACATGGGAGCTATTCAAGAGGGAACTATTGAAGGTATTCAGCAGCGTCATGAGGAAACAAAGAGCCGAACGAGTCCTCGAGTCCAGGATCCAGCTGCCAAATGAGCCTGTCCATGGTTACGTCGAAGAAATGAAGCGCCTATTTCACCGCGCCGACCCCGAGATGACCGAGGAAAAGAAAGTTCAGTTTTTAATGCGCGGCGTAAAAGAACAACTCTTTGGCAGCCTCGTCCGCCAGCCGCCAAAAAACAGTCGAGGAATTCATGTAAGAAGCCATCACGATTGAGAAGACCCTCGACGTCCGGGCTTGGCAGTACAACCGCCCTTCCTCTGTTTGTGCAATCCGTCCGGACACGACGACCACTACCAGCGACAACTTGCGGGAAGTGATCCGCGAAATTGTTCGCGAGGAGCTACGCCGATTACTGCCATCTTCCGCACAGCCGCAAGCAGCAACTCTCATGGATGGGGTACGGGAAGAAGTGCAACAGGCACTTGGCACCCTGACGGCCACAGAACCCCAGGCCACGACGTACGCCGCTGTAGTATGCACTCCTCAGCCCCAACGACAACCACTACATCCTGTCCGACATGAACAACTTGTTCCCGGACACCGCCTCCCTGCCCCCGCCCGCCCAGCCTACGAGCAACGCTCAAGCCCCAGGAAATGCGACGCCTGGAGGACTTCCGACAACCGGCCGTTGTGCTTCCATTGCGGTGAGGCCGGCCATATTCTTCGTCACTGCCCATACCGACGTATCGGTCTTCGAGGATTTGCCGTTGACGTCCCACGACCACGCGTCGGCCAACGTCCGCACGAAATCCGCGAGTACCTGCGTCAAGAGGAGTACACGCCGAACCGCCTTTCGCGCTCACCATCGCCGTCAACGTCGCGCTTTGCGTCGCCACGCCGCAGCTACGCAGCCTAGGTACGGGGAAGGTCTCCGAGTCCCCGTAGGGGAAACTAAAGAGGGCAAACTCTGGAGGTGAGGTTGCTCACGAACGAAACGCCGAAGATCCTCCACCGACAGCGCTCCATGAAGACGCTACACCCGCTACGCAGCATGAAGAAGCCCCACTCGCTGCACCGACGCCGCAGAAAATGACAACCCCGACCACGACGCGAACTGCCTTCGAAACGACGCCGCCACCCAGAAACGCTTCGACGATACGCCCCACCCGCGACTCGAATACGCGACGAAGCCGTAACCCGACGCCGAGGGGGACGTGCAATGCAAGAGCCAGGACATCCGACTTAGAAGTGGCTATCGACGGTCGGAAAGTCACTGCTCTAGTTGACACAGGAGCCGATTACTCAGTGATGAATGGAACATTCGCTGCGCAGCTGAGGAAAGTCAAGACCGCTTGGGATGGCCCACAAGTTCGCACCGCAGGTGGCCACCTCATTACGCCATCAGGACGATGCACAGCGCGAGTGACTGTCAAAGGACACACCTATCCTGCGACCTTTGTTGTGCTACCGCAATGCTCCCGCGAAGTGATCTTGGCCTTGGATTTCCTTAGTGAGCATCAGGCGATCATCGACCTGCGATCCAAGCTGATTACGTTTTGGAGGAACGAGGCCATCCCTTCGATGAGAACTCTGGGAGATCACTTTGTCCTGAGCATCCTGAAAGAAGTGAACGTCCCGCCCGTTCAAGCGTTATCGTGACCGTAGGTGCCATGAAAGCCATTAACTCTGAAGGCATCATCGAGGGGAACACGCAGTTGCTTCTAGACCGAGGAATCGGTATCGCAAGAGGCATCGCACATTTCCGCAACGGCCAGACCAAAGTACCGTTGACTAACTTCAGCGAAGAATACGGGCACATTAACAAAAGAAGGGCGATTGCTTTCTTCGTCGAAATATCCGACGTACGGGATTCCTTCGCCCTCTCCGACCCATCCGCAGAAGATTCGTCTGACCATGGGAACTCGCCCACTTTTGACATCAACCTAGCCCTGCCCCGGAACAGACAAGACCAGATCCGCAATCTGCTTCGAAGTTACAGCCAGTGTTCGTTATCGCCAAAGGTCCGACAAACGCCAATTGCCAAGCATCGCATCATAACCGACCAGCACGCCCGACCTCTCCGTCAAAGCCCCTACCGTGTGTCGCCGCGACAACGACAAGCCATACGGAACCAAGTGGAAGAAATGCTTCGCGACGACGTCATCCAGCCATCAAACAGCCCATGGGCTGCACCGGTTATTCTAGTGATAAAGAAAGACGGCGCACTTCGATTCTGCGTTGATTACCGCCGCTTAAATAACATAGCAAAGAAGGACTTATACCCCCTCCCCCGCATCGACGACACACTGGACCGGCTCTGCAACGCCAAGTATTTCTCATCGATGGACCTGAAGAGCGGCTACTGGCAGATTGAGGTCGACGAAAGAGATCGCGAGAAGACAGCATTCATCACTCCTGATGGGCTCTTTGAGTTCAAGGTGATGCCATTTGGTCTCTGTTCCGCACCAGCGACGTTTCAGCGGGTGAGGGATACAGTGCTGGCAGGCCTAAAGTGGCAAATTTGTCTCGTATATTTAGATGACGTCGTTGTCTTCACCTCGAACTTTCAAGAACACCTCAAAAGACTTCGGACAGTGCTAGATGCCATCAAGTCGTCTGGCCTAACCTTGAAAGCCGAGAAGTGCCACTTTGCTTATGCAGAGCTGCTGTTTCTAGGCCACATCGTTAACAGGGAGGGAGTACGCCCAGACCCGCAGAAAACAGCCGCTATTGAACAGTTCCCACCGCCGGCCGATAAGAAAGCAGTGCGCAGATTCCTCGGACTGCGCGCATATTACCGACGATTTGTGAAAAACTTTTCGCGCATCACCAAGCCCCTGATCCAACTAACGAAGGCAAACGTGCCATTTAAATGGGAAGCGCCGCAAGCAGAAGCCTTCAAAGAACTCCAGCGCCGTTTAGTCTTCACCGATCCTCGCGCATCTTGATGAAAACGCTGATACTGAGGTGCATACCAACGCAAGCAGTGTGGGCCTAGGCGCCTTCCTCGTTCAAAAAAGCAACGGGCTGCAGTACGTCATCGCATACGCTAGCCGCTCCCTTTCCAAGGCCGAGGCAACTATTCGACGACTGACAGGGAGTGCCTTGCCACCATCTGGGCTACGTCAAAATTCCGCCCCTACCTGTACGGACGACCGTTCAAGGTGGTCAGCGATCACCACGCGCTGTGCTGGCTTACCAATTTGAAGGACCCCTGTGGCCTCCTCGCTCGATGGAGTCTTCGCCTCCAGGAGTTTGACGTCACCGTGGTTTACAAGTCCGGACTCAAACACTCTGACGCCGATTGCCTCTCACGAGCCCCTGTAGATGCACCGCCACCGGACGACGATGAGGACGCCTTCTTGGGACCCATCAGCTCCAGCTCTTTTGCCCAGCAGCAACGCTCGGACCCTGACCTAAAATGCCTCATAGAGTACTTGGAAGGCAACGTTTCTTCGCCCCCTGCCTCATTCAAGCGAGGACTTTCTTCCTTCTATGTACAGAACGATGTCCTCATGAAGAAGAACTTCGCAGCGAACAAAACAGCCTACCTCCTTGTTGTACCTGCTTGTATCCGCGAAGAAGGTCTACAGGCTTCCCACGATGAGCCGACAGCGGGGCATCTCGGGTTTACTCGCACTCTCCACCGCATTAAAGAAAAATATTACTGGCCCCGCCAGTCTGCCGATGTCGCACATTATGTGAAAACCTGCCGAGATTGTCAGCGACGAAAGACACCTCCCACCCGACCAGCAGGATTCCTGAACCCCATTAAACCCCCCGCAAGACCCTTTCAGCAGATCGGCATGGACTTGCTTTGCCCTTTCCCAACGTCAACGTCTGCAAATAAGTGGATCATCGTAGCGACCGACTACCTGACTCGCTACGCCGAGGCAAAAGCCCTACCGAACGGAACAGCAGCAGAAGTCGCCAAATTTTTCGTGGAATGCATTCTTCTGCAACACGGCGCCCCCGATGTACTCATCACGGACAGAGGAACAGCATTCACGGTGGAACTAACGCAAGCCATCCTGCGTTACAGCCAAAGCACCCACCGGGGGACAACTGCAAACCATCCGCAGACCAACGGACTTACCGAGCGCCTGAACAAAACCATCGCCGATATGCTCGCCATGTATGTCGATGCCGAATACAAGACCTGGAACGTCATCCTGCCATTCGTCGTCTCCGCCTACAACACCGCAGTGCAGGAGACCACCCAGATGATGCCTTTTAGGCTCGTCCACGGAAGGGAGGCCATGACCACGCTAGACGCCATGCTACCCAATGTTACAGAAGAAGATAACGTCGATGTCGCCGCTTACCTACAACGCGCAGAAGAAGCTCGAAGGCTTGCCCGATTACGAATCAAAGACCAGCAGCGAACCGACACAAGACGCTACAACCTACGAAGACGCAACGCGGAGTACAAGCCCGGAGACCAAGTCTGGGTTTGGACGCCCATTCGGCGCCGTGGATTGAGTGAAAAGCTTTTGCGCCGCTATTTCGGCCCATACAAGGTTCTTCGTCGGCTAGGTGAACTGGATTATGAAGTCATCCCTGACGCCATGACTGCATCCCAACGGCGCCACGTACGACCAGAAGTTGTTCATGTCGTCCGCCTGAAGCCCTATTATACGCGCTAAAGGACGCTGCATTTTTACACTGTGTGTTTATTTTCGCACGGTTCGTTTTATTTGTTGCTAGTCGCATTATTTCTTTTCATGCATCGGGTCGATGCCTCTTTGAGAGGTGAGTAATGCCGCGAATCTGTGCAGTGCTTGCTCACTCTTCGAGTCTGCCGCCACGCCATGCGACGCATGACGCGCCCAGTTGAGACGCGCCAAGACGCGCTTTAAATTGAGCGCCGACGACAGCGGCGGGCATTCTGTTCGACGACCGCCGAGCACGCTGGTCGCCTCGCCGCCGCCTGGTAATTCAGGGCATTGTGGGCGCAAGTCAGCCCAATAAACAGTCTTCTTTCGAGGAACTTTTGTCCGTCCTCATCGTCCCTGCGACTGCCGTCACCACTACGTGACAATATGCAATGTGCAGGCTCTGAAAACAAGAAAAAAGGGCCCCAAAAATGTTTGCTAAGTCTTTCAATGAATGAAATTGTCAAACTGTCTAGTCACTTCTTAATGAACCTGCACAGCTGAAAAGGAAGGGAAGAAAGCCCGATAGCAGGGCCGCGGGAAATGTCACCAAATTAATATACTTTGCTTACCAAGGATACCTCTGGTTTAGTTGTGGTCAGAATTTGCACGATAATTGTGTACAAGCTTTTCTTGTTTATAATGTTTTAGCAGATAGGGGAAAAATTACCATAAGAGCACCAGGTATATGCATAGTCTATGCAAAGTAGTAGCTTTCTTACTTTTATTTTTTCTCTAATACTATTCACGAGTATTTAAGTGCCTTAATAGCACTGCTAACATCCTACTGCAAAACACAAAATTGGGCAAGTTGTGGCATAAAGAAAACTAGTTTCACTCATAATGCGAAACAATGATGCAGTAGCTGGTGAAACATGCGCAGGAAGCTTGCTTCATGTGGTGTTTCTTGAAGTGAACACTTGCAAATGCAAGTCAGTAATCTCCTTTAAATAAGTAAAATAAGTTTGAGTCATATTTATTTGTGGGAGTTGTGCCTCTCAGTGTTGAAGTGGGGAGACTCAACTTTTCTTCCTCCTCTTTCATATCCGTACTTGGCCACTGGTCTCCACCAAAACAACCCTTTAGCTTCTTAGTGCTGAATTCGTTTTGGTTTTCTCAAATCTATATTTAGGCTATCCATTGCTAGATCTCGCGCTGTGCTTGAGGAAAACAAGACACCAAAAGCCCCATCCAGTAAATCTGAGAAGGAGAAGCCGAGCACTAGAAGACGAATAAGGAGGCAGGTGCACCCAATCACTGTCATTACATGTAAAGAAAAAATTTAACATAGGACTGCCTTCACAAGTGGCACAGTGGTGTGTCAGAACTTAAAGGCGTGGATGCCAGCTCTATGTACAGTACGCAGACATCGAGCAGGTGTTAGCCAATTATGGCACCTGTTGGCTAGATCGTGCTCTCCAGGATCAGTATTCACCACGACTGTACCTTCAGCAGAGTGGCTGAAATGTAGAAGTGTGGACTGCCAAACTTTTGATCGTATGGTTGAATCCTCGCTGCACAATGAGAACTTTATTTGCAATATTCTAGCAAGAAATTTGAGAATTCCAGTGACAACACCAGTAGACATCAGAACAACCCGGGCAGTTAGCCCATAGCAGCTACTGATGTAAGAAAGAAGACGCATAAGCACAAGAATTGAGATGGGCACACTACATGCCTTTGTTCTGATAGTGGTCCACTACTTTGGTGCTTTAGTTGGCGACTTGAATGAGTTCAAGGAGCAAGAACGCAGCCCCCAAAAAATATTACGTTGAGCTGCTGTATCTAGCTGTATCATTTTGCCTATGCAGAGTTATATAACCCTGTCCACACTTAGCAAAAGCACATGAGTGGCATCCTGAAAAAAATGAGCTTTTGATATTGCTTTGGAGAAAATTCGTCTGGTTCGCCCTAACAGTATATATACATACTGCACATACCTGCATTCGGTATACCTGATCGCCAACTGTTAAGTCACCTTCTTACCTCATCAGCGAATCACTCCTGCAACCAAGTGTGCTGGTCCTGGTTTTACCTGCATTTCCACCTGTGCAGTTGGTAAAAGTCTTTTTCTGTTTACTGCAACTTCATATTTCAAACATTTGGTTGCATAAGAATCTTTGGCAACACTGGCAACCCTAATGCCTGGGAAGGCTTCACGAAAGGCCCTCAGTACCTCCTCGATGCAGACTGTGCTCAATATCCTTCTTGGTTCGACTGTGACTAAGAACCCATATATCTTTCCTCCGAAGCGGCTGGTATTGGCGATGCTTTGATGCAGAAAGAGGCTGTTGTCGCATATGTAAACTTTACGCCAGAAACCAATCTGGCACAGGTGCAAATAGCCTTGTCTTTCCCAGCCTCGCGAGGCACATTCACTCAGTCAATTAATTTTCACACTTTCAATGTGAGTGAGACTGATCAAAAGTTGGCTATGGTGTCGGATTTCTTGCCTGGCTTCGGTAGTGGCATCATGACCAAGTGTTTCCACTCTGTGGGGAATTCCAATATTCCAGATTTCATTGATCCCAAGCAATAGAGCTTGCTTCCTTGTTTCGGCGAGATTCCTCAACATCTGCAAAATGACTCCACCTTTTCCACGTGCGCTTTAAGTGTTGACATGCTCGAGAGTAACAAGTTCTGCCATCGTAAAGAGGCTTTCCATTCCTTCTCTGGCAAGTGATCATTAAGGTGCGTGCAACTCTGGTGACGGTCATTCACTGTGAGCTAGTCGGGGAAAGCATCTGCAGCTTGTTCCTCAAATTTCTCAGGTGCCTAGCAGCGTGTTTTCAATAGTAATACAGTATTTCATTCAACGCGTTATAGCCGTGAATTTGTCACAGTTTACAGACACCTATACGTTCAAATGACGCGCAGTGGTTCATCCACTAGTCTGTGGCAAGTTTCTTAGCATGACATCTTGCCTGCTCAGTCTTGTGCAGAACATTGATCAAGGTTTGTAGCCTGTAGCCATAATTTAAGTATGCGGTATGCAGCTTGCATTCCTCACCGCAAAGTTACGGCAGGTGCTCGTCAGGCCTGGATGTTGCCCCAGTAAGCTTTAGTTCGCATGTTGCCCTTTGCAGTGTGTAAGGGATGCATGTTGCTAGCGATTATTCAACACCTTCACCTTCTGCAGACTCAAGTGCATCACGGAAATGGTCCCAGCCAGAAACCCTGATTTTGTGAATGGGGCATATTTGCACCTCTGCATCAATGTTATATCGGATGATAATCCCTGCCTCTAGGGGCAGAGTCACACTGACATTCTGGATGAAGGCCCCAGTTGCCCATACTAGGTAAGTGTACTGTCCTTCTGGCTTTAATAGAGGGTGTGGCAGTTGGGACAGATGGTGTCGTTTGTTAATTCGAGGTTTGTGGCGCCTGCTTCGTCAAGGTGGCATCCTCTTGGCCATACGTCTTTACATCCCCAATTTGGGTGATATGAATTCAGCTCACCTTGACTGAGTATTCTGTGCTCGAGAAAGCGAATTTGAAGATGTCAAAGCCAAGTGAAGTCGCCTCGGCTACGATGCCTGCTTTTAGGACAGAGGTAGACCAATGCCAAAACGGCTTCCTTTCACTGCCTTAGAGTACAGCACACCACCACAACTTTCTGATCAGACATATGTTTATTCAAGCTGTTCTTTCCCTGCCCTAATTCGATAATAGCCAATTTTAGGAGCTGCTAATCAAGCTGACTTCATAAGACTGCCGATTTTTTAGCTACTTCTAGTAGATTATTGCTTGGTAATTTTTCTAGTTAGGCATGGCATGCTTCGTGCTTAAAAAATGAACTGTTTAAAGAATTCTTGGAGTAATATTAGGACAATAATAATACACACTAATAGACAATAATATTAGAACTAAGTGATCACTGTGTTTTTCGCAAAATTTGGCAATGAGCTAGGCAGATGCTGTCACGACAGCATAGTGTTTAGGCTGTATGAGTTAGAAGAAGCAAAATTGGAGTTGTGAAGTTCAAAGCCCTATTTTTACAGCATCTCTTTATACTGCTGATATTAGTGAGCTTTACATTAGTGGACGCCTGCAGCATGCGTAAACAAGAACCCTGTTTGGCTATTTCTGGGACCCATGTGGTTTGCATAACCAAGCAGCACATGAGTCTCTTGCATCCTCTTATCCAATACTATTATATTTCTATTGTAAAGCAACCAATATCGAAGTAAGCTGACTAATCTGCATCAATATGCTAGAAATTTTTAAGCAGTTAAGGCGGGTCGGTTGAGTGCTTAAAGCACTTCACCACACCCATGGCCACTAGACATGGGCTTTCCAGTATTACTTGCTTACCAAATCTTGAGGTGTTTACATTGTTTTTCTGTGCTGTAAGGTTAGTTTGACAGTCCTAATAAAATAGTTAAGGTGAACGTCTGGGCTGTTGTATTGGCCATGTCATTCTAAAACTGTTAGATCTTACACTGTCAAAGCATGAGCTTTACCTCACTACATATATGTATTGCGGTGAGACCATTCAGCATGTGAAAATAAAAATACCGGCAAAAAGAGAGTTCGACAGCACCTGAGATTATAGTAAAGTGGGCGGAGCAGTATCTTCAGGGTAACAGGGACACCAAAGCTGGAACTAGCGCTGGCACATATCCCGTCACTGTAATACGCTGTTTGCTTCATCGCATTACACAAGTGTTTTGCGGTGAAGTTATTGCAGACGCATATACACGTTTATTCGTCCCAACTTGGCACAGAACCCTGCGTCCCATTGCTAAAACTGAAAACCGAAAAACGGGCAGAGATGCAACTGAACATCACTGGGCACAGTATTAAGCTCCACCTCACTCTGTTTATCGCGCCCTTAGTACCAATAATATTGACAGAACTATATTTGGCAGAACCGTAATTCAGCGAGTATGTGCCAGTGGGTACGACGCTGAAGTAGCGCGGGTTTTTGGATGAAGCGGTGAAAAACGAAGAAGACATTGTTGTTGTTCCCTTGGACGACTGATAAAGTGCGTTTCTTGGCGGTGCTGCTACGCATACTCGTCGATCCCACGTCGTTGCACTGGTGGAGGTGCTGGGTATTCTTCATGCTTGGCACCCCTTCGCGGAGCCGACGATCGAGCCCGAAATCACCGTCGCGCATCGAAACACCGGTTCACCGGTTCAGTCGTCGCCTGTTTGGCTTAGCGCCCGAGTCCAGTCCCCTGCAAGAAACTTCGAGAAATCGTTTGCCTCCTACAAATAACATGGCCACCGCAGCTCCATCGCAAGTAACACTACAGAATCCTATGGTTCCGGAGAGCTTTCATGGTGATCCCTTTCAAGACATCCAAGATTGGCTAGACCAGTTCGAGCGCGTCGCCCAGTATAACCATAAGACCAGCTCGGCGGACAAACTCTCGAGTGTCTATTTCTATTCGAAGGACAATGCTCGTACGTGGCACGTAAACCGGGAGAGGAGCTTTGCCACGTGGGACGACTTCCGCGCACAGCTGCTGGATACCTTTTCAAGCATCGACAGGAAGGAAAATGCACAGCGTCTCCTGGAAATCCACGTTCAAAAGCCCAATGAGAGCGTTACAATGTTCTCGGAAGACATGGGCCGTCTTTTCCGTAGGGCAGACCCACACATGCCAGAGGAAAGAACGCTGCGATATGTCTTGCGAGGAGTGAAGGAGCAACTGTTTGCCGGCCTTGTGAGAAATCCACCGACAACAGTGGCACACTTCACAAAACAGGCTACAGCCATTGAACGGGCTCTGCATCAACGATACCGCTAGCATGACATGAGCAACTCGGCGGCGAACACTTCCGTACTGGCTGCGAGTAACGACATGTCTCTGCGTGAAGTTGTCCGAGAAGTGGTGCGAGAAGAGCTTCGGCAGCTCGGCTTTGTGGTTGCGCCTACGGAACCGACGCCAGCGTTATCTTTTGTTGCTGATGTTGTCCGGGAGGAAGTCCGGCAAGCTTTTTCAGCGCCAGACTGTGGGAACGTACCGCGGCGCTTCATTATGCGGAGGCTATTCGCCATCCACTCAACGCAACTTCAACGCCGTTGACACCCGTGACTACAACACCACCTACGCCACAAACAGAGCCGACATCGTCACCCTCGTCGACTCTACCGACCCCGCCGATCATGCCAGCCCAAACAACGCCGTATTTTCGACATGCGCACGCCACTCCTTGGCTCCATGGAGAGTTACCGCCGAACAATCAGCGTCGGAAAACCGATTTGTGGCGCACCGTCGACCGTCGACCAGTGTGCTACCATTGTGGTGAAGCTTGACACGTCTAGAGAGTTTGCCACAAATGGAACAACTATCGCGCCGCTCAACACCCAAGCTTTCCTGCCAACTATGCTTATTCTCTGTACGACGGTCGACGCGCTTACAACGACGCTCCTGTGAACAGTCAGTCACCAAATACGACGACGCCCCGACCACGTTCTCCTTCTCCATTTCCGGCGCGCTACAATTCGCCGACTCGTCGCAGTTTTGCCGACGTCACTAGGGGCAGATCGCCTAGCCCTCGACAGGGAAACTAGCCGCAGCGACCTCCGGGGGTGAGGTTGCCAATACTCTAACTGCTCCACATCCCCCGTTATCGAAGAACGACGACGTGAAGACTACATTGACGAAAAAGACGCCCAGCACAACGACGAATACGACGGATAGAAGTACGAAAGACGTAACTGACATCGTCAGCGCCGAGCTCATCGTTTGCATTGACGGCCACGAAATAGCCGCTCTGGTTGACACTGGCTCCCATTTTTCAATCCTAAGCTTACAGGTCGCTGACAGATTGAGGAAGATGAAGACACCATGGCACGGGCCCAACATAAGAACCGCCGGAGGTCAGTTGATGACACCTGTCGGGAAATGCACGGCCCGACTCTTAATCAGCGGTTCAAGCTTCGTCGTCACCCTCGTCATCCTTACTGAGTGTTGTGAAGAACTTATATTGGGCATGGATTTCCTACGGGAGTACGGCGGCGTGATTACCATCCGTGACAGAAGCGTCACATTTGCCACGAGTTCGGATAATGTCACCCATGAGAAGCCACAACAACCTCCCTTACGTATTGCCGCGGACGACCTCATACTTTTGCCGCGGAGTTGCTCTCTCGTACAGGTGCGCCGTGACAGCCTGCAAAATGGGACTGGAGTAGCTGGACACATCAGTGCGCTAGCACTGAATTGCGGTGTCTCCATTGCCAAAGCACTTATCAATGTAATCGACGGAAGCGCCGAACTCTTGCTGACGAATTTTAGTAAGGAGCGCCGACACGTCGTTAGATGCACTGCTGTCGCCTATTTCGTCGAAGTGACAGAAATACAAGACTGCCTCTTAGCGCAGGAGTCGGCCTCTACAATCCACGAAGCTGCGCCTATTGTAGACGTTAATCCGACGTTAACGGCCGTTGAGCGGAACCGTCTTCTTGAGCTCATCAATCAGTACCAGGGCTGTTTCTCCTCTGCGTCAAGAGTTGGTCAAACGCCCCTTACCAAACACCGCATCATTACTGATGTCGACGCCAGACCCATCCGACAAAACCCTTATCGTGTGGCCCCAAAGGAACGCGAAGCAATACAAAAACAAGTGAAGACGATGCTGGAAGATGGCGTTATTCGACCATCTAATAGTCCTTGGGCATCACCTGTAGTTTTAGTAAAGAAGGACGGTAGCCTGCGCTTCTGCGTCGACTATCGGAAGCTCAATCAGGTCACAAAGAAGGACGTTTATCCACTGCCACTTATTGATGATTCCTTGGATAGGTTGCTAAACTCGTGCTACTTTTCCTCAATGGACTTGAAAAGCGGTTATTGGCAGATCGAAGTGGATGAGAGAGACCCTGAGGAAACAGCCTTTGTGACGCCTGACGGACTTTATGAATTTCAGGTACTTCCTTTCGGTTTTTGTTCGGCGCCAGCAACATTTCAGCGTCTAATGGACACTGTGCTCTCCGGACTCAAATGGCAAACATGCCTGGTGTACTTGGATGACGTGATTGTCTTTTCCGCAACGTTCGACGAACGCTTACGAAGGCTGAAAACTGTTTTTGAAGCGATACGCTTTGCCGGTCTCACTTTGAAGCCTGAGAAGTGCCATATTGGTTTTCATGAGCTCCAGTTTCTCGGTCACGTCGTCAGTAGCCAAGGAGTCCGACCTGATCTGGATAAAATTGCCGCCGTCGCTAATTTCCCGATTCCATCAGACAAAAAAGCCGTGCGACGTTTTCTGGGACTCTGTGCATATTACCGGCGATTTATTCGAATTTCTCGCGTATCGCATGGCCGTTTACACAGCTCACCCGAGAAGATGTGCCTTTTACTTGGGGCGAAGACCAGCAGCGGGCATTTCACGAGCTCCGGCAACGCATGCAATCGGCTCCCCTATTAGCACACTTCGATGATGAAGCCCGACGATATTGCATACAGACGCTAGTAATGTCGGTCTAGGGGCGGTGCTAGTACAATGGCAGGGCGACAGCGAAAAAGTGATTGCTTACGCCAGTAGGACACTATCCCGAGCCGAAGCTAACTACTCCACCACTGAAAAAGAATGTCTCGCAATGGTATGGGCAGTTCTGAAATTTCGTCCGTATTTGTATGGTCGGTCTTTCACCGTCGTTAGTGATCACCCTTCCCTCTGCTGGCTCATTAATTTGAAAGATCCTTCCGGCCGGCTCGCACGCTGGAGTCTTCGACTCCAAGAGTTCGACTTTGTTGTTACATACAAGTCGGGAAAACGGCACGCAGACGCCGACTGCCTTTCTCGGTCTCCTGTTGAGCCGGCAGCACAAGACGATGACGACATGGTTTTTCTGGGACTCGTGGATACTGCCGATCTTTCACGCCAGCAACGGGATGACATTGAATTCTTGCCGCTTATTGATTACCTCGAAGGAAGAACCAACAGCGTGCCGAGGCTCTTTGCAAGAGGGGTGGCATCATACTGCTTGCGTCGCAACGTCCGCTACAAGAACTCCTCGCCTGGCGGCAGCAACTACTTACTTGTTGTTCCATCACCGCTTCGACGTGAAATATTACACGCCTGCCACAACGAGCCGACTGCTGGGCACTTGGGCTACACTCGTACATTGGCACGGATTCGGCAGAATTACTACTGGCCGAGACTTACTGCGGTCGTTAAACGTTACGTTCAGACATGTCTGGATTCCCAACGTCGTAAACCGCCATCCGTCAAACCAGCCGGCTTACTGCACCCTGTTGACGTACCGGCCACACCATTTGCACAAGTAGGCATGGACTTTCTGGGCCTCTTCCCAACGTATACTACTGGTTATAGGTGGATAATCGTTGCCACGGATTATCTCACTAGATATGCCGAGACGAGTGCCCTGCAAAGGGCAACAGCAGATGAAGCGGCACGATTTTTTCTGGAATCCATCGTTTTAAGGCATGGCGCTCCCGCAGTAGTCGTCACGGACAGAGGTACGGCGTTCATGGCCCAGTTATTAGATATCGTTCTACGTCTAAGTGGTACCGCCCACCGGAAGACAAGAGCGTATCACCCTCAAACGAACGGACTGACAGAACGACTCAATAGGACATTGGCTGATATGATAAGCATGTATGTAGATCTAGAGCATAAGAACTGGGACGAGGTTTTACCTTATGTAACCTTCGCGTACAATACGGCTCGTCAAGAGACCACTCGCAAGACGCCCTTCAGTCTCGTATACGGCCGTGAGGTTACAACAACATTAGACGCAATGCTCCCTCTTGAATTTGACGACAACCAGACGGTGCTGAAGAGATAACACACCTAGCAGAGGCAGCTAGGCAGCTTGCGCGTCTGCGAACCACGAACAACAGGAGTGTGACGCCAGACGCTACAATCTTCGGCACAGAGCCGTAACATACAACATCGGCGACAAAGTGTGGGTCTGAACACCTATTCGACAGCGTGGGCTCTCTGAAAAGCTCCTACGCAAATACTTCGGCCCCTACATAGTTCTCCGACGCATCAGTGACGTCAACTAGGAAGTCGTTCCAAAAAGCTCGCACTGTTCAAAGCGCCGACGGCATTTACCCGAGGTCGTTCACGTGCTGCGTATGAAGCCGTACTATGAGGACTGCCAAGAATGCGCAGTTCTTTACCGCTGCTTTCCAAGCCTCTGTCATCGGGACGGTGATCTTTTCTAAAGGGGGAGCAAATGACACAACTATATTTGGCAGAACCATAATTCAGCGGGTATGCGCCAGTGGGGACGACGCTGAAGTAGCGCAGGTTTTTAGGTGAAGCGGGGAAAAAGGAAGAAGACGTTGTTGTTGTTCCCTTGGACGACTGATAAAGTGCGTTTCTTGGCGGTGCTGCTACGCATACTCCGTCGATCACACGTCGTTACAATATTAAACATCTACTGTGCATTTTGGTTCGTGGAATTAGGGCAGACGATGTAATGTCAATAAAGTTCCGTTATGTTGACAGCACTATGCGATAATTGTCGTAAAGCCTACCATTAAAGTAAATCACATGAAGTCACGGATAGCGCGCTTGCTCTGAACAAGATTGAAAACATGCACTGCCCCATTTCAAGGGCGCGTGAACAGTTCTGAGCAAATGCCACCTTAAGCATCATATTACTTACGTAAAGGAAGTCGTGCCGAAGAACACTTACAATACCTCCGCCTACGACGCCCGTCAAGTAAATGCATGTGTGATGTGATGACGCTGCCGAAAAAGGCGAACACGGTGACGCTGCTGCACAGCGCCGGTTCGCAAATTGCACTGCCGAGGAGCTACGCCACTTGAATATTTTGATCGTCAGCACCACTGGATTCTTCAGAAATACTGGTCTCACACCACCAGAGTTTACTGAGACCAAAAGCCGATATGCCACACCACTACTACTGCACGACTTTTCGCCTACAAATACTGAACCCACTCTGAAGACATCATACGGATCATACGATCAGCGATCGGCGTGGGCCGGAGATTAAACACGCCACATGGCGCCACGGTACCGATTGGCGCCACCATCGCGCCTTCTCAAAAGTCCCTAAACGATCCTGTCCCTAGGCACCTAGGATCAGGTCACGTGAGAGATTTTGTACGACATATAGACGCATGCGTGTCGCGTAATCAGCGGCTCCGACCCGCCAGGGGCCGCGGCCGGCGCAGCGGACGGCGCAACTGGGCGCTACAACCTCGGTGACGGCAGTGACCTTCGCGTCAACCTCCTTGCACACTCCCCCCTCGCAAGTAGCCGTGACAGATGGGAGAGTGCTCGCGGCGGAATCCACGGAATCATCGCCGCCCTCGGTGGCATCGACCATGCTCAAAGAAGCCCGGCTGTTCTCATCCTCCGAAACAGCTGCCATGCTATCTCCCGGCGAAGCAACCGCGTTCACTACTGCAGATTCCTGCTGGTCTGGCCTCGCGGTTACTGACGAGTAGGTGCGGGCACTATACGCCGAGACCGCGTGGTCTCCGCCACATCGTACGCACGCCACGTCGCAGGCCACGTGGCCGAACTGCTCGCAGCGCGCGCACTTCTGCGTGTCGCACACGGCCGCGCAGTGACCTGCCATGCTACACATACGGCACAACCGAACGACTCCCTAGTACTCGCACTGAACGACACGCTCTCCTACACGAAGACGGTTAGGAACGGGCCGCACCATATCTATCCTAATGCGCCTGTTCCCTGTACCAATGGCAGACAACCCGGGCACGCACTCTTCGGAGATCCCGTGGATGCTGCCAAAGACCTCTAGCTCGGTGACAAGAGCTTGGTCCGGAAGATCCGCGGGGTAGCCAAAAACGCTGACCATCTTCACACGAACACCTCGATACTCGAACCGAACCTGCATATCTCGAACATTCAAGGCGGGATCAGCTGAGAAGCGATCAACCGCGGCCTTATTCTTAAACGTAACTTCAAAACGAGCCGCGCCAAAACCCTACACTGACTTCAAATCGGACAACGCAAAACGCTGCACAAGCGCCTTACAAACGTCGACATTGGTCGTGCCTTTCGGAACACGACCAAAGAAGGTGAACGGACGAAGCTGCGAAGGGGCCACCATCGCCGCGCCCAGCCGAAGTTAAACTAACACTACAGGAATGTATAGAGCTAAAAAAAAACTTCAGGTAAACGCCGGCCAAAAAACAGGAAAATAAAAACCCACATATTTGACATGTCCTTTATAGTTGTATAATGACACATTTGGTTACACATAATCTTCTGCATTCTAGTCAACACGGTTTTCGGCAAGGTTTTTCTTGCTCAACACAGCTTGTTGAGTTCACGCATGAATTGGCTCTAGCAATAGATAAGCGTAAAGTAGTTGACTGTATTTTCTTGGACTTCAAAAAAGCGTTCGATGTTGTTCCCCATGACCTTCTTATTAGTAAATGACGGGGCTATAAACTGAATGAATCAGTTATTGCATGGATAGCCGAGTATCTCTCTCTAAGACAGCAGTCGGTAGTTCTCAACGGTTGTTCCTCCGAATATGTTCCCGTGACCTCAGGAGTTCCTCAGGGCTCAGTTCTGGGCCCTCTTTTGTTTCTGATGTATATAAATGATATTACTATTGGCCTCAAATCTTCGTTCAGAATGTTCGCGGATGACTGTGTAGTTTACAGGATTATAGAGAATGAACATGATTCAGAATACCTGCAGCATGATTTGAATGTAATATCATCCTGGTGTGCCCATTCAGAAATGTCGTTGAATGTTAAAAAGTGTGTTCACATCACCTTTACGAGGAAACGTTCATACCAGTTGAATACGTATACCATAAATAGCGCTACTTTAAGCACGGCCAGGGAATATAAATATCTAGGAGTTTATTTGACGAGTGATTTGAGGTGGACTAAGCACGTTCACCACATCAAAGTAAAGGCTGCACGTGTTTTGGGTTTCTTAAGACGAAATTTCAGCGAACTTCCATTTAATTTAAAAGAAGAACTGTATTTCACTCATGTGCGCACATTGTTGAAGTACGCATGCGTTTGCTGGGATCCGTATACCAAAGAGCTGGCCGATACGCTTGAAAAAATGCAGAATAGGGCAGTGCGATTCGTTCTAGGTAATTGGGATCGTCAACTTAGCATGAGAGAAAGCAAACGTAAACTTAAATGGGAAGAATTGAAAGATCGTAGGCGAAACCTCAGGTTGAAATTTTTCCATAATATCTACCATTCTAAAACTGGAATCAATAAGGAGAGGTACATTCAAGAGCCGTCCTATATATCTCAAAGACTGTGGTCCCTTCTCAAAGAAGGGACCACAGTCTCAAAGTAAATGAATTTTCCTTTAAAGGTGACGTCTTCCGCTATTCATTTTTTGTTAGATGTATAAGAGAGTGGAATGATCTTCTCGCCTATGATTGTATCCAATGTGTCGAATGATGCTTTTTGCCGAGCTTTGTGTAATTAATTTCATTATTTATCTTAAATATGATGCTGATTTTTATGTATCCCCCTGCTGTAATGCCTGCAAAGGCGAAGCAGGTATCACATAAATAAAAAATAAAAAGAGCACCTCACCAAACGGATGGACAGCAGGCAAGAACCCGGGCCGTATCCAGACATTCCGGGTGGGGTCCACATGGAATGGATCAGAATTCGAACTCACAGAGTTGCGCCTGGTAAAGTGGCGCCGTGTGCTGCTGTCTCCTTGCTCTCTTCAAAACTACTCAAAGCATTCCTTAAGTGAGTTTCTGCAGCATTCAAGGGACCCGCGGACCGGTGGGAGGCGCAGGCTTCTCCACCAATGGCCTATTTCGGCCAATCAAGCAGGCCCATGGCATCCAACAAGGGCCAGAGTTTAAGAGGCTAAAAATTGGCGCGTATGCACTCCGCATACGAAATCACTTCACCCATAACTAATCAATTTTTGGACGCCCGATACAGCCGAGCGTGGGGAGAGGCGCGACAGGGGCACGCATTGACGTGTCGGGTGCGGCGGCGTCGGCCGAGTGGGAGCATAAAGCGGGAGACACATGGCGCGATTTTCCGTGCGATCTGTCTTACGGCGCGTCGTGTGCGACTTGCCGCATGCGGCGATTCGGGACACACGGTACGAATGACCGAGCGGCGGGTAGCTCCGCCCAGAACCGGCGCCACTGCCTGGAAGTTCGGAATGCTGCATAACTTCGAACAGAAAGTGAAATCAAACGTATTTGCACAGCTCTCTTGTCATGGTTTGTTTCAAACAATATAAACACGCATATGGAAGCACTGTAGACGTGTTTCCGCAAGGCCGCGTTAGCAGTAACGGCTCCTTTGACAGCCGCCGATGGCTATAGGAGCCGGCAGGCATAGCTCGCTCGGCCATCGAATCCGACACCGGTGGCGCTTGTGACACGATCGCTTGCAGCTCGTATAACGAAGCGCCTATGTTAGTCGGCACAACATGTACACAGTTATCTCAGGCTTAAATTGCAACACATTTGATTTCATTGGCGCCGACGGAAGCGAACGAGCATGCCAGGCGAGCTTGCGATTGCCGGGAGACTGTGTAGGCCTAGCTCGCCGGCCGCCTATCCGAGGCCAGGGGCCCATGCCGACGCGTCCGCAGCTCGTAATAAAGCGTCTAAATTCATCAGCACAATCAATGCCTGAACACTTATGTTTCTCTTAAGTGAAAATACGGTTAGTTTTTCCGGTGCCGTTAGTAGCGATGAGTAAACACTCCAGTCAGGCGAGCCACTTCGTATAGACGATTGCTGGCGCGTCTGCGCTGACGGCGTCCGATTAGAAATCACGCCAACGATTTACTAATCGCACAACGTTTTATAACATGCACTCTTTCGAAGCCACATTATTGTATAAGTTATTTCGAGTCAGAAACAAATTGCAGATTATTTATGTGCCGCCGTCAGCGGCGTAAGAGGCCTTCGTTTCGACCAGGGAGAAAAAAAACAGACATGATCGGAGCGACGAGGCGCTCGCTCGCCGGCTCCGCCCCGTCGGGTCTACGACGTGGCCGTGACGTTCGCGCTACCGGCGCTGTCATTGGCTGCGGTCGCCCGACCGATGCGGCAGTCGCACGACAATATTCAGCAAGTTGGTCGGATACGCGGCGTGCGATTAGGCGCCGCGTGCGGCTGATTTGGTTGAGAACCTGTTGAGCGCGGTTGCCGATGCGAATGGTCGTACGACCGATCGCACCCAAAATCGCATCATGTGTCTCCCGCTTAAGGCGCCATCGCTGTCATTTCTGCACAAAGGCCTCTCCGCATCGAGGAGCCCACAACATTCGCGGAAATAAAGAAAAGGGGCCCGTGGTATACTTTCATCGCGACAACCTTGTCGTGTGCTGCCGTGCCAGACTCAACAGTGACGTTTACGCCATCTGACATGATGTCGTTTGCTCGGCAGTTCACACTGCAATGCCGCCCCCCCCTCCCCAGCCCTGCGGCTGAGTGTTCGTGGTGTGAAGTTTTGTGAGTTCGAGTTAAGAGTGCTTCTGATCCCTTCCACGTGGTCCCCCACCGGAATGTTTGGATACAGCCCGGGTTCTTGAGGGCTGCAGCCTGCTGTTCATCCGTTTGGTGAGGTGCCCTTGTGGCTTTTTCTTTTCCTGTTTTTTGCCTGCGTTAACCTGAGCTTTTTTTAGCTCCCTAGATTGCTGTAGTGCTAGCTTAACTTCGGCTCAGCGCGGGCACCACGTGGTTTTCAGGGCGATGGTGGCCCCTTCGCGGCTTCGTCCGCTCACCTTCTTCGGTCGTCTTCCGAAAGGCACGACCAATGTCGACGTTTGTAAGGCGCTTGTGCAGCGCTTTTCGTTGAACGATTTGAAGTCAGTGCAGGATTTCGGTGCGAGTCGTTTTGAAGTCACGTTAAGAACAAGGCCGCGGGTGATCGCTTCTCAGCTGATCCCGCCGTGAAGGTTCGAGATATGCAGGTTCGGTTCGAGTATCGAGGTGTGAAGATAGTCAGTGTTTTTGGCTACCCCACGAATCTTCCAGACCAAGCTCTTGTCATCGAACTAGAGGTCTTTGGCAGGATCCAAGGGATCGAAGAGTGTGTGCCCGGGTTCTCTGCCATTGGCACAGGGAACCGGGGCATTCGGATAGAGATGGTGCTGCCCGTTCCTAGCGTTCTTCCTGTAGGAGAGCGTGTCGTCCAGTGCGAGTACGAGGGAGTCGTTTGGTTGTCCCGTAGGTGTAACCTGGCAGGTCAGCACGCGGCCATGTGCGACACGCCGAAGTGCGCGCGCTGCGAGCAGTTCGGCCATGTGGCCTGCGACGTGGCGTGCGTACGATGTGGCGGAGACCACGAGGTCTCGGCGTGTAGTGCCCGCACCTACTCGTCAGTAACCGCGAGGCCAGACCAGCAGGAATCTGCAGTAGTGAACGCGGTTGCTACGCCGGTAGCTAGCACGGCAGATGCCTCGGAGGGCGAGGACAGCCGGGCTTCTTTGAGCGTGGTCGGCGCCACCGAGGGCGGCGATGATTCCGTGGATACTACCGCGAACGCTCTCCCGTCTGTCACGGCAACGTGCGAGGGCGGAGTGGGCGGCGTGGTTGACACGAAGATCGTTGCCGCCTCCGTGGCGGTTGCGCCGCGCGCTGCGCCGGCCGCGGCTGTGGCGGGTCGGAGCCGTCGACTGACACGTCCGACGGCGTTCGTCGGTCGAGCAGGAAGCGCTCTGGCTATGCTGCCAGGGGAGAGGCCGCGCAGCCCGCGGCGGGCTCGGAGCCTGGCGCTCATGAATCCAAGCGCACTTCCGTGGACCCAGGGGCATAGCCAGGGGGGGGGGGGGGCCTCATGGAGCATCAGCCCCCCCCCGAAATTTTTTTGTGATGTCCATGCACCGCCGACCAAAGCAACCCCAGCGGCTGAAATAATTCTGGATTTTGTCTAGAATGTCTTTTTAATAATAATAATAATAACCTTTATTGCACTCATGTAGTGTAGGAGTGCAGGAAAAAAGCTGACAAGTCAGCCTGACTAGTTCCCAGCTCCCCGGAGTACAAAATGGAAGAAACAAACGCTTTTGGCATGGCAACATAAAAACCACAAAGAAATAGTAATGCAGCAATAACTTGTCGACAACAGTGAGAATAAGTAACTATAGAAATAAGATGTTTGTTAACTGCTTGATAGATCAAATGCTAACAAAACGTACAAACATGAAAAAACTGCAAGTAAAAAGCGCTATATAATGAAGGAAAAGACGAAAAATAAAACGGCACACATTTGTGTAGTATGAAACAGTACATTGGTACATTGCAATGCGTATAGCGTACATGCGCAGAGATGAAAAAACCACATGAAATTATGTCATGGGAAAGGAGCTTTGCCACAGAAGAACAATTTCAGTTTCTGGTTAGATGCTGTTTCGGGAGTGAAGCCGTTGTTATGGCAGAAATTTAGCAAATGCGGCAGCGTTCTCTTTACCATTTGTTGTCCGTATCCGGTTCTGCACGTTTTGATTAGCCATGGCTGTGTGTTTCGATTTTCATAAGGTGTGATCCTTTTCGAAAGCGATGCCAACCGTAGTAGGGAATCGCTGTTTTTTTTTACTTCAAGCTTATAACGTGAACACAGGGAACGCGGATATAGCTCGTCTATTTTCATTATAGAGTACTTCAAGAATAGAGGGTGGGAAGGGTGAATCATGGGGACGTTTTCAATATTTCGTAACATTTTTTTTCTGTAATATGACTTTTTGCAAATTACCTTTTGTTGTGTTCCCCCAAACTAATTGGCAATATTTCATATGTGAGTAGAATAGCCCATTGTACAATAGAAGCTTAACCTTTGAAGGTGGATTGTATCTGTTGGCGTAGGTCAATCCAATGATGCAAGACAGTTTTGACACAACGTGCTCGATATGAATGGCCCAGGTCACATTCTCACTGAAATACACTCCAAGTATTTTAAATGAGCTTACTAGTTCTACCTATGAGTTGTGCAGATTAATGTCTGAGTAAATGTAAATTTTCTTTTTTTCTCGCACGTTATATGACAGCCTTCGTTTTAGTAACGTTTATTTTCAATTTGTTAAGTTGCGCCCATGTATCTAATTCCACAAGCGTTCTGTTCGCTCTCAGAATCAGCTCATCCATACTTTCTGCAGAGAATAACAGTGTCATATCATCAACATAAATGACAAATTTCACCATAGGATCGACATTAACAATGTCATTCAAATATAAGTTAAAGAAAAATGGGCCCAGAATACTCCCTTGAGGTACGCCGGCAGAAATTGGTAATACGTTAGAAGAGCAGCCACTTAAATACACGTACTGCTTGCGCTCACTAAGGTAGGATGTCAGTAGTGATAGCACTGTTCCGCGGAATCCGTACATTTCAAGTTTCTTTAGCAGGATGGAGTGATTTAAATAATCAAAATCTTTCGTAAAATCAACGTATATTCCAAGGGCTACTTCTGTATTTTTGAGCGATTGCAGGATAAATTCTTTTTGTTCTAAAAGTGCCATTTATGTTGATCAATATTTCCGGAAGCCATACTGCGCGCCGTGAATGATATTTTATTGTTCGCTAAAGTTTGTTATTCTAGTAAGAACCATTATTGGAAATCCTTTTGAGAAAACGGGTAGTATGGATACTGGTCTAAAATATGTAAATCATTCTTACTACCTTTTTCGAAAAAACATTTCACCACGACCATTGTGAACTCGGGCGTAATGCCGGATACTCTTACTCTATTATTGCGATAGCAATTATACAGACAACACTACCGGCGCTTTCCTGCCGTCGCCCTCACGTTCCGTATAAAGTCCAAGGTTGATAACATCGGGACCGCGCGCCGCATACTGTGTGTGCTAATGAAAGCCTAGTGGGAGGGGTCTCATGGGTGGTGAAAAGCGTGTCAGTTTGGGCCAGTTGGTATGTCATGACTGTTTTAGGCTTGTAGCACAGCTCGGAAGAGCAACAAAGGAAGTAGGTAGGGGTAATCAAAGGGAACGGAAAAACAGAAAAACACTCTGTTTTTCCGTTCCCTTTGATTACCCCTACCTCCTTCCTTTGTTGCTCTTCCGAGCTGCGCTACAAGCCTAAAACAGTCTGATGGGTGGGCCGACCAAGGTGGCTTAGTATTGCGTGCGCAAAGGAGAAAAGCGGGGAGGAAGCGCGCCGCCGTCCGTCGGGAATGCATCTAGGATTCCGTGAATCGGTGATTCCGCAACATGTTTATTTGCCTTATTTGATGCATCATATACGGTGACTTTTTCTTAGATACGTAGATTTATTGGTGACTTATACGTATATTTAAATATCTTGTTGCGAGGTTGCGTGTATACGTACAGTGAACTTTGTTTCCAGTGATACCTTCTTGCCCTTTATCAATCTGTATCTTCGCATTTGTATATTCCATTGTATCTTCGCATTTCTGATGTACGAGGGCGAGTCAAATGAGAGTAAGTCTACCCACCCCGCGCAATAATCGTTCGGTTCATTATCTGCGGGGCATGCGCGTAGCACAGAGGCATCTCTCATTTACAAAAATTAAATGCACGTGTGACGATAAATGTTGTTTAATGCTCTCATACACTGGGTTGAACATGGTTGCGTGACGTAATGGATGCTCCAGAAGTTGGGAAGCGTGGTGCTGTCAGGTTTTTGACAGCTGAAGGTGTTTCCTAAAAAGAAATTAGTCGCCGTATGGCTGCCGTGTACCTTGAACATTGCATTTCATTAGCCGCTGTGAAGGGTTGGAGCAAATGGTTCAAAGAAAGACGTGAAAGTTGCAAAGACGATCCAAGGCCGGGCCAAAGCTACCGTGCAATCACCCCCAACAAAATTGCAAAGGTTGATCAGCTGATGCGACAAGAACGGAAGTTAAGCATCGATGAAACGGCCGAGCGTGTGGACATTAGTCACGGTTCCGTTCACGCCATAATTCATAAACGTCTCAGTTATCGGCTCTTGCGCGCGCAATGGATGCCCAACATATTGAACCACGGCCAGAAGACGGAGAAGTTCGGTGCTGCCTTGACTCATCTGATCCGGTATCACAATGACGGTGATGACTTCTCTGCAATTCTTATCGGGGACGAACTATGCCACCACTACGAGCCTGGAACACGACGGCAAAGCTTACATTGGAAACATTCGAATTCACCACCCCCAAGCGAAGGTCGTCATTTCCGCCGAAAAGGTGTTGACTTTTTTTTTTCGATGGTCAGGGGCCATTACTGAAAGAATTTGCTAAATCTTCAGAGACTATCAATTCTTTCCGATATTGTGAAACGCCGGATCGGCTACGTGTCTCAATAAAGAACAAACGACGTCGAAAATTGACGAATGGGATCATCTTGTTCCACGACGATGCCCGTCGCCACGTCGCTGATGTGGTTAATATAAAGCTGGCGAAGTTCAAGCGGGAAACGCTGCAATATCCGCCATACAGCGCAGATCTGTCGCCTTGCGACTTCCACATTTTGGGCAACAGAAAAGAAACAGCTCAAGGCAACCAGATTCTTGTCGGACGATGACGTGAAAGAGTCAGTTGTAGACTTTTTGGAGCAGCAATTGAAGAAATTTTATGAGACGGGAATCACGTGACTCGTTAGTCAATGGGACAAATGGCTGATTGCTCATGGAGACTAGTTTTAAATAAAGTACTCCGTTTGTCATATACTCGCATTAGGTCACTTTCATTTGACTCGCCCTCGTTTATTTTGCAGAACTCCTGTTTTTTATACGTGCTCTCTGTTGCCACTATAATTTCGCTGCAATTACTCACGATATAGGAGCGGTGACAGCTGCTCCTAAGTTTTACATTGGAGCAAATGGCAGCGGCATAGAGATTTTTCACTGGCCGTTGCATGTGTGCAAGAATGTAAACAAAGTTCTTGAATGACAAAGTTTCATTAAGGTATGTGTCCTCTAGTTGTTCATTTCATGGCCTTTACATTTTTCATATCAGCGGCAGGCAATGCTTTGCTGGTTTCGTACTGATATAGTTATAAAGTTGGTGTGATATTTTCTTTACTTATTGAATAGACAAAAACATGGAAGCATTGATATCAGTTACTTTGGGCACATTTTTTGGCACATAAGAGTATATTCTTTTATAAAGAACTTATTATTTTACTTGTTTTCACAGTTTGTCGCGTTCAAGAATTCGTTTGCAGGATCTTTGGCAATGGCAATGCAGGTATTATTCACGTATTTGATCCCTCGACAAATTGTTTAAGAGGAAGCTTCAGCTGGGCCCATCCTCGACACGATCTATTCAGATGCATGAAACGCAGAAACGCTTTTCTGAGATAACCCCGCGATCGCTTCTAATACAATTTGTTGCATTTGGGAGCGAAAGTTGAATTCTAGTGTCTGTTGAACGCGGAATTTCGATTTAGGGCCCGAATTTCGTTTAAAATGTTTTCAAAAGTTCTAAAGTTCGAAAAAAAAATAGAAGCACGAGGTTTACAACCTAATAGGTCTGCATCAAGAACAGATATCGCCGTCCTGTAAATGGCATCCAACATAACAGTCACAGCTCACAAATTTGGTATGTCAGCTTGTATCTTACGTCAATTCGTCACGTTGTGTACAGAGGTGTTGCAAACGCCGTATTTTCATAATACGAATTCTTTTAGATTCGTGTGTAACATATCAATTTTGTCCGCCGTAGATGCACTATTAGGTGCAATTCACAGAATTGTGATATCATTCTTTATTGTTGAGTAAGAGTTTTAAAATTGATAGTTTCGTTTTCCGTAAATTTTGCAATTTTTGCACAATCTTTTATAACGAATTGACAACCTAAATCAAAAATTCGAAACTAACAGTCCCTAGAATTTGAGCTTTTCTTTTAAATGCAAGAAGCCTCGTCAAATTTGGTGCAGTGGTTGCTGAGAAAAACGAATTCTCCTTATACATGTATTTAGATAGGAGCACCCGAGCTAAGGCTTCCTCTTGAGGAGGAGGCCGAACTGCAACGTGCTCTCGAGGCCACTTTCCGGCGGGCCTGGTGTTGCTCCGGCGCTGGCCTCACTCCGAAAGGAACTTCAGATTCTCCTGCAGCAACGATGGAATGTCTTGAGAGCCAAAACCGAGCCGAGCAGTGGGAAATGGAAGCGTGGTGCCGCAGAAACGTCCTACGAAGGCATCTTTCAAGGAAGAGCACAACTATCTCTTCCCCAGTAGATGCAAGAGATAGTAGCACAGTCGATTCACCTGAAGGACTTCTTGCACTGGCGAGGCAGTTTTACATGACCTTGTATGCCGAACCAGTTGCCTCTCCAGCTGTCTTTCCTTTTGCTTCACCAGCTGAGCCACCGCAAGTATGGGACTCAGCCATAGATGAGGGCGAGCTATTTTCGGCTTTGAAGTCTATGAAGCATAATCGCAGTCCAGGATCCGATGGTCTGACAGTCGAATTTTGTGTTAAATTTTGGGTACTGTTAGGGAAGCCATTGACATTACTGGTGAGCAGGCTACTCCGTGAAGGGACTTTGACAGCGTGTCAACGAGAGGGGCTAATCACTCTCTTTTGTAAGGACAAGTCGAGGAGCTCCGATCTGAGAGTATGGCGTCCAATCACACTTCTGAACTGTGATTATAAGCTCATAGCAAAGTGCCTGTGTATGCCTCTCACGCCAGTACTCAACACTGTTTTGGATCCATGGCTTGTTGTTCCAGAGGCGCTCGCTCTCAACTTCGCGTTTTAGCAGTGAGGGACTTTCTCCTGTGGGCAAATACCAGGAAAATTCCAGGTATTCTTTGCTCCTTCTAGCAGGAGAATGCTTTCTACATCATTAGCCATAGGTACCTCACCCGTGTTCTGGAACAGGCTTGTTTAAGTGTGGGTTTTCGGCAGATGGTCCAAGCTTTGTATTCTCGACCGACTTCTGCTGTTGTCGTACGGGAGCGTGTCTCGGAGGCGTTCATTGTGGGACGTGGTGTACGCCAGGGGGACCCTCTCTCACCTGCCCTCTACGTATTCGCTTTTGAGCCCCTTCTGCAGAGGTTGTCTTGTGACAGCACAATTGGCAGGTTCCTCCTCCCACCAGGTTCCCCTCCGGTTGCACACTTTGCCTATGTGGATGACTTGTCCATTGTCGTCCAGGACGAGGCATCAGCTTGCAGTGTCTTGAAGGTCATGGATAGTTACTGTGAGGCGAGCGGTGCAAGGTTGAACAGGTCGAAAAGTGCAGCCATGTACTTGAACGACACTCCGTCCACTCTGCAGCTCGTTTATGGTCTCTCCGCGAAAATTTGGCTTCGTATTTTAGGTTTCCCATTCGAACGAGAACTGGCAACAGGCTAAGGAGAAGCTTGAAACCAGTATTCAGGAATTCAGTGCGTTGTCATTCAGCGCGTTGAATTCAGCGCGTTGACTGCTCGAGCGACAATTCTTATGTCACTTCTATTTTCCTTCCTGACGTATGTGGCGTGAACCAACGCCACATACGTCACGTGGCGCGTCACGTGGCATACTTCCTGACGTACGTGGCGTGGCCCGAACCAAGCTTATCTTCGAGGGGGTCCTCTTTCGCTCCCTGAGGAATGGGACAACTGGTTGTGAAGCTGGGTAGGTACTCAAATTGCCCAGGGATAGCGGAGGACTCGGAATTTCCGACCTGGGCATCGTGGCTACTGCACTACACGTCAGATGGACCAAGGTCACTGTTAACTCGGATATGCTCCTAGCTCGAAGCTTAACTTCCTTTTTTCTTAGCACCCGACACCGCTTGTTTTCCGTAGAGCACATTTTCCCACTGTGCTACTCGCTAAGGTTCCGCGTCCATCATTTACGCGGCGGCTGCCAATTGTCTGGTAAGCCTCCGTAAGGTTCGCCACGGCGTCGACGTAGTTTCAAGTCCAATTCAAAAACTCGTCCATATCCTCACTCCAGGTCTCCCCCCACATTGCCAAAGGTACGATATGTCTACCCACAGGCCAAACTGGAAGCTCATTACGGCCAGTTTACTCGACGCTAGGCGAGCTACGTTCATGTACCGCCGGCGCGAGGATACCTGCCGTTGAGTTACAGGCCCTTCACAGCCGCTTCTGCTCGGCTTACTGCGCGGCTTGTGGAGTGTGCCCCTTCTGTGGCGGTCGTGAGCACTCGGTTCATATCTTTACGCAGTGTTTGCTTCCCGCAGCTCTTTTCCGAAGGATTGCTAGTCTCTTTAATCTCCCAGGTGTTGCTTATCAGACAGTTCGATTTTTGCACCCCTTGCCTAATCAGGCGATCAACCAGTTCGTGCTTCTTCGCGACGAGTGCTCTTACCAAGTTTGGTTGGCACGCTGCTATGCAATTTTCGGGGGACGGGCGGGCGCCGGCCCTTCAAGTTCTTGCGCAAGCACGGAAGGAGGTTTGGTTCCATTTCACCCGGGAGCGGCATCGCTTGGGCGACAAGAAGTTTCTCGAAGTGTGGGCTCGTCCTGCTATCATTTTTGATGAGTCAGGTGGAAAGCTATCCATTAGGTTATGATGCGCGCTCCTAAGGTCACTCGACTCGGCGGTTTGGGTCAGTCGATCTACGGGGTTTTATTTGGCTCAGTGGAACCCAGAGCCGGAACCACCCTCGAGTGGTCACGCTGCTCATCGGATGGCTTTGGTGGTATCCATCGTTGTATGCCTTGACCTCTTTTGTGTCAAGGCAGTCCGAGGATCAGTCAGGCTTGTGTCCTGTAAAACCGACATGGCTGTTTGTGTGTTGAGTGCAGTTCCTCAGTTGTGCTGCACCACAACAGCCCCCTTGTCCTGGAAGGACCATTGGCCCGAACCAAATCCCCCCGCCCAGTCAGCCCGGATAGATGGGGAGCACCGGGGCCAATGTATCGAATGATGTTGGGTTGTTGAGTACATGTAAGCTCTGGGACGCGGCGCCTCCGGGTGCCAAATCCTCTTCCCTTCTGACAGCGATTCTTGTTGACCGCAATGACTTATTTCTCCCGTTCGCCGTCCTCACTGTTAGGTCTGAATCTGCTTTGATACCCATCTGTAATCCGCACCGGTGTCCAGTGACCATACTGCGCGGTGAGACCTTAGGATTTGTGCAAGGTCTCGCTTGTATTCAAGACCTTGACGTTCACACTGGCGCCACCCGGTTACATCTAGACGCCATAACTCCCGTCTCATCAACATCGCCTTCAGCAGTTTTCGACAAGCCCATCGCCTCAGACCTTTCACCGTCTCATTGCACTCAATTTCTTACTCTACTGAACGAGTTCGTTTCTTCGTTCGACTGCAACGAACCATCCTTGGGTCGCACGACAAGTGTCTCTCATACTATCGACACCGGTTCCCATTCCCACTTGTGACAGCATGCGTATCGCGTTTCCGTTGAAGAGAGCCGAGTTATCACGGAACCAGTGGACGACATACTGCAGCGCGGTGTAATTCGGCCTTCTCAATGCCCTTGGTCCTCACCTGTCGTTCTAGTGCGCAAAAAAGATTGCACCATTCGGTTTTGTATCGATTATCGCCGCCTAAACAGGATTATAAGAACAGACGTCTACCCACTGCCTCGGATCGACGATGCGCTTGACTGTCTACAAGGTGCCTAATACTTCTCGTCCGTAGATCTCCGCTCTGGCTACTGGCAGGTTTCCATTGCTCAGGCTGACCGCCCAAAGACAGCTTCATCACTCCCGATGGCCTGTACGAGTTTGACGTGATGCCTTTCGGGCTCTGCAATGCTCCCACTACCTTCGAGCGCATGATTCATACCATCATTCGCGGACACAAGGGGAAGGCTTGTTTATATTACCTGGATGACATAGTTGTTTTCTCACACGATCTTCCGACATATTTCGCCCGTCTGCATGACATCCTGATCTGTCTCACTTTAGCTGGCCTAGAGCTCAATCCCAAGAAGTGCCATTTCGCTGCCCGTAAATTAACTATTTTGGGTCGCGTTGCCTCGAAAGACGGCATCCTTCCTGATCCCGACAAGGTTCGCGCAGTCGCCGAGTTTCCGAAGCCCACGTCTATCAATGCCCTGCGAAATTTCATAGGCCTGTGCTCTTATTTTTGAAGCTTCGTGCGGAACTTCGCCTTTATTATCGCACCCTTGACAAAGCTGCTTGCCGCAAGCAAATGCATTTCCGCGTGTAAATGTCCGCGTGGAAAAAAGCCTTTGCCAAGTTACGCGAGTTGCTGACTTCACCGCCAATCCTTCGCCATTACGACCCAACTACGCCGACAGTGGTTCACGCCGACGCCAGTAGTGCCGGCCTTGGTGCGGTCTTGGCCCAACGGAAAGCCACGAATGTGGTTTATGCCAGCCGTACCCTAGAAAAAGCTGAGATGAATTACATCGTTACAGAGAAGGAATGCTTAGCCATAATTTGGGCATTGGGCAAGGCTTCACCTTATCTCTACGGCCGTCCTTTCAGCATCATCACTTACCATCACGCCCTTTGTTGGCTCTCCTGCTTGATAGACCCGTCAGTCTGCCTCGGCCATTGTGCGCTTTGCCTGCAGGAATATGACATCCGTGCCGTATATCGCTCTGGTCGAAAGCATTCCAACGCTGACGCGCTCTCCCCCTCGCCGATGACACCTAATGTGGCTTCTCTTTCCGGTCCTTCTCCGACCTCAGACCCTTCACTACTGACCGCTATTGACATTCCCTCCGAGCAACGCAAGGACTCATCGATTGCCCTGCTGCTCGACCTACCTAGCCGCTCCATTGGTCGTTCCTTGAAGGCGGACGCTACGCCGTCAAGCAGCCCGCTTTTACGTGCGAGACAACACCCTCTACCGCCGCAACTATATGCCTGATGGTCGGAAATGGCTTCTGGCTATCCCTCGTCACATGCGCTCCGATATGTGCGCGTACTTCCATGCTGACCCTCAACGCACCCACGCCGGCGTCCATAGGCCTTCACAAGGTTGCGTCAACGATATTACTGGCGTGGAATGTATCGGTTTATGTAGCAGTACGTTCGATCATGCACCGCCTGCCAACAAAGCAAAACTCCCCCACTGCGCCCTACTGGCCAAATACAGCCGCTACCGTGCCCTTCTCGACCGTTCAACCACGTAGGCATCGACCTCTATGTCCCGCTCCCATACAACGGATGTGGAAACCGGTAGGTTATTGTTGGCGTCGATCACCTGACGCGCTACGCCGAGACCGCGGCTCTTCCCGCCGCGACCGCGCGCGACGTTGCGATGTTCATTCTTCGGAACTTCGTCCTTCGCCTCCTCGAGAACTGCTCAGCGATAGGGGTCGTGTCTTCTTGTCAGAAGCGTTACAAACCCTCTTTCGCGAGTGCCAGATCATTCACCGGAAGTCGACCGCGTATCACCCCCAAACGAACGGTCTCACAAAGTGCTTCAACCGAACACTGGGCGACATGTTGAGGATGTACGTCTCGTCCGACCACACCAATTGGGACACAATACTCCCGTTCGTTACTTTCGCTTGTAACACCGCAACACAAGCGACAATCGCTTTCTCACATTTCTCTTGTATGGGCGTGAGCCTTCGTGTCCTCTGGATGTACAACTATTTCAGAAGTCGCTCGATACGCTGGAGATTACCGCCAGCTGGCTCGTTCGTTGACCAGCGAGGATCTGGGACGTCAGAAGACAAGACACGACACTCATCAGGCCACGCCCACCTTCCCTGCTTGTTCCCTTGTTTGGCTATGGATACCGCCTCACATGCCCTGCCTTTCTTCTAAACTACTTGCGCGGTACTACGGCCCGTACCGGATCATCGATGCCTTCTCCCCTGTGAACAATAACGGTGAGCCCGTGACATCATCGCCGGACTTTCGTTGTCGAGATCGCGAGACAGTGCATATTAGCGGGCAGAAGCCTTATTTCGACCCCCATCATCTTCTACGCTCCTTCAATCGCCAATATGGCTCCGTTTCACACCCGGGGCCAGTGTAATGAAGCAGACGCGCCTCATGTTTCCGGTAGCAGCTCGGAAACGACGACGATGACCCGTGCTTTGATTTGCAGTAGAGCTCGGGCTGTTCGCTGCTGTTAGGCTGCTGTTTATCTGCTGCTTCTCATATTTAATTAAACATCTTTACAATTTATTTAGTATGCCTATGTTTACAAGGTTATACGGCCGATAAAACTATCTTTACTTCGTATAGCTGTCTACAAATTTGCTCGCGCAGTCGATGCTTTGCCATTCGGGCGAAACTGCAACTGTTTTTAAATCCGTGCTTGATTATGGGCTTCGGAAACACCTGGTTTCTCAAAAGCCGCGCCAAAAAATATCGCGGTCGTTTTTGTATAATGCTTTAGCAGCTGCAATAATACTACCATTGAGCACTAATTTAAGCGCTGAATTCACGGGTTCAAAACCTGAATGTAAGAACTGAAATAAAATACCTACTGATTTCTACTGACCTCTCGCGAAAAAATCTACTACTATTTTTTTCTTATTTGTCGTGCAGCACTGCTTCACGGCCGTATACGAGGTAAAACGGCGTGAAGCGGGTTGTTTCTTGCGTAGCGGCGTTATATGCAAACGTTACGTAAGTGGGTATCTTCTCTCACGCCTTCTGCTGTATGTCTAGGTACAGATTTAATCCCAGTGCAATACTGCAAAGTGGAGCTTCGAGGAACAAGCTATCTGTGACGCAGACAACACCGTCTTCGTCAATACAGTGTTGCTCATTGTTTCCTCCGAAATACATGCAAATACAACACGAGTCTTAAATCGCAGAAATTCTACAGCGGCAAAGCTGTGTGCTAGCGCAGACTTCTGGACACCAAGATTTGTTAAACTATGCTCGCTAAACGCACCTGTCGCCTCGTGCTAACACACGAAGTTATGACATGTAACACGGGCAAGCAAGCCTCCGCCTATGTTCGCGTGTGGAGGCTATAGAGCACTGTTTCATAGACTGCAGAGACGCCATCTCTCTATGGTATCTCCTCCAAGGAACCCTCAAAAACGGTGTTGACGTGCCTCCCTTCTCACTTTAGCCTTTGCCCTACAGAAACACCGAATATTCTTCCTATGTGTTTACAACATAGCTGGTTTCCATATAGTCTCGGGAAAAGGAAGATGTGTGACAGGCGTGCCAAGAGCTCGGGACCAACGAAAAACCTTTTGGGAGAATTTTTCGAGAAGGAATATCGAGAATTTTTCGACTAATATAGATGAGATAGTTCAAGTGGCTGAGGAGTTCTATAGAGATTTATACAGTACCAGTGGCACCCACGACGATAATAGGAGAGAAAATAGTCTATAGGAATTCGAAATCCCACAGGTAACGCCGGAAGAAGTAAAGAAAGCCTTGGGAGCTATGCAAAGGGGGAAGGCAGCTGGGGAGGATCAGGTAACAGCAGATTTGTTGCAGGATAGTGGGCAGATTGTTCAAGAGAAACTGGCCACCCTGTACACGCAATGCCTCATAGGCTCATGACCTCGAGCGCACCGGAATCTTGGGAGAACGCTAACATAATCCTAATCCATAACAAAGGGGACGCCAAAGACTTGAAAAATTATAGACCGATCAGCTCACTGTCAGTTGCCTACAAACTATTTACTAAGGTAATCTCAAATAGAATCAGGAACACCTTAGACTTCTGTCAAGCAAAGGACCAGGCAGAATTCCGTAAAGGCTACTCAACAATAGACCATATTCACACTATCAATCAGGTGATAGAAAAATGTGCGGAATATAACCAACACTTATATATAGCTTTCATTGATTACGAGAAAGCGTTTGATTTTGTCGAAACCTCAGCCGTCATGGAGGCATTACGGAATCAGGGTGTAGACGAGCCGTATGTAAAAATACTGAAAGATATCTATAGCGGCTCCACAGCCACCGTAGTCCTCCATAAAGACAGCAACAAAATCGCAATAAAGAAAGGCGTCCGGCAGGGAGATACGATCTCTCCAATGCTATTCACAGCATATTTACAGGAGGTATTCAGAGACCTGGATTGGAAAGAATTGGGGATAAAAGTTGATGGAGAATATCTTAGTAACTTGCGATTCGCTGATGATATTGCCTTGCTCAGTAACTCAGGGGACCAATTGCAATGCATGCTCACTGACCTGGAGAGGCAAAGCAGAAGAGTGGGTCTAAAAATTAATCTGCAGAAAACTAAAGTAATGTTTAACAGTCTCGAAAGAGAACAGCAATTTGCAATAGATAGCGAGGCACTCGAAGTGGTAAGGGAATACATCTACTTAGGGCAGGTGGTGACCGCGGATCCGGATGATGAGACGGAAATAATCAGAAGAATAAGAATGGGCTGGGGTGCGTTTGGCAGGCATTCTCAGATCATGAACTGCAGGTTGCCATTGTCCCTCAAGAGAAAAGTGTATAATAGCTGTGTCTTACCAGTACTCACCTACGGGGCAGAAACCTGGAGGCTTACGAAAAGGGTTCTACTTAAATTGAGGACGACGCAGTGAGCTATGCAAAGAAGAATGATGGGTGTAACGTTAAGGGATAAGTAAAGAGAAGATTGGGTGAGGGAACAAACGCGAGTTAATGACATCTTAGTTGAAACCAAGAAAAAGAAATGGGGGGCATGGGCAGGACATGTAACGAGGAGGGAAGATAGCCGATGGTCATTAAAGGTTACGGACTAGATTCCAAGGGAAGGAAAGCGTAGCAGGGGGCGGCAGAAAGTTAGGTGGGCGGACGAGATTAAGTAGTTTGCAGGGACGACATGGCCACAATTATTACATGGCCGAGGTTATTGGAGAAGTATGGGAGAGGCCTTTGCCCTGCAGCGGGCGTAACCAGGCTGATGATGAGGATGATGATTTTCGAGAAGGACATACTTGTGGATTACTAACCAAACTTTCTGTAAATATACATGCCGGCGAGATAGTTTTAATTCCCAAAATATGGTAATAGCTGTCTGCTATAGTCCTCTCACTGGCACTCTGTTTTTTTTTACAAGGAATCCCAAACGTTGTATACAAAAAGCGTTTGGCTTTATTTGTAGTGATGACAGTAATATCGATGTGATTAAAAATATTTATCCAAGCTACAACGACCTTTTACTGACATCAAATGGCCTAGTGAACGTAATTAACCTACCCACTATAATCACTCAGTATCCTTCATCTTTAATTGACATTGTTTTTACAAAGATACACTAACTAAGCGTAGAGAATCTATCAGCGAGACGAATCCACTAGCAGTCGCCGCACTGTGTCTCCATCGCTTTCACATAGGGGCCCATGCGGCCGCACCATACACAGCCGCCACCAGAGTACTCTTGATAATGGTTCAATGTGGATGGATAAGGCGCTCGTGAGCGCTAACGGCTCATCGTCATCGGCGCACTGGGCACCGATGCCCGCAGCGTTCGATCGACCTTGCGCTCCCGTCCCGTACCAGTTCGTGTCGCCGCAACGCTGTCACTTATGCTGGCCGGAACAAGTTTCACAACATCGATAGTGACAACAGAACTGTCTGTTAGCCTAGTTGGTGCTTGCTAAAACACATGCTTTTTTGCCGCAAGGTAAGGCACAAATGACACCGGGCTGCGTGGAGGTGCTTACGCATACAAAGCTTACACATACCCAGGGGAGTTTCCGCGTGATTTTTAACAGTGGAGCTGCTCTAAGTCGAGCCTTCGCCATCCGGCGTCCGGTGTCACGCAGGGGGGCAGGTTGCAGAGCTCACTGGCACAGGGTGCGCCGAGGGTAGGAGAAGTGCTGTTGTCAATAACAACAGTACAGTAAGTCAATAATAGAAAAAGGAGGAAAGTGAGAAAGAGGGCTCGCCATGAAGTAGGCTACATAAACATGCAGGACGGCAGAAGAACGGAAAAGTGGCTAGAGATTGAGGAGCAGTTTAGAGAACAAAATAGGGGTGTATGTGGTTACAGAAACGCACCTCAGAGACTCGGAAGAGCCGCCAGTGATTGATAATTATGTTTGGGAATGGTGCAACAGAACTAAGTCGGAAAGAAAGGGAGGGGGAGTCGGAATGCTCATTCATCAGGGAGCCAAATGGAAAAGAGTAAATTCAAAATCTCAAGAGCATCTTTGGTTATCAGGTTCCATGAGTGGGAAAAAAAGCTTGGCTGGGCGTTACGTATTTGTGGACCAGAAATAATTGCAGAGAAGAATAAAGGGTTAGTGGAATGCATAAGTGCTGATATTAAGGGTTTCGGGAATGATGCTGAAATTATCCTATCAGGTGACATGAATGCCCAGATACAGGACTTAGATGGTTATTCGCAACTTTCACAGATGGTGGCGACGCCATGCGGCAGCCGTCGTAAGCCTCAACGAGGGGATGTCCGCGTTTAGTACTCGCGTCGCCCGTGTTCAGTTAGTGTCATGCGCTGGAGCCTTTGTTTTGTATTTGTTTAGGGTCGCTTTTTACAGCGGTATTTCAGAGCTCTGCAGTGATCTACGCAGCTGAGGCACAGCTTGCCTTTCGCAGTGACACTGTTTTGACGGGTTACGTGTTTGATGAAATGGGCAAGACGTACAAGAGCAACAAAATGTGCTGTGTGCCTCAGTGCACACGCCGTGCAGTCAAAGGCGAGGTAAAAAGGAGTGGGCAGTGAAACTGCGCATTGGGAAGCCTGTCACAAAAACAATGTTTTAAGTGCATACTCTTCGAGAGCTGGCTTCTCGCACGCCTTGCCATATCTCGTGGCGTCGTTTCCTTAGAAGGTTTGCGTCAGCAGTTTTTCAATTTTGTTTTGCCAGCTGTTTGTTGGTGATGGCACAAATCTGCAATGTGTGGCACTTGCTTCCTGTTATTCTGAGCATTCGCTCTCTTTGCCACTGTGTATTATTTTGCCCAGCAGTCCCGGCACAAATTCTAACTGCTTGTGCTGAGCTCACAGCAACCATGTCCTTATAAAATTTTGCTAGTTGAGCATTCAAATGGGTCATATCAGCTCTGTAAATTCTTAACTTGTCCCAGTCTCTGAAGGCGACTTCATAGAAGAGAAGTTCCTCACACTTTTGTGCTTACTCGTTGGCGAGGATATGCTGCACAATCAGGTACGGCTCACAGCCTGTGTTGGCTGCTTGCTTGCCTGCTTTGCAAGAGCAGTGGCCCTGTGAGAAAAAAAAATTGTTGCTCCAATGCAGGACAGGCACTCTTCGCGTTATATGAATAAACGTGATGTATTGCTCTTTCTCCCGTTTCATTGTGTATCTCTTTTCCTTTCGCGCTGCCTTCGTGAAGTATTTTCTTAGCGGCTCTTCGCATCTGGGTTCCACAAAAAAAAAGACAGAAAAGAACTTTAAGTAAGTACTGGAAGAACAACTTTTGAGGTGTGGGCACGCGAATCGAGTTCTACGGTTCGTAGGAGAATGACCAAATCAATGTAATGCTCCTATGGCGATGAAATCAGCTTTGTGGCATCATTAAACGTTTGCCATGTGTTGTACGACTGCATAGACGATGCTTTAGCAAATGAATGCGAGCGAACACCCTTTGTTTACTAGCGCGTAAAGGCAGCATAGTTTGCCAGACAACGCGAGGCAAGGGTTCGGACACCGAAGCCGCGGCAGTACACGGGGCCCCTCTTAGCGCGTAGCCGTGCTCACAGCCGCGCATCGTAGCAAAAATGCAGACGACGCGAAGCAGCAACTCATGGTCCCTTTACGCATAAACCAGTCTGCCTGGAAACGCACATGTGTCGGACGCACTTGCAGGCTGAAGAGCGCAGATGTGCACGCGTGTTCAAACTAAGAGTGGACGACCGAATATGTAGTACACGTACACCATGCCACACGCACCAGCAGCAAGCTATTCATTCTCACGGAGCGTTGGGGCCCCAGCTCACGCCTCTGCAGTAAATACAATGAGCTGTTTTAATTTCCTGAAGTGCGGCCACTAAAGCCTATTCGGCGAGGGACTCGCAAGAAAAAAAAAAGAAAAAAAAGCCAGTAAATAGCACCTATACCCATCTTTATGGTTTCGTCGCTCCTAAATTCGAACCACAGCTCGTGCGGTTTCTGCCGCACTTGTGATGTTTGCAGGCACAATCCTTGGACGATGTACGACGAGACTGTGCATTCTTTAAAGCCGCAGCAAACGATATGTCCTGCGTTCAACACTTCTTCACCTTCAACCAGTCATCGAACACGCGTTTCTGAACCCCCGATGTGGGTCATAATACATCCCAGAGTCAGTGGTCTTTGAAATGAAGACATGACAATACCACGATGCGACCGGAAACACTATGCGATCCGATGCAGCGTGTACACTAGCTGGTGGCGTCTACACGATCCCCTTAACGACAGCCATATTGAATTTCGAGCAGCGCCACCTATAGGCGGTGAAAGTTGCGAATACCGAGTACGACGGGAAGTCAATGCTAGACCTTTGTGAGCAACATAACCTCGTCATCGTGAATACAGGGCCTAAGTTTGAAGGGCAGATCACGTGGCAAGTGGCAAACCGGCAATCAACCATTGATTACTGTTTGATGACAGAAGTAATTAATGATAGGTTGAGAGAAATGGACATTGATGAGGAAGGCTATAGCAGCATATGGAGTGACCATAAACGTATCATTTTGAAAATGAGATATGTAGTTGGGAAAGAAAGCAAGGAGCGCAGAATTGCCAGTCCAAGTTTGAACGCCGAACAAGTAACAAATATACTCACTAGAGTCGAGGAAGAACTTTGCAAATGGCCAAGTAAACAGTGGGAATATAGTGAGCTTCTAAGTGTAATAACGACAGAAATACGGAAAGAAAAACAACATGTTCGTTGGAAAGGAAAAAAGAAACCGAAAAGCTGATGAAACAGGGAGATACGAGAAGCGATCGCCGAACGAGAGAAAGCATGCAGGCAAAGAAGGCGCAGTTGCCACAGGATGAAGTAGCCAGTAAATGGGAAATATACAGAGAGAAAAAGTCTATGGTTCAAATACAGGTTCAAGCAAAGATAAATGGTGAAAGTGAACGTTGGTTGTCTGAAATACGTGAGAAAAAGAAGGCCGCACCTAGAATATTTTGGAACCAAATAAAACTATTAGGCAGGAAGTCAAGAACAATACAAGAACATATCCTAGACGAAGATGGAAACAAACTGGAATGGGAAGCGGCAATAAATTATACCCGAAAATATAACAGCCGAATCTTTCCAAAGCAATGCCGTGGTTGTACCTGAAGAAAAAAAGAGCATGAAAGAGACCCAGGTGGAAAAGGAGCTGGTACTGACAAATTTCAACTGGAAGAAAGCCGAAGCGAAAATTCCTACGCGCACAGCCACAGGGGTAGACGAGGTTCTCGTTAGGCTGATTAATGAACTAGGACCAAAAAGTGAGGAAGCTCTGGTGAAAGCAGCGGAAAAAATTTTAAGATAGACGAATACTGGACAGTTGGCGACAAAGTAGGATGAATTCAATTTATAAAGGTAAGGGGGAAAAAGATAGAGTTCACTCGCATAGACCGTTGGCCATTACATCGGTAATATACAGGCTAGCAATGCAAGCAATCAAATTAAAGCTGCAAGCATGGGCAGATAATAACAACATTTTGGGACAACTTCAGACTGGCTTCAGAATAGGTAGACGTTTGGATGATAACTTATTTATTCTAACATAGTGTACTGAAATATCAAATGTAGAAAGTAGACCGTTATACGTGGCCTTTTTAGACATTACAGGAGCCTATGACAACGTAGATCGCAACATTTTGTGGTATATCCTGGAAGGGGGAGGCTTAGGGAATGATTGGCTACAGCTTTTGAGAGAGAGATTTACTTGGAAAATACCGTTTGCATTGAATGGGTACGGATGAGGAGTGAGGAGAAAGTTGATATCAACAAGGTACTGAGGCAAGGGTGCCCTTTATCCCCACTTCTGTTTATGATGTACATGGTGAGGATGGAGAGGGCGCTAGAAGGAAGCAATATCGGGTATATTTATTTATTTATTTATTTATTTTATTTATTTATTTACAGTACCTTCAGGGCCCAGATTGGCGTTACAGAGGGGGTGGACACGATAATAATAAAAATACAACCCTTTTAAACAGTTATTAGTATTTAGGTGATAAACTCAAAATATAATCAGTTATTGCAATCTTGAAGGATGATTCCTCCTCGATGCAGGCGATCGAGAAAGGAATGAACAGAAAGGAATGAACACGTTAAACCGATGATCAAGACGCGACGACATGTACGAAGGCTATGAAATGAAGTTTTGTTTAACTAAGTTATATTGGTAAAAAATTTTTAAAAAAGGCAGAGCCGGGAAATTTTTCTTCGAAGCTGCAAATTAATACGGCCAAGGTTCGGCTTCATTAAAGAAACGCTAGCTGTGCGGGAATAATTTTAAAGGATGAAACGTGCTGACCTGTTCTGAACTGACTCAATGGTATCTGCTAATGTTTTTTGACCGGGGTCCTAGACAGATGACTCATACTCTAGCTTCGGTCTAATTAGTGTTTTGTAGAGCAGTAACTTCAAATGGGGTGGGGCTTAAGAAAAAGTCCTGCGAATGTAGCCAAGAGATCTGTTTGCATTGTTCGTGATATGTTCGATGTTCGCATCCCACGAAAGGTTACTGTTTAGCTGGATTCCAAGATAATTATAGCAAGTCACGCGCTCAAGGTTGGTTTCATTGATAATATAGCCGAAAGGAGTTGGTGAGCTTCAGCGACGCGAGAAAGACATAAGCATGCGTTTAGTCGCATTTAAGAACATTAGCCACTGTGAGCACCACCTTGAAATGTTATCTAGATATCTCTGAAGCATAAAGCTATCATGCTGATTAGTTATTTCACGATATAGAATGCAATAATCGGCAAAAAGTTTAATAGAAGTATTAACTACGGTAGGTAAGTCGTTTATATAAATCAGGAATAATAACGGTCCCAATACGGAGCCTTGAGGAACACCTGACTTCACGGCGCAGTGCGGGCATGAAGAATCGTTAGCTGTTACAAACTGGATACGGTTGTTTAGGAAACATTCTATCCATTTCAGAATAGTAGGGTCAATATTAAGAGTACTAAGTTTATGAATCAGTAAGTCATGAGACACCTTGTCAAACGCCTTCGCAAAATCTAGAAAGATACAGTCAATGACATGGCCTTTGTCTAAAGAGGATGAACTGTTGTGTATAAACAATATTAGTTGTGTTTCGCAGAAGTAGTTTTTGCGAAACCCATGCTTAAATGAAGGGAAGAAAGAGTTGGATTCAAGAAATGAGACAAGATTGGGAAATATGACGTGTTCCAGGATTTTGCAAGGCACGCTGTTAAGCTAAATGTGTCTGTAATTGAGAGGAGAATGCGGGTTATCTGATTTTAACAGAGGGACCACCCTCCCCAGCTTCCAGTCTGCGGGCAAACTTGAGCACTCACTCGATTGGGTGAAGAGGTAAATAAAAAATATAGAGGAGTGGACAGCAGTATTCCTCAAAAACTTCGAATTAATTTAGTCGGCACCGCAGGAAGACGATAGTTTTAAATCTTGAATTAGCTTCAAAATCCCCGCAATATCTTCAACAAGCGGATCCATGGGAAAGAAGTATTCTTTGGGCATGTGTTGCACTGTATCAACAGAGCAAACAGAAAATGATTTCGCGAAAGTATCATTTAGGACATTTCAACATTCTGCATTGCTCATGGTGTTACCATCCGTATCTGTGAGAGGTATTATATTTCTTTTTTATTTGAACAGTGCTCCAAAATTTTTATGGATTTGTAGAAAGAAGTGATGGCAGATGGGTATTAAAGAAAACGTCCTTCGCTTCTTTTAATGCGGTACGATAAGTATGCAGCGCATTAGAATAATCATTCCGACGAGTAAATGTTTGACTGCGTTTTGCAAGACGGAAAAGGCGTTTTCTTTGTTTGACAGTCTTTTTATGTCGTGGAAAACCAAGGAGAGCGTTTCTTCCCGAAAAGTCTGCGCAGTGGCACATATTTAGCGAAAAGTGAGGTGGCTTTGTTTTTAAACAAGTTCCAATTTTCTTCGACGGTACCGCTGAAAAATTCTGGTATACAGTCGTCAGTGAATACTGCAAACTCATTATTAATTGCAGGGTAATCACCGCTCGCATAATCTCTGATTAATTTTGCATTGTTCTTCTCACGTCTCACGGGGTCTGTTACAAAAAATTGTAGCAAACAGTGATCGCTTATTCCGGGGAAACAAGTTAAAGGATGTACTAAGCTTGGTTCAGTGACAAGGATAAAGTCTATAGTGTTAGGTGAAGTAGTGCCAGCTCCAGTAGGTCTTGAAACAAGTTGCGTAAGATTAAAATTTAGGCACCAGTTAAGGAAAGATTTACTTTCGGCTGACGTACCGACAACGAAGGGCGATATCGAAGTCCACCTTATTTTAGGGAAATTAAAATCGCCAAAGAGGAATAACGGTGAGTGTGGAAATTCTGAGACAGGAAAATTCAGAATGTCATGCAGTTCGTCGCAAAAAGATGGTGTACTTCGCGGCCGATAACACGCACAAAGCAATGTGTTTTGGTGGTTTATAACAATACTGACACGTGTACTTATCTTTATCGGGCAACCACGTTTCGCCGCCTAACAAATGTAATTGCACAGCATGGGACGCGCCTGCATGTATCCGAAGGTTCTGGAAAGTTATCGATGCTTCTATCCGCTGTCTGTTGTCGCCGAGACTTATGTTATCTGATTTCATCGCCTGACGCGAATGGTGTAGAACTTTGTGGAAGGCACGCGGGTCCGAACGATTAGTCTGGAACATTCGACGACTGCTCTATAAAAGCCGACGCGCTTGACCCGCAGATCAGATTTTCGATGATCGCCGACTGTGTTCGCCGCTTTCGTTGTGCTATAAGTGTAGCTTGTTTTGTGGGCACAGGTTCGCCCAATAAAAATCTAGTTTTGCCTTTCACTATATTGTTACTGTGTTCTTAACGTCACCACCACGTGACAATACCAACACAAACCAATTCTAAAGACGGCGCAAATGGAATCCTATAAGACACTCTATTGTCGGCGACGGCAATTAAAACACCACCGCCTGATTTTAGGTCGCGGTCATGACGGTGAACAACGTAATTCTTGTAACAGTGGAACAGCTCTTCGCTAAGAATTTTATCGGTCAACCAAGTCTCCGTCAATATTTTGTTTAGCGCAAAACAACAGACACAAGAAAGACGGCAGGACAAAGCGCTACTCTCAACTGACATCATTTTATTGCGTCACTCCTTTATAGACAGCTGAAACTATAGATGGAGGAACATGCGCAGTGAGCACCATGCGGTGGAGCCACCAACATCCGATCGCAAGAGCGCACTCATGCGACAGAATCCAAAAAACCATATTCAGCGCTGTACAAGGTTAAGAAAGGCACACTAATGCCCTCTGACCCGAATGACTGAATGAAGAATGCTTCCGATAACTCTCGGGCGGTGGTGTCACGGCTCTTTTTCAATACTGTGGTATCACGAAACATGGGTGTGCACTTGCATATTTTGCAATGCTGAGCCAAATGAGAACCTGTGCCTGTTGGTATGGATCGCTCATGTTCTCTAAGGCGCTCGTTAACACAGCGGCCTGACTGTCCTACATGCATTTTCCCAGATGACAAGGGAATCCTATATACCACACCAACGCTGCAATCTACAAACTTCGCGTGGTTCTTTTCACAATCTGGTTTTTTTTTACATGTTGTAGAAATACGGCTGCACAACACTGACAGTTTCTGAGGAGCAGAAAACACTGCCGGAATTTGGTATCTAGTGGCGACATTCTTTAGATTGTGAGCCACTGTGTGGCAATAAGGCACAACTTCATGCCTCTTCTTTTGTGTAATACAGTTAATTTTGTGCCGCTTCCCTTTCAGTTTCTGAAGCAATACCTCCGAGACTGACGTCACCACCACACTTGGGTAACCAGCAGCCTGCAGCCTATTTAACTGTGCAATGAAACTCAGGTTCGCAGAGTGATGACAAGATTTCATTAACGAAGATTCTAGACATATTGACACGTGTACTTATCTTTATCGGGCAACCACGTTTCGCCGCCTAACAAATGTAATCGCACAGCGTGGGACGCGCCTGCATGTATCCGAAGTTTCTGGAAAGTTATCGATGCTTCTATCCGCAGTCTGTTGTCGCCGAACCTTATGTTATCTGATTTCATCTGGGTCTGATTTCTTCATCAGGACCCTTCAGGACGGCTGGCACGGTGGAGCCACAGACTACAAGAATACGACATCACTGTAACATACAAGTCCCGACGAAAACACTCAGATGCCGATTGCCTATCACGCGCCCCCATTGACCCGCTGCCGCAAGATGACGAGGATGACGACGCCTTCCTTGGCATAGTAAGCGCGGAAGACTTCGCCGAACAACAGCGAGGGGACCCGGAGCTAAAAGCCCTAGTCGAGTATTTGGAAGGGCACACCGACGTTGTCCCTAGGGCATTTAAGCGTGGATTGTCTTCGTTCACCCTTCAAAACAACCTACTCGTGAAGAAGAACTTCTCATCAGTCCGCGCCAACTACATTCTTTTTGTTCCGTCGGCGCTGCGTCCAGAATTACTGCACGCCCTACATGGCGATCCGACAGCTGGGCACCTCGGTTTCTCCTAGACGCTATCGAGGATACAAGAAAAGTATTACTGACCGCACCTAACTGCCGATGTCGCCTGTTACGTCAAGACATGCCGAGACTCTCAGCGACGCACGACACCACCGACAAGGCCAGCGGGATTACTACAGCCGATCAAGCCTCCTTACCGACCTTTTCAGCAGATCGGGATGGACTTGTTAGGGCCGTTTCCGACATCAACATCCGAAAATAAGTGGATCGTCGTGGCGACGGACTGTCTCACCCGCTTCATTGAAACTAAAACTCTACCGAAAGGCAGCGCAGCCGAAGTGGCGAAATTTTTCGTCGAGAACATCCTGCTGCGACATGGTGCTCAGAAGTCCTCATCACCGACAGAGGAACGGTTTTTACAGTAGAGCTCACGCAAGCCATTCTGCAATACAGCCAGACAAGTCACAGGAGGACAACTGCCTACCATCCGCAGACGAATGGTCTCACGGAGCGCCTGAACAAGACCCTCGCCGACATGCTAGCAATGTACGTCGACGTCGAGCACAAGACGTGGGATACGGTCCTGCCGTACGTAACATTCGCTTACAACACGGCGGTGCAAGAAAAAACACACATCACGCCATTTAAGCTGGTTTACGGCAGGAGCCCGACGACGACGCTTGACGCCATGCTGCCGCACGTCACTGACGAGGAAAATCTTGACGTCGCTACCTATCTCCAGCGCGCCGAAGGCGACTATCTCACACGCCGTGCGGCCGATGTTCGCGCGATCGGAAAACACAGAGGAGGCTGTCGCGCAATAATAATAAAGAATTTCAAGGGTGTACATGCGATTCTATGCGATACGTGAGATACAATACGGGTGATGCCACAGAGTGCTGCGAAATCATCGAGTTATACGCCTTGCCAACCGCGTGTGTTTTGTTTTCCACCAGTTCACGCGCATTCAATTTTCTTTTTTCATCTTCTCCCTTCGACGCCATCGAGTGCTTCGTCCAAACGGCTTCGCGTAGGCGCTCTTTGCCTTCACGGAAAGGCAGATTTCATGGCACTCCAGGTCCTACAACATTCAAAATAATGTGATTTTGTGAAATTGCAGCTTTTCGCACTTCAGTAACTGATTGATTTAACATAGTTTTAAAATCAGTAAAGGAACGAGATGCCTGGCATATCTCCCTTGTCATCCCACTGTGTTTCGAGGCGGCATGTATACGTTATCGGCAACATAAACACCAATAATTAGCATTGTTTATGGTGACCATAGAAGTAGCTAGTCATGTCGAAAAGCTATTTTTGTTTTGAATCCGAGCACTATAGAGTGAACAGATTGAAAGGGGAGTGCATTGTTGTGAACTAAATGACGACGCTTTGCCACAAGCTTGGAATAATGCTTTGTCGAAAGAGCAGTTCTGTGAAATTCTTTCTTTGAGGGTAAGCAAAACTTCAGTAGCATCCGATAGACGGGGAGTAAAAGAATGTAACACTGTCGTTTTATATGAAGGAGCTGCATTTAATATGTGGCCATAACAGTTAAGTAGATGCGAGGAAATAATTTTTAAAGTAAGTAGAGGAATGTGAAATAAATTATTCGACAAGCTCACACTGCCATTGGCAAGAGCGGCCACACTTTAGTGTATTGAATGACTAGTCATTTGTATCCGTCCATTTATGTCAGCCTAATGGTCCATGTAGCACTTTTGATTGTCGCTTATGCTGCATCGTGGCTTCACGTTTTAATACTGACATCTTTTTTCAGATTCAATATCAGCTGGGAGACGCCCCAGCTGGAACGCCAAAAGTTAATTCTTTGGCAATCCATTATGTAGCGTCACCATGATCAAATACAGTGATACCGTGAAAATGTATTGCAGGAAGCAGAAAACAAACAACATTGCTGATGCAACTGCAAGGCATTTGCTCCAGTGATCAAATGGTGCAGAGCGCCTTCATTAGGAGACATGGTGCCTTTAAGCACTCAGCTGAAAGACTTTGCAACTGCACCGGGACTGGGAGTGAATTTCAGTGTCACTTGTGAACATATTAAACGCAGAATGTGCCTATTTCAGTGTATATGCCTGATATGAGAGGGGCGTTCAGAAACTTAGTGTGGACATTAGTGGTCTACATGAGTGCACATCTTTCTAGTTTTACCAGAACGAAGGTATTATCACCTATGTCATACAGCAGTGCACTGCTAGAGGTATCAAACAAGAACAGCAGCAGCACCCTTTGAGAAAGTTGGCTGATGAACGAGCAGTGATCGGGGCTTTCTGCATTTCAAGGGCCAAATTCCAAAAAGATTGATGCCGAGCTGGACGGTGTGAAGTGCCAGTCACCACATACTGTAGCCAGCATGGCATGAATCTCCTTGGAATTATGTCTCGTTAAGATACAGAAATTGCATCACTGCTCATAAAGAAATTTGAAATTGGGAGGCTGAGGGGAAGTGGCAGGGCTCCCCTCTGGAGCAGCCAGTGCATGCCCTTTGCCATACTGATAATCCTACCTTAATGAGAACCAGTGATGCATGTTAACCTATTACGCAGCCAAGTGCATTCCTTGTTTTGTATTAAGGGGACACTAAAGACACCCTAAATGAATTTAAATTAAAGCATCGTTTCAAATATCTACTTCTGTAAATTTCTTGGTAGTTGCTTGATTGCTAGAGAAAATAAAGCTCAAAGTTCATTTTTCTGAGTATCGCCCCAAAATCTTGGTGCTGACACCTCATTGTCACATCATGGATTCCAAGTATGTTTTCAAACTTGGGCTGTATTGGTTCTGCAAAAGTTCCTGACGCTTTTTATTTTGGGTTTTTGGAATAGGATGAACATCTTTATTTGTAAAAAAAATTGCTACACCTGAACAGAAATCATCAAAATCCATGACGTCACAGCAAGCTTGTGTGGTAAATTCAACGCAGCACTGCCACCAATCTTTCCTCTTGCTGCTTTTACAGTTTACTCAGCCTCTTGTCACGGCACGAGTGAATCTCTTGAATTGGAGGAAGGTCATTTACAGATACATATATAATAATTTTTTCTTTAGTGCTTTCATGCCGTAGTTGCTTAGGGGGGTTGGCACAGCGCCGCTAAGCACGAGGTCACAGGATCAAACAACCGCATTTTGATGGAGGTGAAATACAAAACTGCCCATGTACCTTGTACCCTGATTTGGTAAACATTAATGCAGAGTTCCCCACTATGGCGTGTCTAAACATCATATTGTAGTTTTGGCACTTAAAACGCCAGAATTTAATTTAATTTTACTTTAGTGCTCCTTTAAGCTGTACAATTCATGATCTCTGCAAAAACTCATGCTCAAAGTATTCTCCATAAAGATTAAATAAACAGTAGATAAAAGTGTCTATATTTTGAAATGTGGTGATATTTGATGACTATTAGAACGGTGGTACAACGAGACAGACAGAATTGTAATGCAATGTGTGACGGCACGATGATGCAGATCGAGGAAATGACCGAGTCTCCCTAGAGGCCCCTGACATGGACATCAACTGACTGTCCACACACTTCTGAGTTCACTCCGTGATCTTGTGCAGCCTGTGCTTTGCGAGTCGATTATTTTAATTGAGGTGGTGGTCGGCACATACCGTCCTTGCGGCTTATGTACATTTCATACAGTGGAGTGGAATCTCACTCACTCAATCTCACTTCTGGAGCACAGCAAGCGAACGTGATGTGTAGTGGTAATCTTAGTAATGATCGACAATCATGTCCCTCTTCGAGCTCCTAATGCTGCTTGCCAACACAAGCAGCATAAGTTGCCCAAGATAGCTTGAAAGATATTCATTGAAAAGCGGCATATGCCCAGGGTCGCATACCCAGTCACCCAAGCTGTTCCGACGGTTGATTTTGAACTCTTTCCTCAACATAGCAGCCCAATCTCCCATTAGACCATGGGCTACCTATTGACACAAATGGATGGGAAAATAGAGACAAACACCTGAAAATATGAAGTATCCGAAGAATGGTAATCACAATAAATAGTACTAGATGTGCATTAGCGCAAGCTCTTGGGCCAGTTGGTGCATGATGAAATTGAAAAAGGGGGGTACCAGCAAAACAAAGGACGCGCGCACACTGAAAAGGCGTTAGACAGGGACGGACGCTGGTCCGTCCCAACGTCCGTCCGGGTCTACTGCCGTTTCCTTGTGTGCGTGTCATTTGTGTTTCGCTGCTACTCCCCTTTTTCAAGTACTCGATGTTTGGATACTTTGGTTTATTATTCTTGTTTGTGCTGGATTGTTTTTCTGAAACATGTGGCATCCAGACAGCATAAGAAGCTAGTAAGAGGTCAAGTTTAGCAATCTAGATTTGCAACAGGCACTTTTGTAATTGATTTGTAGTAGGGCTGTTGTGTGAATGTGCTTGAAAGGCTTAAAACTGTTTTGCTAACATTTACTTAAACATGCAGGTTCACATAGGTTGTAGGAGTGCACATTGAGAAGGTTATCCTGGCACAGATTACCATGGCCTGCCATGGTGGACCAGGAAAGTTTGCAAGGGCCTTGCTTCACTGTGTTCACAGAGGAGGAGCTCATGGGCCATTTGGGCTTTGGAAATAACACCAAGGGGCAGAAGGGGCTCTTGACCCCACCAGGGTCAGTGCTTTTATAGGCAAGTACCATATATCCTTTCCGGTTGCATTTTTACATTCACATTTTTTTCTAAAATTATGAACTTGCCATTGATAACAAACGACTTTCAAGTAGCCCGTGTGTGCAGTTGTGTGCTACAATAGCGTACCATTTGGAATGACTGTTCATATGATCTTAAGTGCCTAATGCCGCCGTACTCAAATGCTTCGAAAATTTAAAAGCTGCCTTCACTGCTGAAAGTTTTTAGCGGCTCCACCACATAAAATTAGCTGCATTTGCGCATTAGCAGTGCTACTTGGCTGTCATAGCAAGGAATAGTCTGCGAAGCATGCTCCAAATCTATTGGCATGGAGGACATGTTTAAGTAGCCTGAAAGTGTTATCCTAATACACGAATTGCGGAGAAGCTATGCTCAAGTGTGGTTACTGCTCAGCTCGAGCAGGAGCACGTTCACCAAATTGCAGAAATCAAAACAGCTCTCCAGGTTCTCAGATGTGAAACAGTAGTTTCACCAATTTTAACCGACCACATCGAATTAAATTTGCTCCTATCTTGAAGGAGGTCTATGTGATGCCAGACAGCAGCCTTTCAGCAGAGGGAACCTGAGTGGTGTGGCAATTTTCTTTTAGTTGTTTCAATCAAAGAAACAACAGGGACAGAGTTCCCAGCTTCACTTTCAACAGTAGTATGTTTAGTGGACGCTTACTCATTCTAAGCACCTTACCTATGACTCGTATTTATTAACAAGCACTTTATCACTTTGTATTCTAAGATATGAAAAAATATTTATGTGGCTTTTCCCTATATACTTCAATAAATTGAGAATAGGCTCTTGGGGCTTAATGTACAAAGCTTCTTACAGACCATCGGACGTGTCCACTACTCCCATTCTGAAGTTGTTAGAATAGTTTCCTGCTTCCTTACTTCACCTACCTGTTAACAGGGTTATTATGAGCCATTGCCAAGTAGAATATGGGCTTAACTTTATCAAAAAGATGAATAGGCTTTTCTGTCGCTCTTGTTTAGCCCGATGAGGATCACATTTTGGGGAGAAATATGCCTCTCTAATTTAGGAGTTATATATTTTTTGTGGTGTGCAAATACTCCAAACTTCCGAATTGAATGGTTTCCTATTCAATTTAGCCTTTGAATGGTCACTATATGCAAATGCGAGTATTATTCTAATATTTAAAAACACCAATAAAACATTAAATTTGAGCCAAAGTGCAGTAAATTTTCACCTCCAATAACATAGTATAGACATAAAACGTAAGAACTTGTAAGAATAGCAGACCAGGCTACGTTACTTAAGTAGCTGTACTTTAGAGGCTGTACAGCAATCATTTATTGTTACTGAAGAGTCCTGTGCATGTGAAGAAACTTTTTGCTGCTCCATTTGTGCTTTTAATAAACAGCTCTTCATAACATAACAATGACAGAAACTCGCTAACTTTAAGAATACTAGGATGTGAACCTCATCTAACATTAATTGTGATATGAGCTGTTCATTATTCAGAAGCTATCCAATATTTGGTTTGCTTCTGGCATTATTCGATTCAGTCTCAAAAATCACTTTTCGTGCATCCTTAATATTTTTATTGCAGATTTAAGTTCTTCAGAGTGACTTTCCGAGAAAATAAACTGGTAAATAATTTTTTTAAAACAGGAATAAAGTGGCAATATCATTTCAGTATTTGCAGTTTTACATTTTTTATTTTTATGCAGGATAAAGCAGCATAATATTTTGTCTAATAAAACTTACAGAAATTTGTGGCAACACTCCCAAATTACTGCAATGACAAACACCAAGGAGCTAAGCGAAAAATCAGTTTTGGAGAAACCCAAAGAGGGACAGCATTATAAGAACATTTTCTAGAAGTCTCAGAATGTTGCAGCACCTCCAGTGGTATGCTAGGCAACACTTTGTTCTGAAAAGGCAAATTTTTTCAGAACGTTCCGTGACAGCCACAGATGTACAACAGTGAACCCTAAAAGGGTTAAAGAAGTCAGTCCTATGGCATATGGCTCTTAAAAAACAGCATTTCTTCGTATCTGTCACATTCTGCATGCGTCATGCTAAGCAGCTTGGTGCATAACTACACGGAATCCTCATTATAACAGTCATTCAGTCGTTGAGGCAGAAAACATACTTGGCTGTAAGTAGTATCTTCTTTAACGTAGAAAGTCCTAAGTCATTGTACGGTGAGAAGTACATTCCGATTGCATGTGAACTCAGGAAACCTAACTTCAAATGAAGCTACACTCAATTGTAGTGACATGACAGTATTGTATTTGGAGCATGGAAAAGCACAGTGAAGTGCTGCACATTTGAATTATGAAAGTTACAAGAAATAATTTTAGTTGTCAGTTCAGGTTTATTTATGACTGACATGATTTTTTTTCACCATTTTGTTTCTCAGCAAACAAAGTTCACATCTTCGGCATTGAGGATATTCATAAAATTATTTTGCTACAATGTTTTTGTTCCTCTTCGCCCTTTCCTGCATTTCAGTTTCAGTTTATTCGTCATTTGACACTTAGTGGAGTCCTGTGCAACATTGAATAAATTTAAATGGTCATGCTGTAAAGTTGTACCCGTGGAAAGTTGGAATAAAGCAACACAAATAGATAAATCAATTTCATTTTAACAAGGCATATTGCATGCCACTCGTTTGCATGTGGAAGTTGCTTTTTAAAACTTGTTCTGGCTTCTTGTTGTTTTTGCAGGCTTCACGTGTCGCAAATTTCCTGGTACCAACATGCCCTATGTAAAGAACTCTGGCCTCGCTTCTCGCATGGGACAAATAACCTCTGAAGAGCCCAAGTTGGAGAGCTCAAACCAAAACACAAGTGTTCTGCTTTTGTAACTCTCGACATTTTTATGTTAGTCTTCTGAAGGGCCCAATTTGAATTTCTCAAATGAGAATACAAATGTTGTGCCTTTCTATGCCTTGACATTTTTATGTTAATTTTATTTATGTTAATTATGCTAGTCTCCTGAGAAGGCCACATTGGATTGCTCAATCCAGATGTGCTTTGTTATAGTTCACTACATTTTTATATTAGTGTTTGATATGGTTCCAGTAAGGATAGCGTTTCCTTATTGATATATTTTTTAGGTATTTTAAGTCATTTCATTCCAAACCACCCAATTTTGTCAAGAACTGTTCCATTATGGCAAACCATTTCAAGTTTGCTTGATTTTGAGTAGCTACAATGAGAAAATGTGCTTTCATGCATACACTTGAGTCATTCCAGGGCAACCAACCAGCGTTTATTTGACCATCACAGATATAGTTGAAGCTCCGCGCTGTTGCTCCCCATTCATTTTCCTTCGCAAAATTTTTTTTTGAATTTTGGCAAAAATTTATTGTTCTTGCCCAGCTAAGCTAGAAGGCACTGATACACGTTTCCTTTGAAAGGGAAATTGTATCATCTAGATGTTCAGATGGTGTTCATGTCAAGAGACTGAAGTGGTGTGACTGCCAAAATTTGCAAAGTTTGAATTTTCTTCTGACGTAGAGAAATACAGAAGGCACAAAATAAGTATAAAATCAGACTGGTTGACTTGGGATAGCTGCAATATATTTCAAGCCTGGGAGGTTGAGTTGGTCCGCTAAAAAAACTGTAAAGTTCAATTTGTTTGCAAAAAGCTTCGTGTTGAAGTTAAACAAATTGGCTTTGGCAGTTGGCACAAAAATATATGTCACCCATTATTACACAGCCCTACATGTCTGCTATGCATGTGACAAGTAACAAAAAGGTATTATTCTTTAAGTGCGATAAATTATTTTTTTACAATGTTCATTTGTGGATCACACATACAGCATAAATATATGAAGCCATGTTATCTAGCAAGGAAAGATTGTTAACATAATTAGCCACAAAAACTACTGAACAAATTGACTGCCTTTTTTATCATTACGAAGGCAGGTGACGTCAAGCGCTGCAGCTGCAGTCTCAACTCGTATTTCTTTAACATGAACGCAAAAAGTGGTCGCCAATGGTGTCTGACCGCATCAGATTGAACATGGCACATATGACTTTTATAGATGAGCATGTTCCGGCTCTGAAACAGTGGTAGCAAACAACACCACAAGAATTTGTTCATACTCATGTAGGTTTTCAGTCTTAATTATGAAGGTGTTTTCTACTTGCATCATCATTGGGCTCCAGGGAGCAGGGCACAAAGTGTCCTACTCGCTCTGTGTTGCATTGCAATGCGACATGCCCTTTAAAATGCTTTGTGTGAACAATATCAGCGGTCTTTCTGGATTTACTGCGTACATAATAGCTGATATTTCTTTTTGTAAACTGCATGAAACATATCTTTTAGCCACTGCAGGATCCCCTCATGTATTTAATACGTACGAGGTCTGTTAGAAAAGTATTTGACCTTTTTTTTGCGAACACCTGATGAATATAAAACAAGCGCGTTTTCATCAGGCGCCCTTGAACCTTTGTGCGCGTGCACGAATATTTTCCCGCCTGTCAATAGCGTGAATTGCTGGGACGCAGCGTTTGAATGAGGTAGTACACAGTGCTCTCGTCGGTTTTTTATTGCAAGGAAAATGGCGGAGCAACTGGAGCAGTGCTACTGCATCCAGTTTTGCCAGAAACTGGGCGACAGCCAAGTGGAAACCATTCGGAAGATTCAGGCTGCTTTCGGCGACTATGCTATGAGCAGCACACAAATTAAGGAGTGGTACAAACAGTTTAAAGACGGCCACACATCGGTGGAGAGCGAGCCACGCTCCAGTTGGCCATCAACATGCCGAAATGACCAGGTCATTGCCGAAGTGGACCCCGTGGTGATGCGGGACTGTCGTGTGACTATCCAAGAAATTGCGGAAGAGGTGGGCATCAGCACATTTCATCCACATTCCATTATCACTGAAGATTTGGTCATGAAGATAGTTGCGCCGAAATTCGTTCCCAAGCTGCTCACGGTGGAGCAAAAGCAACTTCGTGTTGAAGTCTCACAGACATGCTCCATTCCACAAATAGTGACCCTAACTTTTTGAACACCATAATCACTGGTGACAAGTCTTGGGTGTATGTTTACGACCCGGGAACCAAATCCCAGTCGTTACAGTGGAAGCATTCCACGTCACCAACCAAAGACCGCTAAGTGCGCAGCAATGTCAAAGTGTTGCTGACTGCTTTCTTTGACTCCCGCAGTGTGGTACACCACGGGTACGCACCACAGGGTCGAACAATCACTAAAGACTACTACAGGAATGTCCTCCATGGCCTATGTGATGCTGTGTGGCGCAAGATACCGAAGTTGTCAACAGGAAATTGGCACATCCGTCACGACAATGGTTTTCTCGCACTTGATTCAGACTTTTTTGGCGAAAAACCAGACTCCTGTAGTTCTACAGGCTCCTTACTCTCCTGATATGGCCACCTGCGACTTCTGGCTGTTTCCCAAAATCAAGAGGCCATTGAAAGGAGCGCGATTGCAGACAAGAGAAGACATTATGGCTGCACGACAGCTGAGCTAAACTCCATTCGGAAAGAGGCCTTCTCTGAATGCTTCTAACAATGGCAGCACCGCTGCAAGAAGTGGCTGGAGTCCCAAGGAGACTACTTTGAGGGTGATTAGGTTTCCAACGCTCCAGTTATGCCAGTTTTTTTTCTTCAGCCAAAGGTCGGATACTTTTCTAACAGACCTCGCATTGATATTTTATGTGCAATGGCTGTATGGTTTACCTGGCCCACACCAAACACAGGCCTCGTTGTGTTAGAGCATGTGTCCCTTGGCAATAAAATGCAAACCCTAACACCGCTTCTCTGTCATCTGTGTTGCAGACGAAGCCAGCTTTATCGTCTGCATTCCCGGCCGGCAAGCTGTGCGCACATCCGAGAAAAGTCGGTGCTGACAAAATTTCAAAAACGAATTTCTCGCATTTAAAAACAATGCCTTTTTTAACTTCACACATGCATAGCAGACATGTAGAGCTATACAATAATGTATCACATATTTTTTGGCCAACAACAAAAGCTGTTTTTTTCCTTGAACATGAAGCTTCTTGCAAAAGATTAGAATTTGTTTTTGTTTTTTTACAGGCGATCAGCTGAACCTTCAGAGCTTCAAATATTTTTCTGCAATACTATGTCACCTGGGCTACCGTTCTGTATTTAATTTCTGTCCTTTGAATTTTTCATTACGAAAACAACTAACGGATTGCAATTTGACTCACTTTTGCCGGTGCCAAAAGCACTTGAAGTATTCAAATATATGAAAAATTGGCTATTTTGGCAGTTGCACCACTTCATCGTATTTCCACGTGCACCATTTGAAGGCCTCGATCAATACAACGTGCATTTGAAAAACAACGTTGATTGATGTCCTCTAGCTCAGCTGAGCAGGAAAACTAAGCTGTCACCAAAATGCTACAAAATATCTGGCAAAAATAAATAAATTTGGGTAACGAGTTTTGAACTCTAGTAAACATGGAAATGTTTCAGCTATATGTGTGGTGTCAAAAAAACGCTGGTTGATTCGGCATGGAATCGCACACCTGCAAGTGCATCTGTGCCATTGTCAGAGTTCAGTAAAAACTGCATTTTACATAACTGTGTAAAAATAGTTTATTGCTATCTAAAATACATGAGTAAAAATTAATAGGTATAAGTCGGCTTAAATTTAAAATGCAACAAAACATTTCCGGTAATGGCATTGATGTGCCTTTCATGTTTGCATGAAACCATATCTTTTTCTGAATTTCGTTATTTTTTTGTGGCAGTGAATAAAATTGAAATGGAACTCACACAAGGAGTAACTTTGTTGTATTCCAGCACATCACTAATAGCTGTTTCTTCCTATAAAAATCTGAAGCAGTTAATATGAATAAGTCGCTTGATATGGAATGACCTGCGCAGGAACGTTATCATGGCAGAAAACACAACTGGATCGTGCAACAGCAATGCAGCATAATAAACTGCTCCCATAAGCATCACTTGTTGTGATTGCCATGTTTCAAAAGAACGTAAGGTTTACTGAAATTGGCACACAGCATTCAACCAACAAATAAGGATTGTACACTGATCCTTTTTCCAGTTGTATAGATTTTTTTATACTTGTCTGTGCCAGGTAGCGCAATTCTTGTTCTTGAGCTGGATTATTCAGAGGTGGACATTACTAGCACAAGAAATGGAAACATTAAACTGATTCTCATAAATTTAATAATTCACTTATAACATCACGGCAAATATTTCAGTTTGCAAATTGTAGCTAGTGAGTTTGAAAGACATATTCACTTGAAATTAATTTCCACGATGACACCAGTTTCGAGATTTTTCCATAAATGTGAGAGAAGTACATGGGCATTCCGGTTACTTTCGTGCTGCAATGCATAACAGTGCGTCCATTACTGAACTGAGTTTTTGTTAATCAGGTGACTATGGTGTCTTGATTTCTCAAGCAAGTAATATTTGGCACTCTGTATCTAGAATTATGTTCGCTGCAACAGCCAGTCTTTGATAAATTCCATGAAACTTAAAGATAACCACCCTGCATATCAGGTCTCAGTTTAGTGCTGTGGGCTCAAGCAAATCGTGCCATCGTTATAGTACCACTAGAGAAAGCAAGAGAAAGCAATAGAGAAAGCAAGTACCTTTTTTGAGTGTTCTTATTTAGTCATGTCAGTCTGCTTATACATTTATTTTAGGTATTTATTTTTTAAAATTTATTTCTTTTGGGAAATGTTTTACTTGAGGGCCACACTGACTACATCTTCAGTATTCAATTTTGTTATGGTGTCAAGCTGCAGGAAGTTTGTACGTTTAGTTTTTAAGAAGTTTCTGATGTTCGCAAACTACAAATGGTTGTACATTTACACAGATGCTTGGTTACAAATAAACAGTTCACCTAGAAAAATGGTTTGTGTCTGCATCAGTTCAGCAGTCTTGATATAGTGGAGGACCATTCCCTCTGACAATTGAAAAAAGTGACATAACAGTACTGCTAGCAGCTTTACAATATGGCTTGTTACAGCCAATCTAGGAGCATGCTTTTGAGCCCAGGGTGACAGAGGCCTGCAATGCAAAACGCCTGTATTTAAATTTTATGCCTATCCTCTCACAGCAAACATACCAACGTGACATCAAAGGTAATTATATGCAACATAGCTCAGCAGTATTCTAAGGAAAGTGCAGGTTTAAACTGCTAAATACCCAGTGGGGCATAAAGGGCTTTCAACATAATTTGAGTGTTGATGTTCAACAGATCTGCAACAATTCTTCCATGACCTTTCAATATTGACGAACAACACATTTCAACATTACCTCAATGGCGTTCAATTTTGAGACTCAACACATCTTCAACGGTGCTTCAATGGCCTTTCAACATTGACAAACGACACATTTCAACAATACCTGAATGGGCTTTCAATTTTGAGCTTCAACAATGCTTCAATGGGCTTTCAACATTGAAATACCCCATAGTTTCAACGATATGCCAATTATCAACATTTGTCAACAATCTCCTCAATGATGTTTCAACAATTCCCAATGATCTTTCAAGGTCATTTGCTGACGTTGAACAATGATATTTCAATAACCTTTCAACAATTTTTTGTAAGGGTGGAAGCAGTAAAATAATAAATAGCCTTCTCCTTTTACAAAATATGCTGCAGCGACTAAGCCAACTACAGCTGTATATACTTAAAATTGCTGTATACACGTAACAATTGCCAAGTCAGGATAAACTTGGGTTCATATGCAGCTCACTGGAAGGTATAACTTTGCTATCAACTCATTTCTGCTTGGCAAATATACGCACTAACATAACACTACAAATAAAAGGACCCTTTTTTTCATAAAACACCAGACTCAATATAGAAAATCTAGTAGCAATATTACAAATTCACCACTTAACACACCCGGGTTTTCTAAGCCTAGTAGGATTTACTATATAAATGTTGCAGCAAATTCATGCCTTTAAATATTTACAACCGTGAAAGTAAAGATTACGTAAAAAATAATACATTATATATAGGCTTAGATTGTGAGCTAATCTGTTTTCTACTTGCAGCCAAATTCACATTAAATTTGTTCTGTTTCAGCGCTTTGAAAGCGCTGTGTCCACTTGTGCATGCAGCCGCTTTACAGCTACGAAAATATCTGTGGTGCCACATCGCCTGACGCTGCCATACAGCAGTGTAGCGCTTTTATTATTCGCGGTAATATACCTAACGCGCAAGTAAATCTTCAGAATACACAAGCTGTATTTTCGACGACCTGTCTTCGCCAGCGAAAGTCACACTGGTGCTAATACTTATCTACACTTCAAGTTACGCAGTACTTGATATTCTACGGATTTTTCGATGCGAAAGGCCACTCGTCACTAGAGTCGTTAAGAACTCTGCTTCTCCTGGCAGTACACCTTTGCTATAAGTTCAAATGCTCTCCTGGTGCTTCCGTCTGCCAGTAATATTTTCGCATACATACGCGCACGCATGTGAACTGCCAAGAGAAACGTGGCGCAAAATGTAGCCATACCGGAAGGGCCGAGCACGCGCCGTTTGTAAACTCGGAACAAAAGCTTATACGCTTACCTTAGACATTAAGAGAAATATGGCACAGGTCACTCCCCGCTGGTAGTCTTTCGTATGCATCGGGTCGTCTCTGTGCGTTGCGATCTCCCATATCACAATTAAAGACGCAGTGCGAACCGCAACACTTCGGGCGCTTGTGACGGTCCCGCGAGCTGCACTTGCTCGATGTCGGCAAAGACAAAATCGGCGACACGCTGCTGCTGGCGGCGGTCCCCCTCAACGCAATCACACAGCACGGAAAGAAGTTGCCACCGTAACTTGCCGCAACGCCTGGCTTCAGTCGCGCCGAACGCAGCGCTTTCAGAACCACTCAACAACGTACTCGCCCATGGTGAAACGCAACTGCAAAATGATGTCATGCTATTGACGGCTTCGGCTTTGGATAATTTTGGATGCGCACAACTGCGCAAAACCCTGGTTAAGGTTTTGTGTCCTTCATCATCATCATCATCAGCCTCATTAAGCCCACTGCAGGGCAAAAGCCTCTCCCATACTTCTCCAACTACCCCGGTCATGTACTAATTGTGGCCATGTTGTCCCTGCAAACTTCTTAATCTCATCCGCCGACCTATCTTTCTGCCGTCCCTTGCTACACTTCCCTTCCCTTGGAATCCAATCCGTAACCCTCAATGACCATCGGTTATCTTCCCTCCTCATTACATATCCTGCCCATGCCCCCCATTTCTTTTTCTTGATTTCAACTAAGATGTCATTACCTTGCGTTTGTTCCCTTAACCAATCTGCTCTTTTCTTATCCCTTAACGCTACACCTATCACTCTTCTTTCCATAGCTCGCTGCGTCGTCCGCAAATTAAGTAGAACCCTTTTCGTAATTAATCCTCCAGGTTTCTGCCGCGTACGTGCGTACTGCTAAGACACAGCTGTGATACACTTTTCTCTTGAGGGAAAATGGCAACCTGCTGTTCATGATCTGAGAATGCCTGCGAAACGCACCCCAGCCAATTCTTATTCTTCTTATTATTTCCGTCGCAGGATCCGGATCCGCAGTCACTACCTGCCCTAAGTAGATGTATTCCCTTACCACTTCCAGTGCCTCGCTACCTATCGTAAACTGCTATTCTCTTCCGAGACTGTTAAACATTACTTTAGTTTTCTGCAGATTAATTTTAAGACCTACCCTTCTGCTTTTTCTCTCCAGGTCAGTGAGCATGCATTGCAATTGGTCCCCTGAGTTACTAAACAACGCAATATCATGAGCGAATCGCAAGTTACTAAGGTATTCTTCACTAACTTTTATCCCCAATTCTTCCCAATCCAGGTCTCTGAATACCTCCTGTAAACACGCTGTGAATAGCATTGGAGGGATCGTATCTCCGTGCCTGACGCCTTTCTTTATCGAGATTTTGTTGCATTCTTTATGTAGGACTACGGTGGCTGTGGAGCCGCTATAGATATCTTTCACTATTTTTACATACGGCTCGTGTACACACTGATTCCGTAATGCCTCCATGACTGCTGAGGTTTCGACTGAATCCCATGCTTTCTCGTAATCAACGAAAGCTATATATAATGGTTGGTCATATTCCGCACATTTTTCTGTCACCTGATTGATTGTGTGAATATGGTCTATTGTTGAGTAGCCTTTACGGAATCCCGCCTGGTCCTTTGATTGACAGAAATCTATGGTGTTCCTGATTCTATTTGCCATTACCTTAGTAAATACTTTGTAGGCAACGAACAGTAAGCTGATCGGTCTAGAATTTTTCAAGTCTTTGGCGTCCCCTTTCTTATGAATTAGGATTATGTTAGCGTTCTTCCAAGATTCCGGTGCGCTCGAAGTCATGATGCATTGCGTATAGAGGGTGGCCAGTTTTTCTAGAACAATCTGCTCACCATCCTTCAACAAATCTGCTGTTACCTGATCCTCCCCAGCCGCCTCCCCCTTTGCATAGCTCCCAGGGCTTTTTTTTACTTCTTCCGGCGTTACTTGTGGGATTTCAAATTCTTCTAGACTATTCTCTCTTCCATTATCATCGTGGGTGCCACTGGTACTGTATAAATCTCTATAGAACTCCTCAGCCACTTGAACTATCCCATCCATATTAGTACTGATATTGCCGGCTTTGTCTTTCAACGCATACATCGGATTCTTGCCACTTCCTACTTTCTTCTTCACTGCTTTTAGGCTTCTTCCAATCCTGAGAGCATGTTCAGTTCTATCCATATTATACTTCCTTATGTCAGCTGTCTAACGCTTGTTAACTAACTTGCGTTGAAATAAAAACTGTTTTGCTCACTGATAATATTGCTTCACGTATGTAATGTTCACGAATGAAACAGCCATGAATTTAACATGCGTCTTGAAATACCGGCTACGTTCACTTCGCAGAAGCAAAATTTGCTCGTCCGAGTGTGGCTGCGACAATCGGCTGCGTTTGTCGGGCTGTCGGAGCGTGCTCAAAGCGTGAAGACGCGGCGTAATTGTCCTGAATTTGCTTACCTATAACGGGGCGGCTGCCCTTCCTTTCTCACGAGTGCAGTTTGCTCTGATGTAAGGTAGAACTACAAAGCCGCCCATGTTGCTGAATTAACTAGTGCACCTGAAGCTGCCAGAACTCCCGTATTTCCTCCGCGAGTTCGTGCGACTGTGTGCCACTGTCACCAAATGCGAGCGTAATCCCTTGGCGCAGATCTAGCAACCCATTTTCTAGAAATATCGTTCACTGCTCTATCACGACATAGAGAAGCAGCATAGTTGGTCCTTAGTAGAATTTTCTAGTGATTGCGAATTTTGCGATAGGAATTATATGTACAAAACTGTCGAAATATATCTGTCGGTGTTGCCGTGAGCTTACGTATAAAGTCTAGTGCGACAAGATCCTATCCTGCGCCGTTGGCAGTGTACATTAAAGGAAGTGTTCGAGGGTGAGCCGAGATGTATAGGCAAGAACGGCACCGCGAGCGGCGCTGCTGCGCGGGAGTTGAGATCGCCGCATGCGGGGCAAATTCAACTAGCGGGTGGTACGCCCCTATCATTCCTCTCCCATCTTTAGTTCGCAGCGCCTTGATTGCCTCTTGCACTGCGCGTGTTTGGGCGCGTTTCGTACCGCGCGCGGTGTGTGCCTACGCGCGTGTGCGTGGACGTTTTATTCGAAGGACGACGTACAGTCATAGAATAAACAACCAAATTAGAGAAGGGAAACTGTACCTTTCGCAGTGGTTCGAAAATAAGCAGCGGCACCGCATGGAACTTACTTAGGTGGACGCCAGATGACGTTGCTCAATCCCGAAGCGGAAGTACACTTTCTTTTAGAACAAAATCCAATATGGCCGCTTTTCGCCGGTCGCGTACGCTGGTACGCGCCGTGCTTGTCCCGCCGGCTATGCGGCATGCCTCAATGCCTTCGCTGCCGCGTAGCTGGTGCGTTCTAATTGCCAAGAGCCTCTACTGACGCCCATACAAACAAGCCACAAGTGAGTGAACAGAACGTGCAACTTTATTGACAGAAGACAAGCAGTGTACGTTCTCGTGCAATAGCAGAAATAAAATTTGCATGTCGAGATACGCTGGAATCATTGACGCGAGCTCGCAAACGGCTCACCGTCGTCCTCGCACGTGGTGGTCAGGTTAACGAGCGACAACCAGCAGCGGAAACAGATTGGACAGTGTGCCACCTGTTTGCAGCGACAGTCGCCGTTAAAAATGCCCAAATTGCATTGCGAAGCAATCGGGTGACGCAGGCATCTGCTGCCGCAGCCTACGCAGCGACATGGACTACCCATCATTTTAGCATTGACTCCTTTCCAACCTGCACGTTTCTTTCTTTCGGAGGCCGCTAATGTGTGGCTCACATTGTTGTCCCACATTGTCTCAATATGGACAAGTCGATTTCGTGGCCATCACCTTCATCAGCCACTTTTGCGGGCCTTTCCACCCAACTTCATACACGTCCGACCATGTAAGCACGTATGCTGGTCTCCGTTCCTGCCTAATCGCGACCGAGAAAGGCCAGAGGCACAATTTGCCCATGGTTGCAGCAGGAAAGGGCGAACGGGGAGCATGAATCACGGTGCATGAAAATTGGGAGTCTATGTCGCTGTGCGGGCTGCAGGAGCGAATGCTTACTTCGAGAGACTGCTTCCCAATGCAACTGACCAGGCCGCCACATTCGAGAAGCATAACACGGCAGCCATAACCAAATGAGATAAAATCGAAATTAAACAGCAATCAATCACCACATAAGGCTCAGACAATACATTATACATTGGCTACGAACCATATGGCAACAGTGAGCATTCACATACACGGGTCTCTTAGGGTACATTCAGCCGCCTACCTACAGGCGTAGTGCCTGCCTTCGTCGCACGTGGTGGTCAAGTAACGAGCGACAACCAGCAGCAGAAACAGATTGGACAGAGTGTCCCACCTGTTTGCAGCGACAGTCGCTGTTAAAGATGAGCAACTTGCAGTGCGAAGCAATCGGGTGACGCAGGCATCTGCTGCCGCAACCAACGCAGCGACATGGACTACCCGGCATTTTAGCGTTAACTCCTTTCCAACCTGCACGTTTATTTTCTTGCGAGGGCCGTTAATGTGTGGCTCACACTTTGTGTCCCACTTTGTCTCAATGTGGACAAGTCGCTTTTGTGGGCATCACCTTCGGCAGCCATTTTTGCGGGCCTTTCCACCCATACGGCTATCAACTTTATACACTTCGGACCATGTAAGCACATATGCTGGTCTCCGTTTTGAGCAAATCATGGCCGAGGTAGGCCACAAGCACAATTTGCCCATGGCTGCAGCAGGCAAGAACGAACGGGGAGCACCACTTACGGTGTGTGTATACTGGGAGTCTATGTCACTTTGCGGACTGCAGGAGCGAATGCTTACCTCGAGGGACTGCTTACCAATGCAACTGACCAGGCACCCACATCTGAGAAACGTAACACAGTTACCACAACCAAGTGGGGCAGCAAAACCAGATTCTGGAATAAATTACTTCAGTGTAGCTTGCGCAATGACCCAGGCTATCGAGGAAGAAGAGCAATCATCAACGAGACTAGGAATATGGAAAATGAGAAAGCTTCCATTCAAGAGACAAGCCACTCTGCTCTGCAGACATTCAGGGCTAAAAACATCAAGAAAAGTAAAATGGCGCATAGCACATGGTGCATAGGTTAATGCAAGACACATGCCGATGCTGCATCAGCTATTTCAGGAGAGGAATTGTGCATGACAACATACACTAGAAGATACTGCTACTAGACTGTGACTGGTATTAAGTATCAGCGAAGAATCGGTTGACCTTTATGTTTGGATGAGGATGAATGATCTCTAACAAAAATGGGCAATGAAAAAGCTTGCATTTATAGAAGAAAAATGACACTTGGCACAGACGGAATTGACATGGCTAGGAAGCTGATTAAGGGCAAACTGACGGAATTCTATCTTTTTGCCAGCGTCGTCCGTGCTTGGTCGGATGTTGCAGGTGCATCTGAAGACGAAGAATTCCTAGAAAGTCCTTTCTGAGTTACCTGGATGACTCAGCCAAATGTCCGTGCTGGTGGAATGGTGGCTGAAGCTCTTTGCAGTCTTAACAGAGTCCTCTGCAGACTTGACATCTCATCCATATTCTTCTGCATGCGCTTCTTTGTTCGTGGTGTAAAAGCCTTGCAAATTCGGCTCCAGCCCCTTCCTGTTGGTGCAGATAGGAGCTCCTGTGATGACCAAGATGTGCTTGGCATAGACTCTGTTGGGGCAGACCGGTGACACATGAGATATAGCACAGATTATCCGAACTCATGTGTGTTTTCTTTTATGTTCGAACCAATTATACTGAACCATAAATATGAACAAACATTCATATCTGCTGCAAACAGCAAGCCAATACAGCATATATCAAACATTTATTTCTGAACCATGTGTTGTTTACCTTGTAGTAGTAGCCAACGTCCACACAGCGACCTTGTTGTATCAGGCAGCAGCTTCTGTTTAGTGCGTGGAGTGTGTTGCTTTATACTGGTGCCGTCCTCATTACTGCATGTCTCGAACAGAAATTTTGACTGAATCAGAAATCGAAAAAGCAAAATTTTGCAATATGAAATGCAAAAAGGTGTGACATATATGTTGTAATGGTTTGCAACTACAGAACACACGCAAATGTACACTGTCTGTTCTAGGATGCTTAAGCAGCATGTTAAATAAATATTGCTATTGTCCATAAAATTGATGTCTGCCTAACTACAATGCATGTCAACAGCTTAAGTATTATTAAGATCACAAATGAGAACATTTGTGCTTTCATTTATACACTAAAAGAGGTCACACTGCTGGTTCCACAAGCAAATGCATGAAAGTCAGGAAGCTATTAGAACTGATGCATTATTTTTCTGCACGAACGTGATGCACCGCTTCACTACTGCAAAAATAAATGCCCTACGGTAAACCAAACTGAACAGGAAGAACATTTGGAACCAACAAGTACGAAATATGGGTGAATTATCACGCTTGCAACTGTTTAATACATTAAATTCTGTACTTTCACTTCATTTTACCATTCGGTTTTGTGGACAAAAGAAGTTGCCGGTGGACTCGAAAAAAAAGTTTAATATGTATATTGATAAGGTTACTCAGTCACCTACGACCACGGCTACAATAAGATGAAAAATGAGACGCGCGTTCCGATATCGCTCTTTCTTTCCTGGTTGTGTGTGTATAACGCTGGCCTCGCAAGTAAAGGTTTATTTAGAAAACAGCAACTGAGATCCTGGCTGCCCATATGTAATGCAGGATCTAGTTCGTTAACTTGTGCCCGCCTGGAAGGTAATGAGACGGATGTTATATAACGATTCAAGCAGCGGTGTTAAACGACTCACCGTTATTGCCGTTGTCAGCCGCAGCAAAATCCAGCTCCCGTTTCGATGCAGGCGTGTTCCGAATAGCTCACGACCGAACTAAACTTCCGGGCTTACATGTCCGCTTGCAAACACGTAACTTCACCCCAAGTTAAATAACGCGATACATCGAAGCGCACGAAACTAGCTTTAGAAACAAAGAAGCAACCAGTCTGAGTGTACGAACGAAGGAATCCGTGCCGCCGTGCACTCGAAAATACCGGTAGAGATTTTAAATCCCGGCCAGAGGTCACGTGAAAGATCAATGATGCTGAACGTTATTTGCGTTTATAATGACGAAGAAACAATAAACTTACTAAAGAAGAGTACAATATCTAATTAGCAATGATAATTTTGCCCTCTTTCTTATGTAACAAAAATGCTTCGGTAATTGTAAGAGAAAGTTTGTAAGATAACATTGCCCCTATGACGACGCCTCTACCGGGAAATGTTGGAACTAACGTAAGCATCCCGAAGTGATGCTACTACGCTGGCTTTGTTAGCAGCGGCGCGCAGTCGATTTTTTCGCCCTCTGTGGCCATTTGTTGAACTTAAGAGTGTGCTATCCCTGGTACAGTCTGCTCCACGCTTAGTGGAAAACTCGGAGCGCAATGCATCGCGATGCGGCGAGCGCTTGAGTCAGGCGGCCGCAGCAGCTCGCGCAGGCTCAGGTGCTCGAGGGGCGGGTTCTTGAACGGCGTCGTCTGCTACGGCGGCGCGCACTGACCGCGTTGTCTGGAAGCGTTCTACTGTCAGTTGCAGTGCGCCGATCTCGTCGTTACTGCATGTTACTGCGTGAAATGAGCCGGTATTCTTTAAGAAGCGTTGTGCGACGGCCACTGATACGCCTCGAAGGTAAGTTCGTCGCTCAAAGGTGCAGGGCAGTTATGGGCGACGTACTGTGTCAAAGATTGGTGGTGAGCTAGTCGCACTCTCCGAACCGGAGGGGAGCGACAACAAACCCACCCCGCGTGCGTTTATTGAGGGTTCGACTGCTGACCGGCGATAAGGTCCACGCCTGATCGACCGTGAGCCAGAGGCATGAGACGGAGGGCGACGCACAAACACACACTCGATTTAATAAAATAAAATCATGTCCGATACATAATGAAAAAAAAGAACATACTAACTACAAGCAGTGTGTCCTAGCTCGCGGAAGGCGTGCGGGTCACATAACACACGCCCTGACGCCACGCGCGCGACACTAAGCCCACCACGTGAGAACTCGTAACACCCGCGAAATAACAAAAGAAATACGGGACACAAATGAAAAATACACGCGACAATAAACGCGGCAAACACTACCCTACCAGAACATACAACAATGAACACGCGATAAATAAATAAAAGAAAGATTAAACGCGATTAAAGAAGTACAGTCCGACGGAAAGTTCTGAGAGCGGGCTGGAACACGAGGCTTATCTGTGGCGTGCTTGCCGAGATCCCGATCTGAAGAGCGTCGGGCTGCTGGTAGATCGCTGCCGAAGATCTTGACGGACTTGCACCGGCTGTCGATCGACCGGCGAAGACATCGGCCTGGAGATTTCAGCCTGCCGACCACATCTTCAGTTGTTTCCCGGTGCACGGCCACGCTGCTCCGTCTTCCAAACCACTCTGCCCGCTTGCCGAGCCGCCTCGTCCCTCGTCAGGCTCCGTCGACCCACGTGACCAACCGGTCCGGCGAGCTCGGGAACAATGGGGAGCCCTGTTCCCCATCGCCGTGCAAGCGGCGTTGCGGCTGCGGCGGCAATGGCGGCCATCCAGAGAGGGACGCGGGCATGCACTCTGTGACATACTGATTCCATACGTTTTTGAAGGGCCGTTCCTGGAAGGCGACTATATATTCTAACACGATTCTTCGTTGCCCTTACGTTGCTTGGTGGCCTGGTGGCTGCTTTAGGTATTGTACAAAATGTTCGATTCAACATTGAAAGAAGATTCAAGGATATGAATGCTCATGAAGGCCAAAATTCAGTGACATACAAATGCATTAATTTTGCACATAAACTAAAAATTGTCAAATTTCCTTCTTCCTAGCTGCATTCAGTTAAGCATGCTACTAAGTTGGAATTGCTGGAAAAGTGTAAAAAAAAGGCAATTCTCTTTTATAGTGCAGAGTGTCGACTGATAACTAGCCTTACGCCCAGAAATGATGTGCTTACCTTGAGGAGGATGCTTTAGGTCAGTGCCAACTCTAATCTCTTCATTCAAATACATGTAAAATGCAGAAATGCTTTTGAGACAACTACTGGAATAATTTCAATGAAATTTGTTGCATTTGAGAGAAAAAGTTAAATTTTAGTCATTCTAGGCTGCATAATTTTGATTTAGGACCTTGAATATTTAGGAAAAATTGCTGAGAGTCAGTAAGCTTACAAATATAAGCACAAAGTTTAGAATTTCATAGCTTTTGTATCAAGTTGTGAACTTCATACGGAAGTCCTTTTAATTTCACGATTTTCAATATTTCCTGCCACAAAAAATTGCCCCCTAAAACAGTCGCTACATTGCAGGTTTTTTTTTTACATGTAACCAACCTCATCGAATTCTGCTGCTGGCTTCAGAGAAAAACTATTTCTCTGTTCCCATATATTCAGATAGGAGCACCCAAGATAAAACTGCCTCCAAGTCAGGTAAACCATTGTATTAAAGAACATTATAAGGAAGAGGAGGAGAAGGAAAAACATTTATTAAAAGAAAGAAAGGAAAAGCAGGTGTCTTTCTGCTTGTGTGGGAGGCGCCCTTGGTCCAGGACTCCTGCGGCTCTTGCTGTCTCCCGGGCTCGCCACACCTGGTGTAACAAGAATTGTGTTCTCATTTTAATTACTGGAGTATACTTTTTCCTTTGTCATAGGTGGAAAAGTAAAGTATCAGCAATGTTCTCACACCTACACTGTCCTTATTGGTATGTAGTGTGACTAAATTCTGCTTCTGCATTAGTTGTGTTGATAGCATGCTTGTTCCAAATTCTTATTTGTTCCTTTTGCAAATTTTCATTTTGTTCACAGAACTTTCCAAAAGGGGAACGTATCCAATAAAATAAAGCACTAATTTACTTTCAAGCTGAAGATTCATAACTCTTACAATTTGATGTGGTTTCTACCTGGTGATGTTCACTGCACTAAAGATTATGAGCTAGGTACTAGGGTATCCCAGCAACATCATGAGCAAGCAACACCATCTTCTCTCATCTCTTAGAGAAAAAAAAATTCGTTATAACTTTACTTCACTCTGCAAAATGCCTGAAGCATAAAAATATCACTCGTTTTTTTTATGTTTACATGTTATAGTACACAAGCGCCTATTAAACAATGAACAGTACACCTCATTGTCTTCTCCCATCCAGTCATCCCTGGCCCAAGACTACGCGACTGCCAGGTCAGCAAGCCAAATTAAAGAAAGTGTACCACACATGAAATAGGACGCTGAAAAACTTAAATTGTGTTGTAGTTTAACCTAACCCCTCCTCCTCCTCCTCCTACATGACAAAAACTTGTTTGCATGTCAAGGTAGCATCAGAAAATACTAAATTTCTTTTCTGATTGAAATTAAACCTGGAAAGTATTCTATCAAGTGCAGAGGGCAGAAGAGCATTAGCAAATAGCATAGCTTTCAAGATTTTTCACACAGTGCCTATAGGTTGCCTTGATGCTGCCTCCAATCTCCCTTGTACTGAAGCATGCACACACATTATACCTCCATTGATACCGAAGTCCAACTCAAAAGTCTCTGGCCACCGCAAATCATCCTGCATGTACCGCTGACAAGGTGAACATCTTTGGCGAAGTTATTTCCGATTCAAACATCTGATGGGCCAGAAAACTATAAATTTTGTTATGTCACCATTAACCAAAACACGAATTAATATTCCTGCTTGCAGGGACACAAACTGACTGCTGTTACTGAACAGCGCTCCGTGGCATTCAAGTGAAGAATGATCTTGATCGTCACTTATACGAATAATCATTCGGTTGTCTGGCTGGGATTCCTAGGTCATGTGAATTGCAGTGGAGCTGCTTAGTGTAGTGACTGACTTGGGGCTGCTCAATATTTTTTTGATGCCACTCTAATGTCCGCCAAATAAAAGAAAATGTTTCTTTCTACATTGTGTCTTATCATTGCTTTGTAATTTGCAAGCACAGTACAGCAAAAAAGGGGCCTTGCCTTACATTGGTTCTATTTGAAATAGGCAATAGCTGTTTATTTCGGCATACATGCTGCAGCTTGTGCTCTCCAGGTCTCCAAGCATGAGTGCCTGCTTCTGAGAAGATGACAGCTGTAAGAAATAAATGACTCTGTGTCACACAACTACAAAAACATGAAAGTGCCTGCTTTATGATAAATACAAAAAAATTACAACTCAGGCCGACTGGCAGAGCAGTCATCAATAATAAAACAAGACATTGCACAGTTTATTTGCCTAAGAAATGAGGTCTGCACATCAAGCTTAGCAATTCGCGGCAGCTTGCTCGCTTTATACAATCAGTCCACATTGTTAGCTCAACATATCCGTTTGATGGATTTCACAGTCCTCTTTAACACTCTGCCTGTCCCTTACTTCACCAAATCTGTTGTTGCTGTGAGCACCGCTGAAATTACAGCGGAATCTCATTGATAAGTGTCCAGGAAATTGTAGCTGTCATTCGTTTTAACATCTATGTCAACAAACCAGTTGGGCAAGGGCCTAAAAACCAGCAATTTGGAACCATAAAGTTACAGTGCACAGGGCTGGGCAAACACTTTGAAATTGGGTGCCAACAGCACAGAAGGTTCGCACTACCCGCCGTGGTTGCTCAGTGGCTATGGTATTAAGCTGCTTAGCACGAGGTAGCGGGATCGAATCCCGGCCACGGCGGCTGCATTTCGATGGGGGCGAAATGCGAAAACACCCGTGTACTTAGATTTAGGTGCACGTTAAAGAACCCCAGGTGGTCGAAATTTCCAAAGTCCTCCACTACGGCATGCCTCATAATCAGAAAGTGGTTTTGGCACGTAAAACCCCACAATTTAATTTAATTTTAAGCTTTGCACTAACTTTCCAAATGCAGGCAGATTTAGGTGAACAATCACATTTAAGGTGGAGCTTATGTGCTGCTGATCTATGGTGTAAAAACACACATCTTGCTTTTACGTTGGCCTTATTAATCAAAGAAACATATGTGCCATAGAATCTTGACTGTGGGTAATATTAGTGATAGCCACATTAGACAACTGCACCCCTCCTACTGGAGAGCTTCTTTGCATTCTTATGAGAGGAACTTTTGAAGTACAACCATGTTATAGTTCTGCACAGCGAGGGCAATTTCGTTTCAAGGCCAATGAACCAGGAACGCAAAACATTTCTCTATGGAGTGAACAGCGTACCCTACTTTTTTAAATTTACTAAGCTGATTGAGCGTATTTTTTCTGTCCATATCGCCAACAGAAATCTGCCAGTATCCAGAACGAAGATCAATAGAAGAGAAATAGCTGGAACCGTGGAGGCAGTGAAGAGCATCGTCTATATTTGGGAGCAGGTAGACTTCCTTCTTAGTAATCTTGTTCAGATGACGGTAGTCTACACAGAAGCGCCACGTGCCGTCCTTCTTAACCAAAACCATAGGTGACGCCCAGGGACTCGAAGAAAGCTTAATGATGTTTTTATCTAGCATTTTGTTCACTTCACTTAGAATTGCTCGGCGTTCCGATGCAGAAACTTGATATGGTCATCGGTGAATAGGCGTAGCATCGCCAGTAGAAATCCGATGCTGGACCGCGAGCGTCTGGCCTAAAGGGTGATCGTTTGAAGTAAAAAATATCTCGGTAGGATGATAATACGTGGCAAAGGTTGTCAGCCTGCACAGAGAACAGGTCCACCGCAACCATTTTCTTTATGTTGGCATCGGAGCCCGAGGCTGGTGCAAGGGGCTTGCTAAGCTCAGAAGAACCATCGGTTGATACAGCTGCTACGTGATACTCGCCGAGACAATCAACGTTGACAAGGCAAATACCTTGCAGTAGGGTTTGCTTTCCCAATCCAAGATAGGCATGCGAGTATGGTTAGCAGTGACAGTCAGAATGCTGTGAAGCACGGTGATGTCATACTGTAGTGGGATGTTGGGCAGAGGAGTGACGAGGTACTCGCCATCAGGAACAGGTGGACAACACAACAGTTCAATATAGGCTATTGACTTCGGTGGCAGGCGAATAAAGCAGGTGAGGCGTAAGCGACACTGGGGTGCGTTAGAAGGTTCTATGAGAATCGGCAACTCAAGGCAAAGGGTACTGGCAGAGCAGTCAATAAGAGCAGAATGCGCAGAGAGAAAATCGAGTCCGTTAATTAGGTCATGGGGCAATGAGCAATCACGGTGAAGAGGACAGGAGTGTGGCGGCCGGCGATGCTCACACATGCCGTACATATGCTGGTGATAGGCACAGTACCGCCATCCGCAACGCAACCAACGCGTGCCGACGCTGGGGTGAAGTGCTTTTTCAGTCGTCGTCGGAAGGCAGCACTCATAATAGAAAGATGTGCTCCTGCATCGATGAGTGCAGTGACAGGTGTAATGGTTGGAGTCGGGCATGAAATAGATGGTAGCTGGCCCATGCGGTCATCGAACTTATCCACACTGAGGACGTTGTTCAAGGGAGAGACTTGTTTTCATCAAGAACGAGGAATCTGGGATTTATTTACAGTATCTGCATGAGAATGTGACAGTTCATCAGTCTAATATGACTGAAAAATGAATGCACCCTGACGAGCTGCCAACGGCTCCTTAAATACACTGTCCTCCCGAAATCCCTAGGCGAGGGAAAACGGCAGTTCACCGCCGACTAATTCGGAGCGTCCAAAGTCATCGTAACGAACCCGCCTTTGAGGGGGAGGGTTTACGCACTCACTTCTGCACAGGTTGCACTGACCACACCAAGGTGAGAGGGTTTTCGCAGACACTGTGCTTGACCCGAGCAGGCGCCTCTTTATCCCAGAGTTGACCCTGCAGTCAGTGGCCGCCGCATCTGTCCATTGACTGATGCGTGAGACGGGTTCTAAGCTGCATGAGACGGCACCGCAAAATATCTTCCAGGAGCTCCCCTGCTCCAAGCAGACCTTGACGGTGTACACACTAACAATACTTGCTCCGTCAACTGTGTCTAGGCATCTCGGCGCCCTTCCGTTGGGGACGAGGCGCATTGTCCTCCTTACAAAACCAGTCGCCGCCACAGCCGTGGTAGCGCCGATGGGCTGGGGACTTATGTCTGGTCATCCTTTCAAAGCGAGTCGTCACAGCAGACCTGGTGGCGCGTTTCCGTCGGTCCCTTCCTCGAAGATCGCCAGCCCCTGCTGGTCGAACGTAACACAGGATACCCGTCAACGTCAAGAAAGTTTTGGTTCGTAGGTAACTTGAGCAGAGAATTTGAGGGCAGGGTCGACAACACAGCTTCACCTCCAGAAGCTGTGGTGCCTAGTTTTTTGGCTGCATCCAGGAGGCGATAGGCGGCGTGGAGAAGCAACGGGCCTTGGGCGAATGAGACTAATGGCATTGAGATGAGGGCGAGTGGCTGTAGCGAAGGTTCGGAGGTGGGGCATCAGCGGCAGTGGGTTCTAGGCGGGTGGCATAGGGAACAGTAGGTCCAAAGGTGCAGGAATAAGCGCAGGCGTATGTCCGAGGAGGTGGTGGCCATTGGTTGCGGCAGTGACAAGCGACGTGGTCGATGCGACAGCAGTGGAAGCAGATCGGCTTGTCATCAGGGGTACGCCATTTGGACGGGTTGCGATATGCGGCAGAAAAGGAGCGCCGGGGACGAGGAGGGCCGCTAGAGAACGGGGGAACGCTTGGTTGAGACGTGCAACATATGGAGTTCAGACCCATGTTCTCAAATTCCTGTCTGACGACGGCCTGAATCCTGGCAATTGTGGTTGCTGGCGGGTCGGGAGGTGCCGCAGAGAAGGCTGGCCAACAGGTGGCCTCGAGCTGGCGGCGAACAATACGGGTTAGGTCATCACAGGTGGTCGCCTGATGTGGTCGACCCTCACATGTCGACGTAGCAGCAGTGTTGGGTAGGTGCGTGATGTGGTGTGTGATACGGCGGCTCTTAGCTTGTTCAAGGTGACGGCATTCATTTATCATGGCGCCGATAGGAAAGACGTTGCCGAAAACAAGAAAATTGAAAGCGTCGTAGGCGATGCCTTTTAGCCACCTTATCTGCTTCAGACATAGTATGGTGGGCTTATTGGCAAAGAGCCAAGACGTCTAGGATGTATCAAACGTATGGCTCTGTAGATGTGTGGTCACGAGGCGCAAGAGCCTTTCTCGCGGCAACCTTGCGCCCAAAGGAGTCACTGAAAAGTTCTCGTAGCTTTACTTTGAAACTGTCCCAGCTCATTATCTCGTCATGCGTTCGGAGTCGCATGCGTGGGGTGCCGCCGAGATAAAAGATTACATTAGCAAGCATAATTGTTGGATTCCACCTGTTATTAGCACTGGCGCATTCATAGAGCTTGAGCCATTCATCAACGTCCTGTCCCTCCAGGCCACAGAAGAGACCAGGGTCACGATGTTGGGCAACCATGACGATAAGAGCAGTCGGACAAGCTGAAGCCGTTGCAGATGCGGTGTCGTCACCGGGAGGTACGGTGACAAGCTCGATGTACCGACCACTTTGGAGTGCCGTGACGAGGACGGGGATCGCTAACCTCCACCAGAATGTTGCACAGACAGACGAAATACACAGATGAAAGAGGCTATTTACATGCTATTTACACTGGAGCCAGACAGCCAAGCCGACACTCGCTCACGCCATGAGCCCAGACACACTTCATCTCTTCCTCGCGGCGGCTCATCTCTTGAGCATCTCTCATTGAGATCGTAATAATAAGAATGTCTGTACTACATAGTGTGGTGTGTACTGTGTGACACGGTGCAGCAGATGGAGAGAGACAACAAGCAGACGAGAAAGAATGTGCGCGCAGAGGCGAATTCCGTACTGGATGGAAGACAACGTTGAAGAGCGTCCGGCACGTGAGCACGCAGCACAAGAAGAAAAAAAATATGAAAATGCATCCAATCAGAAGAAAACACGGAGCTTCAAGGGGCCAATCAGGAAAGGAAAAATCGACCAGAGCGACAGAAAAGCGAGGCGCGCTGGCAGAAGAAGGGCGAGTTCTAGGAAGCGACGCCAAGAGAAGGTCGGCCACCGGACTGGGAGTTCAAGACCGGCCGGCAGGTTCCGGACCCGAGCCACTAGGACTTCACCCAACCGGGACCTCCTGCCAACCCATTCCTGGGCTTCGCCACTCTACCCGATCGTGAACGGCTGCTCGAAACCGGCGAGTTTCTGCGCCCATGGGCAGAACGAGAGCAGTCGGGCTATGGGCCCGAGTTCTACGCCCAGCTGCCTGGCCAGAACGCCATCACCATCTGCCGCCGCCTGCCTTCCCTCTTCAAACCGGAGCCACCGCACTCTGGTCGCCTGTTCATCCACCAATCCCATCGACATTGTGGTGAGACATTACATTTTTTTGTTTTTCAAATCCCCTTCACCAATGAGAAATTTCGCAGCAATCCCCCCTTCAAGTATTTATTGAAGAAAACTTCCAATCAAGAATTAATTCATGCTGATGTAATTATGCAATGAATTACACAACTTCATTCAACTTGCTTGAACAATGAATAAAGAAAAATAATGGCAATCATTAGTCGGATGGAATACACCTTAACGTGCAACATAATTGGTGAATGTATATCCATAATTTATTTCCTTCCATGTCAATTAATTTCATTGCTCTGAGAAATGTTCTAATTTTTTTTTGTGCTTGCATTACTATGACCACAGCTAAAGTAATGCAAGGTGGCAAATTATTGACTGCTGCCAAAAATATTAAAAAAATTTTTTTGCCACTTGTCGGCAGCAGTGCAAGTGGAAAACTGCTTAGCAAGATTTGTATCTAGCAAATACGTATGCAGTTGGCATCTTCATAACAACAGACAGGTGGATCATGCTACACTGAGGCTCAAGGGCTAACAGGACAAACCTAGCTGAGCAAGACAAGGGTGGACCAGTGCATGGCACTGGCTCGGGTCAGGCCAGGGAAAAGTGTCCATGCAGTGCTCTACTTTTATGCACTGTTTTCAAGTACTGAAATTTCATCCTTATAAAATTTCTAGGTATTGCAAGCATACTATGCTCTTCTATATCCATCACAGCTGCCTCTCATTTTCACAACTACCTAAGCTTTATAGCTCAAAATAGCTGTAAAAATAAGGTATACTGAAGCATAATGTTTTGTTTACGTGTTCCTGTCGTATGTTGAAAGGCAACGTTTTGGTTGCAAGGTGACTTTCGGTTGTGTTTTGCCTCGGCACCATGACAATGACGTATTGTCAAAAATTCGTTCAACAAGAGAGATAGCAGTTGATGCCATAACGTCACGCTTACTTTTTAAGTAGCCGGAACACATTTGTACACAAAATGAATTCGCCCAAGGCGCACGATCACCAGGTCACTACAGATGTTGGTAAAGCACTATTTATTTCACACAACTGTTGCACCTTCCTTGCAACTGTTGCATCTTCCTTTCCTTAATTTCTTTTCTTTTTCACACGGAAGGGGTGGTTTGCATAAAATTAAAATATCCGGATACACAAAAATGCGGAGCAGTAAAGGTAAAGCGGCAGATGAGCAATATTCTCGCTCCAAGCTAGTGACAAATGAGCTGCTGCAAATGCTTCTTAACAGTCATGCTTTAACGGTGCGAGTGGTGCCTGCATTATGTTTAGAAAAAATTTACGATGCACTACCGAGGTTTTGCTTCGTTTAACATGTTAAAGGTAAACAGCGGGATTCCGCTGTTATACTCTGCGTCGTCGCAAACTACTGAAAGGCGTCACAACGCATCTACAGCGCGTAAATGGTTAAAGTAAGCCTATCAAAAGCTCACCTTAAATGCAAATCGGAGCGCCGAACCTACGCGTCCTGTTGGAAAGACGAAGCGAGTGCTCTTCAAAACGCAATAAAGAATGGCCACATATCGATTTATCAATAAAGATCATTATAAAACGCTTCTGTGTACTGGCGGTGCAAAAAACACAAACTGTTTGAAGAATTTAAACCATTTAAACTGGGACTGAATCCGTCAATGACACGGACGCCCTGCAACAAACCAATAGAATAACGTATAACTTCCGAGTGCTGAGAACAAGATTAACGCTTACAAAAAAAAAAGATTGGTTTTGCTAGTTTCTGTTTCGGTTGGATGGATGGATAGATGGATGGATGATTGAGGCTCAACCCTTTGAATCGGGCGGCGGCGGCACGCGCCACCTAGCCTTTAATGGTTCTATATGCATGAATACCTATGCATTTACTCCTTTACTTTTGCGTTGATATTATCCACCAATCAAATAGTCTCCGTTTAGTTATCTCTACCTGTTCAACGTCTATTCTACTTTCACTGTCTTTAAAACCCAAAGCTTTGAATAGTTCCCCGTTAGATTCAACTGCAGAGTGAAGTTGTTTACAAGCGAGTATCAGGTGTTCAGCCGTTTCCTCCTCCTCTCCACACGCCTCGCACACCAAATCTATCTCCTGGTATCTGGCTCGGTATGTTTTAGTCCGCAGTACACCTGTCCTGGCTTCAAACAACAATGAGCTCCCCTTAGAGTTATCGTAAATATTTTCTTTGGCTATTTCTTGCTTAAACGTCCTGTATGTCTCCAATGCCGATTTGGTTTGCATCTCTGTACTCCACATACCCCTCTCTGTCTCCTTCACCTTTTTCTTGACAGATGATTCCTTACTTGTCTCCCCGCTACTGCCCAAGTATTTGCTTGTCAATTTTCGAGTCCGCTTCCTCCACCTCGTGTCAACATTCCTCGTGTATAAGTAACTGAAAACCTTCCTAGCCCACCGAATTTCCCCCATTTTTCTCAATCGCTCCTCAAATGCTATCTTGCTACTAGCCTCTCTGCCCTCGAAAGAAGACCATCCCAGATCCCCCTGCACTCCAAGATTTGGTGTCTTGCCATGTGCTCTCAGAGCGAGCCTACCCACACCACGTTGCCTAATTTCCAACTGTTGCCGGGTCTCTGTTCTAATACATTGAACTGCATTGGCAAAACTTAGGCCTGGTACCATTACCCCCTTCCGTATCCCTCGTACTACCTCGTACCTACTGCAGTTCCACAGTGCCCTACTCTTCATAATCGCTGCACTTCTGTTACCTTTAGTCGCTAGCTATTTTTCGTATTCTGTCAGATACTTAATGCCATTATTTATCCACACCCCAAGGTACTTGTATTTATCGACTATCTCCAGCGTGGCCTCCTGTACCTTATGCTCGCCGCAAATGTTATCATTAAAAATCATGACTGCTGATTTTTCTTTGCTAAACTTCAAGCCTAATCTGTCTCCTTCTGTACCACATATGTCCATTAATTCCTGCAGATCTTCTGCATTGTCAGCCATTAATACAATATCATCCGCGTACATCAGTCCTGGTAATGACGGTTCAATCAATTTTCCTTGTTTGAAAAATGATAGGTTGAAGCCGAGTCCGCTTTGCTGTATTTTGGCCTCTAGACCTTGTAGGTACAGCATAAACATCAGAGGTGACAATGGGCACCCCTGCCTAAGCCCCCGCCGAATCATCACAGGCTCCGAAACCTGCTTTTCCCATTGTATAATCACCCGGTTACCTTTATAGATATCTTTTAAGAAATTGGTTACTCCATCTTGCACTCCTAAAGTTTCCAGAATGCCCCACAAGCCCTCTTGAAGTACACTGTCATAGGCTCCCTTGATGTCCAAAAAAGCCAGCCATAGGGGTCTGTGTTCCTTTTCAGCTATTTCAATGCACTGTTTTAGCGAGAACAGATTGTCTTCTAGCCTCCTATGCTTCCGGAACCCATTTTGTAGCTCTCCAAGTACCCCCTCGTTCTCTACCCATGCCTGCAGTCTGTCCTTTATAATCTGCATAACCACCCTGTAAGCCACTGACGTCACTGTTATAGGCCGGTAGTTATATATGTCAGCTTTGTCCCCCTTTCCCTTATATATCATTCTCATCCTACTTAGCCTCCATTCGTCAGGTACTTTACCATCCACTAGCATTTTGCTCACTACCTCCCTCAATGCTTTCTTAGATTTCCGGCCCAATTTCTTTATTAACGTAATTGGAATACCATCGGGGCCTGCCGCTGTGCAACTTGGTACCCTCTTCTCAGCCCTTTCCCACTTTTTGTCCAAGCGAAAGCAGTGGGTTGACCGGGCTATTCCTCTCGGACGTACTGCATGTACCATTTGTCTGTTTTGTAAACTTTTCCCTCATCATGGTTCCTATATGCTCCATTGCCTCCTCTCCTTCTAACCGAGTACCTTGAGCTGTTACTATATACCTCTGTTCTAGGCTTGTCCTATTACCCAAGGAGTTCAGATGTTGCCAGAATTTTCTAGCTGCCTGTTTATCTTTTTTTATTGCTTATTTTTGACAGCAATTGGGACCCTTTTGTCTTGATTTTCACGTTGATCAAATGGAATACTTCCCTTTTGCATTTTATGTAGTTTACCCATTTTCTCTCTACTTCTGCTTCAGGTTCTCCCTTACTTTTGGAATACCTGTGTTCCCTGGAGGCTTCCTGACGTTTCTTTATAGCCTTCTTAACCTCTTAATCCCACCAGCTCTTGAGTTTTCGTATCCCTTGCCTTGTTTTCCTGACTCGCGCCTTACCTAGCTCACGCTCAAATAGTCTCATTAACTTTGGGTAAGTCCAATCAGTTTCAGTACCCTCTGATATTTCCTCTTCAATTTGTTTGGCCGCTATTTCCACTTGGTCTTCTGAGTAGAAAATCACATCTGGCGTTTCCTCGCGCGTCGTTCGTGCTTTAGTTTCCCTCTTAAAACTCAACTTGATACGTTTGTGGTCGCTACCTATACTTCTGGAGCCCTGTTCATCTATAATCATGGCTCCTAATCTATCGTACATCCTATGTGACATTAACGCATAATCTATTGTCGAGTGTCAACCCCCTACCTACCATGTTATGATCCCGTCGCACTTTTCAGTAGAGTTACAGACAACTAAGTTAAGCCTCTCACACATATCCAGCAGCATGTTACCTGTGGAGTCTGTGTACCCATCCATATCTTCAATATGCGCATTCATGTCTCCTAATACAATTACTTCACATCTTTTTCCTAGCTCATTGATGTCCGCTGCTATACAGTCCAACAATTTTTTGTTTTCCTCTTTAGCATTTGATCCTGTCCAAAGGTATACAAAGCCTAGAAGTGTTTTCGCCCCTGCTACTTTTCCTTTTAGCCATAAATGCTCCTTGCATTCCTGTTTGACCCTTTGCCAATTTGTATTTCTATGAATGAGTGCTCCAATTCCCCCACCCTTTCTTCTACCCTGCACTCTGTTGCAGTATTGCCATGCATAATCAGGGTTACAGGGCGGTTGTTCCATGTCCCTAAGATGTGTCTCTACAAAGCCATAAACCATTAAGTTCTCCTGTCTTAGTTGTTCTTCGATTTCCTCCCATTTTAGCCTCTTTCTGCCACCTTGCATGTTAATGAACCCTATGTCTGACTTAATTTGGCTCTTGCGCTTATTCCTGTCACCTCTCCTACAGTACCGATGTTTGCGTGTTAGTGGCTCCTGCCTCGAATCGTCCACGCCTACACTGCTTCTTTCAGGGCTCTGGGTCCCCCTAAAAAAGCTGTTGCCTGGCGACCCATCCTGCCCCCCTATCCTTTTGCCAGTGGCACCACTGTAGTGAATGCCATCCTGCACAAAAGGCCGGAAGCCGGTTCCGTACACGTCACTGTTGACCTCCATCACGCTGTACCCAAGTCGTCGGCTAAGACGACTAATGACCCGATTGGCCTCAACCTACCTGGTACCTTTCTACCTGGTAAGCCTGGCCCTGGACCTCTGTTATAGTGCATATGGTCACATGCACCCTCCCGGAGGCCTCTCAAGGTCCTGGCTTCTCCCCTTAAGCACGTTACTGAGCCCAGAATGCATAATGACCAAGCTGTCGCTCTCCTTGCTGACCCCAACTACTTCCCGCGCCTTGGTCATTGCTTCCGCCATGCCCTTGCCCGCTTCCGCCTCCACCTGTACTCGCCCGTCCGCCTTCACTCTCGCCATCACGCCCTGTTCGGCCCTCCCCACATTGGAGTCCCCTATCACCAGGATCCTTCTACGTGCAAACCGTTCGACTGCAGCCTGTGTCCGCTGCCCCTCCCTGTGCGCCCGCTGGCGCCCCTGTGGCTGATGATGTGGTTTCTGATGCATGAAGCGCCACCTGTTTCCTGAAAAAAGTCCCATGGCAGCTTCCTGTTTACTTTTCGAAGTTGGCGTAACTAACGCAGCTGAGTATGGCTGAGTCTCGAAGCTTTCGTGTGCCGTTATGCATAACGCAATCTCATTCAATAGATGCTGTGAGTATTTGTGGATCCTCTAGAAAGTCCTGCATCGATACGTGGGTGTCTTTGTATACGCGCCATCTCTGGAGGTAAGCAAACCCTCTCAGCCAGCTTGCGCCGACCTTCGTTGCAAGGGCAATATTTGTAACTTAACTACATGTTGTATCGATTATCGGCTGCATCTGACCGCCACTTTCTTATAGGCCTGATGAAAAGTGGTATTGAAACCACTACATGGGTACTACCGTAACCGTAATCTCTACCGTAATCTTAACCTGCGTTTTCATTTGCTTCAGTTCTAGTTCGATTTCAAAACAACATCCCATTAGTTGGTACTCATCGTACATTATATGCTTAGCATGTTGGCTTCGCCCGATTTGTCCAGAATAATATATATATCATCACCTTATAACAGACACGTCGGTATCGGAGAAGCTCGCAGGTGGGTGTGCCGTTTTTACTGCCTAAAGTACGTATGAACGACGTAGATAATGACACCTAGTGATTCATAAATAACTTGGAGTAAAGAAATGCTGTGTTGCTGCGAAATTTTAGTAATAAAGCAAAGATACGCCTGAAATGTTTTTCAGTGAAGTATCCGTGCACATACTTGGGGACGTATTCTGAAAAGTTCCACTTGGGCGATAGTTTGCCTAGGCAACAATTTCGCCTTCAGGCGCGCGCTGAGATGCTAATATTTCATAACAAAATACAAATTGCATAGCAAAATACAGTGGTGGCTACCAGCTGATGCTTTTGCGGGAATTACCAATATATGTAGGAATCAAAATGCAAGAAAAAGAAGCAACAGAAGAAGACAAATTAAACAGCTGTGAGTTTATTCAACCATGCACTTGTGCATATATATGTGCTCACAGGTAGTTCTAGCTTTCTTCTATTGTGTACGTGTTTTGCTGCACTACCCGGATACCATTCCATGATGACCGACCAACAAACCCATATTGACACCCTTGTCGATTTCATTTCTAGTACAACAGGCTTTTTTCAATATGTTCCACGGGATTCCGGGCATACTGTTGCCCTCATTGTCACGGCTGCTAGCAGCACGTGTGTCCTAAGGTTCTGTATTCATAACAAGCAGCTTTCACAGGATATAAAATCGTTGTTTACTGGTTTCGCACCATTCGGATGTCGGTCACGGAAAAAGAATTTTGAAGATTGTACGTGCTAAACGACTTCAGCAGGCATGTCTCCACAGAGATTACCTCAGCGTGCAGATGTTTGATCAGTATGAGCCGTGCGTCGAAAGGAATCTCCTGTGGAGGCACCTGCACTTAGCTGATCAGGTCACCAAGTTCCTTTGGCAACCTCAAATAAGACTACTACGGGCTCACGTGAACAAGGATTGACAGAAAGCAACAAGTGATGTCTACGTTTCTGAAGGTTTCATCCTTCCCAACAGTGTGTGCAAAGTTCTAGGCCTCGGTCCAAAATTTGCCCAAGCTACCAGCTGGACTAAACCGGAACTTCCCTGTCGATCATAAGTAAAGTGTCCAGAAGAGTCCCGCAAGAAGATGGTGTGAGGATGAACTCGGAAGGTTTAGATGCCCTGTTATGATGTAAGCCCCAACCTTCTAAGTTACCTGTAAAATGTGTGTAGTCTTACCTGAAGACTAATTCATGGTGTGTCATACCAGCTGACAAAGAGGGTGGTTTTGCAGTTTTTTCCTTTAAATGTTTCTTGGAAAAAGCCAGTCAAGCAATTTCTGCAGTGTTCAATGAGCGCAAGGATGTACCACTTATGAAAGCAGCAGCGAAACCAAGTGAAATTTACAGAAAGTTTAATCTCGATAAACTAAGGAAAAGTTCAGAGATGTAATTTTGAGTAAGTGCACAAGGAGGATGTTCCTTTTCAGGTCATAATTTCCGAAAGGGGTACCTGGCAGAAGCAAGCTGCCCTGTACCTGGTTTCAAAGCTGAACGTTAGATTGATGACCAGTTTCTTGTAAAAGGTTCTGACGAATCCTTGATTTTGTTAGGTTTCACGGCAAAAAGGGCTTCAAGGCCTTCTCAGCTAAGGTCAAAGAATTATATTATTCTATCCTGCTCAATGACCTTATTCAATGTTTCGAGGATTGTATTGACAAATATGGTGCCGTAAGGTTTTCACAGGAAGCAGGTTGTTTCAGTAGAAGGGTATTTAGAATTATGGTGTTTTTACATGTCGTCAACCTTTGCACAGTGGAATAGGCTGCATCTGCAGAAGAAAGGCATTTGCATAGGGTTGTGTCTGGCTCCCGCCTTTAGCAACCTATATTTAGCACAATTAGATAGGCACATATATGACCACCTCACGGGACTAACAGTTTTTCAACGAGGTTTTGGATTTGTCAACAATTTTTTAGTGTTTCTGGATTTCCCTAGTAATAGTTTTGTAGAAAAATGTCCTGATGTCTAAGATTTTTTGCGAGTGTTTGAGACCTCTTGAAGTGACTTTTGAAGTGCAATACGTTTCAGTTTCTTGACTTTCAGTTCATCTCTACTGATAGTAGGACTTGCTGGGCTTACAGTCCATGAGCTAAGAAACCTTTTCTCCAATTTTGTTCAGCCCATTTGAATTTGGTGAATAGGGGCATAACTAACTAATAGGGATGGCTTTCTGCCCACTGCTGCGCATGTGGATGTAGGCCGAAATTCAAAAAATGTTTTATCGTTGCAAAACACGGAGACCGTGTTACACGTGAGATAATCAAAGCGGGAGAAATTCTACGTTTAAAGAATGGTTGAATCAGCACCCCTCTATCGCTCTCACTGACGAGGAGATCAGACACCTCGGGCTATCAACACGTTGAATTTTGTGTGGCTTTGTCGTGGCGTTCTAAGCATGGTTGGTGGGCTATTGTGTGACTATAAATAGCGATGCTTTCTGAAAAGAAAATAAACAATTGGGAGTTCAGCGCTCCGTTCTCTCTTCTATCCCTTCTGGTGGCTTTGTGCTGTTAACCTGAGTTTGAAGCATAATTTATCAACAAGCCCAATCTTAAACCCTTCGTAACTAACATGTGTTTCAAAAACGTCCTGATAAAAACCAGTTTCCAGCAACAGGCTGCAAGTCTTAAGGAGGCTGGTTACCCTAACCACGTGTTGGTGTCAATGGCAGAAAGGCTGCTCAAACAGGAACGTTCGAGACGATGCCTCCGTGCAAATGCAAGAGCTAGCAGCCGTGACCAGGTGAAAACCGCTGTGATTCCGCATATACACCAGATATCACATAGCCTGAAAAGGTGGGAAGCCAAGGTAACGTGCGGGTGTTTTTTCAGCTCCAAATAAGCTAAGCACCATGTGTAAAACCACTAACCCAATAAGGACAAAAAAGCCGGTTTGTGGTAGAATCGCAAAGATGAGTTCGTCGGATGCGCTGTAGAAGTGGTCTATCATATTCCACTGTCATGCGGTAGATGCTACATAGGCCAAACCGGAAGATGCATTAATGAGCACTTAAGAAAGCACAGAAATATAGTGTATCAGGTGACGATTTTCTTGCTTTGCATTGCAATACATGTCCATGTCGCCCTCTTCTAAATGACACGTACCGCTGTTATATACAGGGATAAGCACAAGTGTGTGAAATTAATAGTAGAAATTGGGCAAATCCTCTCGGCCGCTGACCAATGTATCAGCGAACTATCACTATCATTGTCCGTGAGAAAGTTGGATTATTTGCGCATGCCATGAAAGTTGACTGCATTTGCAATGGATCATTTAGGTTTCTTGGTGTTTTCTTGTTGTACCGGTTTTAGACAGTGGTGGCTCTACTCATGAGCCATATATATAGTCGACTTCCATTAATTTGATCACCTTTCTGGGGTTTTACTTGCCAAAACCAGTTCTGATTATGAGGCATGCCCGTTAATTCGATCCTGACGGGACCATTGAGACTGGTTGAATTAAACAAAAGGCATAAAAGAACATTGAAACATGCCATTGCTTCACTTTGCAGTATTTGCCTTTAAAATTAACTTTGGCCGCGTTTCAGTTTAGCGCTACACCTGCAACCATCAACAGCTACCAACTCGCCCAGTTTACTATTTTTCTTGATGTTAGCTTCACTGCAATACAGCGGTGTTATGCATAGAACCAAACCAAGCAGGGAAAGGTGCCATTGTTGCAAGACAGCACGTGTTCCCTAATTTACGTACATGCACATGTGCAGTCTCCAGTCACAGTATGAGCACCAAGACGCCTAATAGGTGTATGGGCAGGCCTTCAGAGTTTGATATATTCACACTCTTTTGTTGGCTTTTAACATCTCCTCGGCTTATCGCAGTTTTTTCAACTTACTGCCTTCCTTTTTGCTAGCTTTCCCAAAACACATGATTGTTTTCCACTTCTCTGTGCACGGCACATTTACTTAAAGAACATATACTAGGCCTCATTAATGGTCTCATATACGAGACATGCATGGAAGGTGAAAAAAGGACTCAAATCACCACTGAAACGTAAATATCAGCTCTGAATGGCTACCAGTGTGCTTATTAGGTGGCTAGGTGCTCCTACTGTGACAGGAGACTGCATGCCTGTATAATCGTGGAACACGTGCTATGTCCTGTGACAGTGGCCCTTTTCCATACTTGGTATGCTTCACCACAGTAAGTTGCATATGCTTCAGCGCATAACACAGCTGTATTTGGGCGAATCTGACAGTGAGGTTCGAATTATCTGACGAAGGCCAATTTTGAGATTGAAATAACAGAAGTTTGGGATCACAGAAACATATTTCATTGAATAAACAACAATCATCAGCAAACAACTTTCCTTAAAAGGGGTGACTGACTACTTCTATATCATTAATATATATTAAAAATGACAAGAGGCCAAGCATGCTGCTTTGAGGAAAACTGGAAGTAAGTGGCACTTCATGGGAAGGGCAATCACTTATGCTGACAAATTGTTTGTGCTTAGTTAAGTATGCAGAGATTCAGCCAATTAAGTATGGCAGAAGATTTGTGATTTCGAGCTTCTCAATTAGTTTTGAGTGTCAAACAAGCTCAAATGCTTTTCTGTCTGCAATACAGGAATATAACATCAATCTGGCCAGGTTTATCAAGAATGCTAGCAATGGCTTGCATGTATAAACCCGTGATCCAACTTCCAATAAATTGTTGAAAGTACTACTTGTGTGTGGTCTCTTCTCTCGTGTGTCTTGTGTATGATTTCGGCGCTAAGCAATAAAAATATGTTGTACCAACAATGTTAAAAGTCCACCCTTGCATTGTAAAGTTTCTTCTTTTTTCAAAAATATTCCACACTTCTATGAAATGTGAACATATTTGTTATTCAATAGGTCAGTTTCGTCAAATATCCATATTTAATTCTATCCAGAAATATCAGAATATGAAAACCCCTACTACATATGGGCCTTGAGTGGAGCAGTATGGCCTTAAATGCGTGTGACCAATGCTACTTACAGAGAACACAAGAGGTGAGTCTGGGGTTTCATGTGCAAGAACCACGACATGATTATGAGACACACAATAGTGGGGGACTCCTGATTAATTTTGACCACCTGGAATTCTTCAGTGTGCACTCAATGCATGGTAAACAGGTGTTCTTGCATTTATTCCCCGTGGAAATGCAGCTGCTGCAGTCGGAATTTGATTCCGCGCCCTTGGGATTAGCAGCACACAGTGCCAAAGGCATTATGGCGAGTTTTGAAACTCGAGAGGTGGAAAATAAACCGGGGAAAGCTTTAGAAGAGATGTTTTTAGATTGTTTGACACATGTAATGCCAGTCACAACCAGGTTTCTGGTCAACTGATAAGTTTGTAAATGAGAGTGACTGAAAGGTAATAGTATCTGCCGCACCAAGATGACATCAGGAACATGTTCACATTGTCCAAATGATAATTTTTACAGCCTCAATTGAGAAAACAAATCCGTTGGCTGCCTAAAGGCGAGGCATCCTTACTGCGCGACTAGAAATTACTAAGCAAAGCAAAAAAGTACCTGCTCTATATGTCCACTCAGGAACTGCAGTTCCCTTTGAGAATGGTCACCACATGCACCTGACTTTCTCCCTAAAGATTCCAGTGTGTGTAATTATTGACAGAAAGGAAGATTTGATAACTTCTAATTGCGTGTTCTCCAATCGAATACAAGTCAAATGGTCAACAACTATTTGATTTGCATTTGACATTTTGAACATTCGCACAGCACAAGCCATACTCGAGAAGAACACCATCAGTGCAGATTGTGAAACACCTGACGAGTAGGGAAAAGAAAGCTTCGTTTTCAGGGCTCTGAAATTATTTTGAGTTTTGTGCAAGTGCACCGTCAGTAGCGTACCTACTGGTGATCATCAAGGGTTCAGCATTTAATAAGACTGCTCTTACCAACACTAACAATACGAGACATTCCTCTAACAATTCTTTCCTTCCTCAAATAAACACTAATAGTCAATGTTTACTGCTCTTTTATGGTGAATAAACACTAAATTAAACCACGCCCTAATAAAGCCTGCCGCACAACATTAACATTCAAGAGAGATATGAAGAAATATTTACTATTGACACTACTGGCTACAGACTCATTACTACGAAGATATATTATATACGAATGTATTTTACCACTATCAGTGCTTCTGTATTTGCCTAATGTATCGCTTTTATTCTCTATATCCCATTGTCTTTATTTTTTCCTTCCTTATTTTTATAAATTTTAAGTTTTTTGTCGCACAATATATATTTCACTTGTACTTTGCATATTGTAAGCATATTTTTGTTTCTAATTATCTCGTACATTAACCCTGTGTTCTTTGATATGTGTCATCCCTATGTTTCCATAACGTGCCAATTACTACATTTTTATTTATTCAAACACAGCATCTATTTCATTTGCTTGTATTTGTAAGCACCTTCCTTGTATTTGATTACTTGCTTCATTAACTTCGTGTATCACTGCTATGTTGCCATAATGTATTCATTACTATATTAACTACTAATAGGTCCCACTGACAGTTTTTGTAACTCTGGGACCTCCATCTGTACTAATGATGAATGATGAAATAAAATTTAGGTATTCTGCATAAATTGTGTAATTATTAGGTATTAAACATCACCATTGCTAGATGTCACAGTGGCACCACTTCCCAGGTTTTGAGCCACCTCTAGTAGAACGAACAAGTGATCTTTTTTCATGAAGTGGATTGGCTTCCCACATGACATCATTAAGAATACGCAAAGCAAGCCTCCTCATTAAGCTTATTTTAAGTAGGATATGAAGGCACAGTAATTGATGTACCTGTAAAAGTAAACACACTAATGTAAGACATGTAGATGTTTCTTGAGTCCAATGGTAGACTTGCCTGAGATATCAGATTGTCTGCCACTGTTGTCTACACACATACTATTGACTAAAAAAGTTTACGGACCACGGGATCTCAGAAAACGCTAAATATCCGAGCAGCCTTTAAAAGTAGCCAGTAAAACCGTACATCACAATGTTCGCATATACTAGTAGAGGCTGAAAATGGGAATACCAGGCTTCGTTTCGAGGCTGCGGAGATATTCAGCTTTTTGTGAGATCCCTTCATTCGTTAACTTTTTATGTCGATAGTACATTTGTATGTTTGTGGTAGGCAAGGTATGAATTAGAAAGTTTCTCCAAAAAAGCAGGGCTTTGCTATAGATCTGCCAGGCTGTAGATGAGCAGGCAAAAAGTGAAAAATAATGCAATAATGTTTAACAATAGCACAGTGACGACAGCAACCAAAGCAAAGCAGTAGAGGGGTACATGTGGTGGCAGCAACTTGCACTGTATCTATTGCACTTATATTCTTGTACTGCAGGTGAGTGCAGAGAGTAAGTTACCGCGACTGCACACTGTACAAAACATAAGCGCTCTATGTAAACTTCGTGTTGAGGCCATCGTCACCACAATAACAAAAAAAGCTGCATCTCTAAGTGACACAGGAACACACTAGGTTCAAGTAAACTGCAAGTAGCCAACACTACTGTCATTGTACGATATCGTGTCCAATGAGGCAGGACATAGCCAAGGCCACATTGAAGTAAAGTGACATTGGAGAGGAAAGGCTTTAGAGCAGGGTAATTTTTAACCACTTGCAGCTCTTTATATAGCATGGTGACATGAAGCTTTTTTGAGTAACCATTCGAGGAGAGATACTGTGTACGTGTAGGTAACACACAACTAAAATAGTTTCAGGGACCCTTTGGGTGATGAGGTTAACATTTAGTCTTTCTTTCTTTATGCACCCACAAGGTTCTGTTACACATGTACAGTTTTTCCGTGAACATTTTTTTTCCTTATCAATTTGTGTTGTACCTGTTTTTTCACCAATAAACTTCCAGTTGTGAATAGGTGCTCGTGTGTGTTCCTTACTTTCCTTGTACGATTTTGTTCTGTTTTCTTTAAATTCAGTCTTTCCTCAGCGGCAATGCTGATGTCATTGTTATTGATATCTAGTGCTTTAAGCTAATATGGCCAGTCCTACACAATAGAGAAAAAGTGAAATAAAGAAATGCGCAAGATATGCATGCTGGGATGTGAAGTGATTGCTTACGATGGGGCAGGGTGGACACCTTAGGGAATGATGGCTGGAACAATGTTATAATTATTTTCTTTTTCACACTTTCTCATTGGTCTCAGCAGCATTCTGCTTACATTATCATCAGCAGGTCTACCAGTAAATGATAAACAAATTCTCACATTATACCATCTAATAACTGCCTTGCTCAAGATGGACAACTGAGCTATTTCATGATAGGAGTGTTTGAAAACTTGCATCAATACTGATTGAACGAAATGCTATTTTGCTTCAGCTACCTAGAAAGAACTAGCATTATTGGGGTTGATCTCTTGATATGTCTTATGGTAAATGAATGGAGGTGCATTTGCCCATTTAGAATGAGAATAGTGGAAATTAATGGGACATTGAAAAGACACTTCAATATTCCGGCGGTTGTTACAATTATGAAGGGCATGACAGTTCCCGTAGCAATACTGTTCTGCTTACCATTTAAAGGTTACCAGCTTACTGCTGTGGTTTGGACATTAAACTCTACATTCGACCTCACATTGGGTGTTCTTGTTGCACCTGCCTTGAACCCCACCCTTTCCATGCATATGAGGTGTGTTGAAAAAGAAACCGAACTTTTGCTATAACAGCTTTGCTGCTTATGGTACATCTTCAGTGCTGTCCCCTTCAATGTAGTCCCCTCTACCGGCAATGCACTCTTCCCATCTTTTCTTCCATTTTTTGGAAAGCCTCCTGGAATGCAATTTCTGGAATGGCATGCAGGTCTCTTCTCGCATTGTCCTGGATTTCCTCTAGGATTTGGAAAGGGTCTAGGTCCGGAGAATATGGTGGGTGGGGCACAAAAGGAGTGTGGTGTTTCGCTAAGTAGCTGCGGACAAGGAGCGACATGTGAGCCAGGGCATTGTCATGATGCAACATTCAAGCCTGATTTTCCCACAATTCAGGCCTCCTACTGCACACACAATCACTCAAACATGCTAGGGTTCCCTGGCAAACTTCTTTGTTTACCATCTAACCATGTGGTACAAATTCCTGATGGGCAATGCCTTTGCACTCAAAAAACACAACAAACATTTTCATTTTTGACCGACTCCTGCGTGCTCTTTTTTGGACGAACAGAACCTTTGGCCACCCACTGCGACGACTGCACTTTCGTTTCAACATTGTAGGCATAAACCCATGTCTCATCGCCTGTTATGATGTTCTTAAGAAAGTTGTCATCGTCATTGGCAGCGGCAAGCATTTCCTGGCTTATTTAAACACGGGTCTGCTTCTGTGCACCAGACAACAAACGTGGCACAAATTTTGCACTGACACGACGCATCCCAAGTTTGTCACTCAAAATTTCATGACATGATCCTACGCTGATACCCACGTCATCAGCGACTTTTCAAACAGTCAAACAGCGATTTCCACGAATCATAGTTCGAACTCTCTAGATTTGGTCATCATCTGTGGATGTGGAAGGTTGTCCAGGCTTGGGATCGTCACCGACCAACATTCTTCCCTCTTCAAAACGCTTGAACCGATCATAGCACTGCGTACGACTCATATAGTCCTCCTCGTATGCTTGGCTAAGCAACTGAAATGTCTCTGTGAAAGTTTTCCCAAGATTGTAGCAGAATTTCACACACACACACTGTTCTTCCAATTCCTGCATTGTCACTTTGGCACCAATCCGAAGAGCAGCTTGTTGATGCGCTCACTTCAGCGGCTGTAGCTCGCCAACTAACAGTCAGAGCGAAACGCGGCGAATGGCAGTTTGTTGTCTAAACCTGCCGCTACATGCGCTCAGTAGCCGCAGCGCGCTCCCTCTGCTGATTGGCACGCTATTTCAAAAGTTCGGTTTCTTTTTGAACCCACCTCGTATATATTACTGCACACAGACACACACACAAAAACCTTGAGTCATAAGTGAGCACTGTGTCTGTCCCCTTTCCTTTTCCAATCAGTTGACACTGTTTTTGTTCTAAATACCTTCTAGGAACTAGGCCATCAAGAAACTGTCTTGCAAGTGCCCTATATTATCTGTGTTGTACAGTCCAGTTTGTCAGTCTACCTAAATTTAGAATTGTTTATAAATTCTGCTTAAGTGCTTCAAGATTTTATGTATTCTGTACACTTCTGCAGGTCAACACGACCACATATTTCATGTAAGTAAAAGTTACTATGCAGAAAATGCTCGTTTTATTTGAAGACTAAGCAGTTTAAGTGATAATGCATGTCCTGACTAGGTAAAGTTAATGAAAAGTGACCAAACATATTTTTCAAAGAAAGGCTATGTATATGTACTACAGGCAATACAAACCTCTATTTGCATGCCGCTGCTATAGCTCCCATGACCAGTGTGACTTGCTTTCTGTAAGCAGTACAGGCTGTACAGAGCTGTCAAGTCAGCTAGTCTTTAGTCTATCTAGCTTGCTTTCCTGGTGCTTTCATGTATACAAACCAGAAGGCCGCCTTCTACAGTATTATGCTGAAGATTATAAACGGTTGCCTGACACTGTGCCTTGCAATGTTCACAGGCATTCGGCTTACCAGGAGACATCATTTGTGTTGGCAACAGTAGGTGAGAGGTAAAGAAAAAATAAAGTACACATTAATTTGAAAGCCTTCATCTTCACTACATTGTGCAACATGAGGATGCCTTTCCAAAGGAATGTAGCCAGTGCCATCTGCAAGCACAGTGCTCACCAGCTGCAGTGGCTTCATATCGACACAGGTGACACGCAAAGACATCATTGTGCTTGAAGTGAGGTGCATGTAAAGCACCACAACTCAATAAAACTGCTCATCTTTTATACATGTACTGCGTTTCTGCTCCCACTTTGAGGATGACATGATGAGCCTGAATGCCATCAGCCATCCCATACAAAAACTGTCCCAACTTTCATTCAAATGACTCAACCTAACTGTGATAGGCTAGCAATTTTCTTGTTTGGATATGCTGTTCAGTTTAATATAATATTTGGGTTTTTACGTGCCAAAACCACTTTCTGATTATGAGGCACGCCGTAGTGGAGGACTCCGGAAATTTTGACCACCTGGGGTTCTTTAACGTGCACCTAAATCTAAGCACACGGGTGTATGCTGTTCAGTTTGTGCATGTTATAGTGCAGGCATACCACCAATTGAGTTAAGCATTGTGAAAATCAAGTACACTACATTGCCTGGTTCAGCACATGAACATTAAGCAACAAAATCTTTTTCTGCTCATGCAGTGACCTACAGCTACAAAGGAAGACACAAAGACAGTGCAGACGTGTAGGTAATATCAAGTTTTGATGCAGACATAGTAAGCTGTGGTGAAGAATGAAGTGTAATCTGTGTTTCCACTTCTGCATGAATTTTGTGGAGGTGCTGGAGGGTCAAGGTTTTATACAGCTACTAATTTATGTATGTGGTCTAATAAACCATTGCAAAATGAATGTGTGGCATCCGCAACAGATAGCCAGGCACTATCACAAAAAGAAGCAAAATAATGCTGGGGAGTGGTTGTCGAAAGTTGGGGGTTCTGGAGGAGAGAGACAAAAGGAAAAGACTGCATCGATCAAGTGGACATGACTGAAGGCATGCACGGTATGTCGAGCAAGAAGCGGATAGAAGGAGTATTAAGGAAACGCATGAAGGAGAAGTCTGACAGTGTGTGAAGGCAAGTGCATCACATAAAAAGAAAAATTTGAAGAAAGTAGAAATGAATGGGGAGATCAGATGCCAAGGAGCAAGCATTTTCTGCTAGAAATGTTATTGCTCTCCTGTTCGCCACATAAGCATTGAGGATTAAACGAAGTCTCACTGTTTCGTGCAATGCGTTTGTCACTGGCTGACCACAAATGAATCGCTGTCAATGGTGTGTAATGAGCATTAAAAATTTCTCTTCAGCTCCTACTTTGTAATTGATGAGCCGGCTGTGCTTATATAGGTGCAGATCCACCTCCAGAGGGTCACCACTGAATTGCATTTTTTTTTACAGGAGCGTGGACGCCTGCATAAATAGTGTTTTTTGACTGACTGCACATGGTTACCAGGCTTTTTATCAATCTTTTAAATCACCCACACAGGCGTACGTTATCCTCTTCATTTAGTATAGAGGGTTAAACATCGACAAAATGATGCAGCTCAAATAGGTTGAACGTGTATGCGTTTTCTATCCGCAGTGACGGACAACATGGCTAGAGCGTTGCATAATACCGTTTGCCTAAAGCCAGCTTCGCTGCAGGACACTAGTGTCGCGCAATGAAGCATGCGCATTGTATTGCGGCAAAGTATACCAAGAAAGAAAGCGGCCACTGTGATATACGTGCCCACTTGCCGTCACGTCTCCTGCCGCAGTACAAGCACGGAGACGCCGAACAAGTGTACTGGCAGGCATTCAGAGTATTTCGCATGCGGTTGTAGCGATCTGAGCCCTTGTTTCGCCCACGTAGAGCGCCCCGTATATGAGCTAGACATCGTAACAGCCGAGATTATTAACTAGCCAATATCAGTGTTACTGTACAGCTTTCACAAAGGTCTACTGCTATGAAATTGCATGACGACCATTTTTTCTTTAGCATACATTTCTTCCGTATTCATCCGCAGGGCGTAGTGCTTTGCCAGTGTGGCTGTACAGCTCACAACGATCTACGGCTCAGATTGCATGGCGACGCAAGTTTTAGTACTTTCAAATACAGAGTACAAAATTTCCATTCCCACGAACCTCCAAGTGTGATGTAATCTCAGTTACATTAAGAACTAATGCATCGGTACGGCAGTTAATTCATAAACTGTTTCCGTTCCCGCGATTCCCCTGAAGTGTGTGGTATGCTGACCTTCATCAACGACGCTAATGAACAATGCATCGGCACGACGTAATGCTTTGCCACTAAAGTCATCCGAGAATACACCTCACTTTTAAACGTATCCCCTTGCGACTACAAAATTTAATATGCTACCGTCGCAACAAAATAGCAAGAAACTCACCTCGGACGCGGCTTTTTCGCCTTGCCGGTCACGCATCCTGTCGATTCTGTGCAGCTAGCTCGGCTAGGGACAAACGGAGCAAACGGTTTTCTTCCCCGTAGTACCTAAATGACGAGTAATTTTGAGCACCTAAAGTCCCCACATTTCTCCCTCGCAACCACTGCTCCTCGCGCGTGCGCAGAAAGAGCGGTGAAATCCAATTTCGGTGTACTCGTCGCAGGTCACGACTCCGCCCCTCCAGCGTCTGCGCCTGCTCGAGCTGCTGCCGCCGCACGACTCCATTGCTTGCCGCATCGCGATGCAATACGTTCCGAGTTTTTCCCTAAGTGTGAAACAGACTGTACGCGCTTCTAGTTGCCTTTAAGAAGATCGGTACGCTTGACGATTATTTTTATGGCTGCAATACGGCGACAGGGCAGCGTATGATTAACCATGTAAGTGACGCTGAGCAGGTAATTGGAAACCACATCGTATGTGCCGCCGGAAAAATCGTCAGCACATACGATGCGGCACATACATACACCACATACGAGCTAAAATTATTTTTGCAGTTTCTCACAATATGTTTGCTACAAATCCGTGTTGTCTCTGATGGAGACAACGGACTTCCATCGACACTGCGCGGAAATAAACAAAAATTTGCTGAATAGCACAAATATGACATGCGCACCCAACGTTATCTAGTACGTCGCCTACAATATAGAATAGAGGCAGCAATGTAAATAGCTTGCCCATCTTTTAACAGTGCTCAAGAGACGGAAGCTGAAAGTATTAGTAATCATTTCTGCTTCAGCAATGCCGGCGCGACCAATTGAGACGCGGGCGTGTATCGCCCAGTAACTCGATCGATCGGTGCAGTGGTGAAGCGGGAATGAACTCCGGTCATGTTCAATGCATCGTGCACATATTCAATTTCTCAGCACGCGCGAACTTCGGCCACTGCTAGCGCATGCAACAGAAGTGGTTTCCATTCTTGGGCAGCGCACGCACAAACGAAACAAGAGAAAGAAGACAGGACAAGCGCTCGTCGAACAACTGAAAGTTTTTATGTGAATAAAAGGATTATGTACGAAGTAGTTATTAAATTAATGTGGGTTACATATAAAAACCGTCATACACTCAGTAGTGATCAATGAACGAGCTCGCTTCGTTTGCCAGTTGCTTACTTCGCTCGGCGCACCGCAGTAATCCATGTCTATCGTCTGCTTTTTCCGTACCATTTTCTTGTGAATCGGCAGAATTTCACTGGTGGCATCAACCCTTTCGTGTTTACATTGCTGTCGTGACAGTTCACAACACAATAATAATTTCCGGTCATCCGAAGAGGTGCCGTCGCCAACAAGAAACGTTTCACGCGCAGCGCGAACTGAACGCGGGTGCGACCGCTAAAGGAAGTGGCGGCGGAAACCTACACCCGTTCGAGATGAAATCGTTCCGCCAGAGGGGAAACGAGTGCAGGCGTCTAGGATGAAACTTGGCGTGCGGCCAAGTATCTATTGGTGGTCACGTGATAAAACGCGCGCAAGCCGGGGAAGCGAGGCGCTGGTTTAGCACGTTTCTCCTCTGGCCGTTGCTCTAGCCCGGCCTGGCGCCACTCTCGCTCTGTCTTGGAGATAATTGCCTATGGATGCAAAGCTGGGGGGCGCTTAGATAGCGCCATTTCAACGCTTTGAAGGAAGAGGCAGCAGAAGCGTTCTGTCCGCTCGGTTTGCGCCCTTCATCATGCTGACGCTGTGACAGCCAGCGTTCGCGGTCATTGAGTGAGATCTGCTCATGTTTGCACGTGCGCGCCTGACCGCGTGCTTGTTAATTTAAGGAGTATGCGAATGTTTACTGCAGTTTATTCAACTGATGAAACTACGAACCTTGGTTAGTGCAGTTGTTCGTGCAGTGATTCATGCAGCATTGGGGGGAAACTGCTACATATTTGTTTCTATATTTCTAGGGGGGTTCAAAAGCGGCGCTTTGTACGCGAATGTTTGTTTCTGGTCGCGGAACGCAACTCACTTCGGTAGCCCAGTGGCTGTGGTGTTGCGCTGCTGAGCTCAAGGTCATGGGTCCAATCACAACCGCGGCAGTCGCATTCCAATGGGGCAGAGTGCGACTGCCGCCTGCGTATACTGCGCATTTTGTGCACGTTAAATAACCCCAGCTGCTGAAAATAAATATGCAGTTTTCCATTACCATGTGCCCCATAACAAGATCTTTATTTTGGAACTTAAGGCGTCAACATTTAATTTTACGTAGCGGAATTACATATACAATCGACACTGTTGAGTGCGCCTACTGAACTTGTTATCTCGTTGCTGTGCTCTCTTTAGTAGCCAATACTTCTTTTTAGATTTACTTATGGTCAGAATCCAGTGTGACAAATCCGGGTCTTCCTTAGCATAGGAAACCAGCTATCGCTTAAGCGTGTGAGATATTAACGAACAATGTCAATGAAAATCGATATTTAGACTTCGATGTAATTGCAGAACATGACAAGGACGAAAGAATGATACACCTAATTACAACCAGGACAGGAACCCGAGGGCTTGCCTAAAACAGAAGACGTTATCTGGTATTTCTTCTCCTGCATTATAATCTTTCTCTGGCCAGACTCATCTCGAATATCATAGGAGTCGCGATCTTCCACCAAGACTCTTCGCGTGCTATTGAGAGTCAAACGACCCATACACAAATGTTGACTCTTGTTTTGTGACTCTACTCGCGCAAAAATGGGTTTTCGGAAGAAAAAAAGAGTCAAGTTGCCGTGACTCACTTTTTACTCTTTTTTCTTAGAGTGTGGAGGTTAGCGATCCCCGTCCTCACAACGGTACTCTGAAGTGTTCGACACATCGAGCTTGTCACCATGACTCCCGGTGACGAGCCCGCCTCTGCAACGGCTTCGGCTTCTCCGACTGTTCCAATCGTCACGGTCGCCCCACATCACGACCCAGGTGTGTTTTCTGGCCGGGAGGGACAGGATATTGACGACTGGATCAAGCTCTATGAACACGCCAGTGATAATAACAGGTGGGACACAACGATTATTATCTCGGCGGCACCCCACGCGTGTTGCACCAAACGCATGACGACGAGATAACCAGCTGGCACAGTTTCAAAGAAAAGCTACGGGAACTGTTCGGCGACCCCATTGGGCGCAAGGTTGCCGTGAGAAAGGCTCTTGCGTCTCGTGTTCAGTCATCTACAGAGCCGCACGTTTCCTACATCCTCGACGTATTGGCTCTATGGAGCAAAGCTGACGACAATATGTCCGAGGCAGATAACGTGGCACATGTGCTAAAAGGCATCGCCGACGACGCTTTCAATTTGCTTGTTTTCGGAAACGTCTCGAGGTGCACATCTTTCGCAACACTGTACAGCTTGCACTGCGTGTGACCGAGCGGCGGAACATTCGCCACGGAAATAACGCCAGCACTGCAAGAAACGTGAACCACGGTTAGAAGAGGTAAACATTATTGGCAGAAGCAGGGAAACAAACGCACGTGAGGTTTTGGAAGCTTTCCATATAAGGAATAGAGGAAAGAACTGTTAGTAATACTTCCGTGACCCTCTTCAAAAGCGAAATGTATCTAGATTGGTATGGCTGATGATGCATTACGGTCATTGTGCGCATGTCTGTGATTTTCCTTATATTTGCTGATTTTCTCGGTGAATAAAGATAGATGAAGTTGGCGCTTTTCCTGTGTCGTTCTCCCTTTCGTGACCGTTTTAGTTGGTGCTGTTCCTTCCTGAGTCTCGGCTATCGACGCCATCATAAAAGAATGCCGTCGCCTTGAAAAAGCTAAGAGCGGCCGTATGTCGCACCATATTACGCGGCTACTCAGCATTGCTGTTACGTCGACATGTGAGGGTCGACCGCGTCGGACTACCACCTGTGGCGACATCACCCGTATTGTTCGCTGCGAACTCGAGGCGACCTGTTCGCCAGCTTTCTCCATGACGCCTCCCGATCCGCCAGCAACTACCATTGCGATGATTAAGGCCGTCGTCAGACAGACATTTGAGAACATGGGTCTGAACTCCGTGTGTTCCACGTCTCAACCCAGTGTTTCCCAGTTCTCTAGCGGCCCTCGTCCTCGGTAGTCCTTTTCTGCCACATCTCGCCGCAACCCATCCGAATGCCATACCCCTGATGACAGGCCGATCTGCCTCCACTGCTGTCGCACCGGCCACGTCGCTCGTCAAAGCCGCAACCGATGGCCACCAACCCCTCGGACAAACGCCGCCGTTTATTCCCGCACCTTTGGACCTTCCGTTTCCTATGCCACCCGCCATGAACACACTGCTACTGATGCTCCTGTTCCGAACCTTCGCTACAGCCACTCGCCCTCACCTCGACGCCATCAGTCTCGTTCGCACCAACGCAGTCGCTTTTCTTCACGCCTATTACCCCCCTGATCCAGCCGGAAAACTAGGCACTGCAGCTTCTGGAGGTGAAGCTGGGTTGTCGACCCTGCCCTTAAATTCTCTGCTCACGTTCCCTACGAACCGAAACCTTCTTGACGTTGACGGCTATCCTATCATGGCACTCATCGATACACGAGCACATCTTTCTATTATGAGTGCTGCCTTCCGACGACGACTGAACAAACTCCTCTCACCAGCGTCGGCACGCGTTGCGGATGGCGGTACTGTGCTTATCATCGGCATTTGTACGGCACGTGTCAGCATCGCCGGCCGCCGCACTCCTGTCCTCTTCACCGGAATTGCATATTGCCCCAATGACCTGATTCTCGGCCTCGATTTTCTCTCCGCGCATTCTGCTCTTATCGACTGCTCTTCCAGTACCCTTTGCCTTGAGTTGCCGATGCTCGCAGAACCTTCTGACGCACCCCACTGCCGCTTACGCCCCACCGGCTTTCTTCGCCTGCCGCCAAAGTCAATAGCCTACATTTAACTGTTGTCTTTCCCCCCAGTTCCTGATGGCGAGTACCTCACCACTCCTCTGCCCGACATTCCAATACAGTATCACGTTACCGTGCCTCACAGTATACTTACTATTACTGCGAACCGCACTCGCATGCCTGCCTGTAACTTTGGATTGGCAAAGCAAATTCTGCCGCAAGGTATTTGCCTTGCCACCGTTGATTGTCACGGCGTCCAATACGTGACAGCGTTATCGACCGATGGTTTTCGGGAGCTTAGCATGCCCCTCGCGCCAGCCTCGGGGGCCGATCCCAACATAAAGAAAATGGTTACGACGGACCTGTCCTCTGCGCAGGCTGAAGACCTTTGCCAAGTATTATCATCCTACCGAGATATTTTCGACTTCGACGATCGCCCTTTAGGCCAGGCGTTCGCGGTCAAGCGTCGGATTCTTACTGACGATGCTATGCCTATTCACCGACGACCGTTTCGAGTTTCTGCATCGGAACGACGAGTAATTCTAAGTGAAGTGAACAAAATGCTAGATAAAAACATCATTGAGCCTTCTTCGAGTCTCTGGGCGTCACCTGCAGTGTTGGTTAAGAAGAAGCACGGCACGCGGCACTTCTGTGTAGACTACCGTCATCTGAACAACATTACTAAGAAGGACGTCTACCCGCTCCCACGTATAGACGACGCCCTTGACTGCCTGCACGGTTCCAGCTTTTTCTCGTCTATTGATCTTCGTTCGGGATACTGGAAGATTGATTTTGACGATATGGACAGAGAAAAAACCGCGTTCACCACACCTGATAGCCTATACAAACTTAAAGTAATGCCGTTTGGATTATGCAGCGCCCCTGCCACCTTTGAGCGTATGATGGACTCCTTGCTCCAAGGTTTCAAATGGTCGACATGCCTCTGCTACCTCGATGACGTCATCGTCTTCTGGCCAACGTTCGACACTCACCTTGAGCGTCTAACAACTATACTTCATGTATTTCGAAAGGCGAAGCTGGACCTTAACTCGTCCAAATGTCATTTTGGCCCCCGACAAATGACTCTTCCTGGCCATCGCACTTACGCTTCCAGAGTACAGCCTTATCCCGGCAAAACTCGCGCTGTCCGAGAGTTTCCGCATTCGAAGACAGCCGCAGACGTTAGAAGTTTTGTAAGGCTAAGCTCGTACTTTCGTCGTTTTGTTCCAGATTTTGCGACAATTGCTAGACCCCTCACTAATCTTTTGAAGGAAGGCTTACAATTCTCGTGGGGTATCGCAGAAGCCGCCACCTTCTCTTGTCTCGTGACTCTTCTAACCTCACCACTCATTCTCTCCCACTTCGACCCTGATGCCCCTACAGAATTGCGTACAGATGCCAGCGGTCATGGCGTAGGTGCCGTCTTATCTTAGCGTCAGCGTGGCCCTGATCGCGTTATTGCTTATGCTAGCCGCCTACTAGCACCATCGGAGCGCAACTGTTCCATTACGGAACGAGAATGCCTTGATGTTGTCTGGGCCGTTGTGAAGTTCCGTCCTTGCCTTTACGGTTGCCCCTTTTCCGTAGTTACTGACTATCATGCTCTCTGCTGGCTCTCATCGCGAAAGGATCCTACAGGCCAGCTTGGTCGATGGGCTTTGAGCCTACAAGAATTTTCTGATTCCGAGGTGTACAAATCTGGCTGCCTGCACCAAGACGCTGACAGTTTGTCGCGTTACCCTGTTGACGACTGTGGCTCCTGCAATATTACCAGTGCTTCTTGAACGAGAAGAAAGGGGGTTAACCGAGGGGCCCGATTTTTGTTAGTCATATCATAAGAAGCCAACAAACACTGACACCAAGGGCAACATAGGGGAAATTACTTGTGCTTAATAAAGGAAATAAAGAAACGATAAATTAATGGAAATTAAAGTGGATGAAAAAACAACTTACCGCAGGTGGGTGCTTCTTGCGTATTCTCTGTATCACAGCAGCTTCCTTTCGCCGACGAGCAACGCCGTGACGCCTACATCAGAGCACTCATCGACCGTTTTGAACACTCTCCGGCCGATGCTGCTCTACGCCTCTTCATCCTCCGCGACGGTAGTGTGTACCGTCGTAACCTTCATGCGCACGGCTCTGGTTTCTTACTTGTAATACCTAAACACCTCCGCTCTACCATTCTAGAAGAGCTTCACGACGCACCAACGGCAGGATATCTCAGCGTATCTCGAAGCTATGACCATTGTACGTCTCCGTTTCTTATGGCGGGGCCTTGCCCGTTCCGTACGGCCTTACGTCGGCGCTTGTGAACTTTGCCAACGACGCAAGAAGCCTTCTCAGTTCCCCGCTGGTTACCTGCAGCCGCTCGACATCCCTGCCGAGCCCTTTCATCGTGTCGGCTTAGACCTTCTCGGCCCATTTTCGGAATCTACCTCAGGGAACAAGTGGGTTGCAGTCGCGGTGGACTACGCGAGCCGCTACGCCGTAACCTGTGCTCTTCCGACCAGTTGCGCAACTCATTGTTGCGGACTTCCTCCTACATGATATTATTTTGATGCATGGTGCTCCGCGTCTATTGCTAACAGACCATGGCCGTACGTTTTTGGCCAAAGTCATCGGCGACATCATGCGTGCCTGCTCAATACAGCATAACTTTACCACCTCCTACCACCTCAAACGAAAGGCCTCATTAAGCGTTTGAACCGCGCCCTTACAGACATGCTATCCAAATGCGTTTCAGACGACCACCGTGACTGTGGCCTTGCTCTGCCTTACATTACCTTTGCGTACAACTCTTCCCATCTCGAAAGTGCTGGCTTTCCCCCGTTCTACCTCATGAATGGCCGTGAACCGACGCTACCACTGGAGACTGTGCTTCCGTCCGCCACAGCTTCAACTAGCGATTATGCCCGTGATGCAATCGTCCATGCTGACCATGCTCGCCAACTTGCGCGCGCTCGGCTACAAGTGTCTCAAGGCAAACAGAAGCAGCGTAACGACCTCCGTCACCGTGATGTCCATTTTGTGCCCGGCACCCTTGTGTTGCTTTGGTCACCATCTCGTAAAGTTGGCCTTTGTGAAAAACTGCTTTCCTGTTACACAGGCCCATATCGCCGGCTCGGGAAAGTGACCGATGTCACCTATGAAATCGTTCTAGCCACGCCCACTACGTCCTCCGCTGTCACAACCAGCGACATTGTCCACGTCGCCCGACTCAAGCCCTAGAACTCTCCGCGCGCCTTGGATATTTAACAGCACCGTGACGGCGCTTTTGCCGCCGGGGGATTGTATTACGATATCATCGAGCAATGCTCAAGAGACGAGCCGCCGCGAGAACGACGATGAAGTTGGTCGGTGCCCTTGGCTCGAGCGAGTGTCGGCCTGGCTGCCTGGCTCCAGTGTAAATAGCCTCTTTCTTCTGTGTCTGTCCACACGTAACAATATAAACGTAAAAAAATGAAAGAGCAGAATAAATTGAGTAGTACGCAGGAAATGGAGTTCCGAAATTGCGGAATAGGTGAGGTTAAGAATTAAGGTTAGCTGGTGGCATAATGTGTTTTGCGTCTTGGTTGATGATATGAGAATTTCAGATTTAAATAACCGCTTTTAAAGATCCTAAGTTGCCATGTGCCGAAATAATTCCCGTCGGGTGTAGGTAATTAAACTTGCGTATGAGGTATGATTCCGTCTGTTTCCTTTCACTACGTGAATGGAAATTTGTTTGTAGTATATATAGCCTTGCTTTGTCGAATATATGACCACGTTCATTGAAGTGGCTGGCAACTGCTTTAGGTAAATTATGTTTTGTATCCGCGCGTTGACCGTTGAGTCTGGTATGAATTTGTTGTCGAGTCTCACCTATGCATTGCTTGCTACAAGCTGCACATTGTAGACGGTAGACTACGTTGCTTGATGTGCAGGTGAAACTCGAAGTTACATTGTGTGATAGTGTATAAGCGCGACTGAACGAGGACGTAGCAAGAAACAGATACACAGAAGCAGCGCTTCACTTTCAACTATAGATCTTATTTTCGCATCCATCGATGTAATATACACCGTACGAGCGGAAACAAACCTGACAGAAAAATAACATTGAGTGGTGCTTATCGATAAACCGTACCTGTGTGCAAGGCATGGTGAAAACATACACTGTAACGGTTACAAAGATACACAGAGGAACCGTATCTCCTTTTCAGATAGCGACACTGAAGGCTTACTCACGCACTGTTCCTATAATTTTGCAATTTCGTAGGCTTCCAATATCTCCCTTGTCATCCTGGTTTGAGCCCTATACAGAATGGAAGTACTTTCAAACATCAGTTTGCAGGAACAATCTCGGCAATGAATACCCAAATGACCCGAGATTACCCGAGTGACGTTATATCGATGCTCTTTTGATCTCTCATTGACGCATCTACCGCTTTGGCCAACGTACGTTCTTCCGCACGAAAGTGGAATGGCATATAACTTTATGACTGCAGGTTACAAATTGTTTGCGATGCTGAGTAGAACATGCGTGTCTTTTGTTATTATCTGTATTAACCTGTTTGCATAGCTTATGTCGACGTACAGGGGCAGAGAAAATTACGTCCACCCCAGATTTTGCCGCTATTCTCCTGAGATTATGTGAAATGCAATGAATGTATGGTACCACAGCAACTTTCTTTGCTCTAGCAGTGGCACTGCTTCCATTCGATACATTTTTACATTTCCTGCTTAAGCCCTCCGCGACAGATGTGAGCATACGCGTCGGGTAACCAGAATCTGCCAAGCGCTTGGCCTGATCTCTAAAACTGGCTTCCACTTTGTGGTCACATGACTTTGTCAAATAATTATTGAAGCATGATGTTGCTACTGCGCGTTGTACGAGCTTTGAATGAGCAGAATGGAATGATAGGACTGGCTTGTTGCCTCTCGGCTGATAACTCTAGCAGGTCTTTTGTGGAGAAAAGTACAATCATAAGTCTAAAAACCTTACGAAATTGCCTATGGGGACTTCATGTGTCAAAGATAAAGGGGACAACATTTCAGTGAAGAAGGTTACGGTTTTTGAAACCAGTGAGTCAAAATTTTCTTATTCGTTATTCAAAACGATTAAAAAATCGTCAACAAATGTGAACACTTTCACGACATCGGTGTTATTATTCAGGCGTTCATCAAGAACCTGGTCACGGTTAGCTAGATATAAGTCACTTAAGCAGGAAGCAATTTATGACCCAATGCATATGCGATCTTTTTATTTGACAATTCCCTCCCATGTCGCCTAGGTCGAGTTAAAATAAAATCGAAGAAGTTCTAAAAATCTGTCGCAAGTCAAGGCAGAAGCGTTTTGAAACCAAACCGCTCCAAACTTGTCAATGCAGTCACTTATGCATTTCATCACGTCATTCTGCGGGAGAAAATAGTACAGGTCCTTTAAGTTTGCAGAAAAAACAACAAGGCTCCTGTCTTGCCAGTCTTTAAAAAAATTCACCGCTTGCTCAGACTTCGTTACCAAAAATGGGTCGTCGATTGGCAAGAGCTTTAAGTGCTTTTGTAAAAACGTGGCCACAAGTTTCTGCTAGGTTGCGTTCTCTGACACTATGACTCGGAGGGGGCCTTCCGGCTTGTGCGTTTTGGCTGAGAAAAACAATACAAGGTCCCTCCTTGTGCTTTTTTCGATAATCTAGTTTGAAGGTATTGCACAGCTTCTTTGCTTCATTTTGTACTTTCCCAAGTATTATGTCGTTGTGCACCATGAAAGTTGACGAAATGGCCTCACGAGCATTTGAATTATACATCGTCCTGTTCATCATGACGAAACCACCCTCCTTACACACAGGGATAAGTGTGAGCGCATTGTCTTTTATGAACTTAACAGTCTTGTTAAAGGAGAACCTTTCGCTAAGGAGACGGGACCGCGTTAGCATATCCACTCCTTCTGGTACAAACCTTTCTGAATAGGCTTCAGGTACTCGTTTTGGCACTTGTACCGTTGCCAACAGATCGGGAGCAGACTTTTGTGGCTGAGTCGCGAACTTCGACCCACATTTAAGTACTTCCTGTACCTTGTCCGGCAGCACCACGTCACCGACGATGTGCACCTGGCTCGTTGATGCTGAAGGCTTCTTCTGTAATCCCTGTCTCAGGCTTGGCAGAGTATGCTACCATAGGAATTCCGTCGTGCGGTCGATGATCCGGGAGAACTGTCGCCACGAGTTCCCACTTGTTGCAGGTTCCAGAAGTAGCCGCATGTTTTCTCTGTACATTCGCACTTGTCGCTGCCATTCCGAGCGCATCAGCATACTAACCATCGCAGACAATTTGCAACCTGGGGTGCTATGCAGGATGCGCCGAGTTTGGCGAAACTCGGTATCTTCACGAGCTCTGGCGACACCCCAAGATGAAAGCACAAATGGTACCGAGACACAGTTTATCTTTCGACAAGCCTCCAGTTTCATTGGTTTATCTAGATTCACTCTGGGTGGCTATCATTCCTTGGGCGTTGCCTTCTGGGCGGTCGACAAACTGGGGCTCACGTGATCATACCGTCAGTCCATGGTCGCGCCTTCTTTCACTTGTTTGTCGTTCCCCAGAGTGCATTACACGCACAAGCGAGTTATAAAACAAATGCATTTAATACAATATTATTAGTTAGTTTGACGTGGTTTAAAAGCATTTTAAAGCTTACAAGATGTACACTGAATGTGTATTCGACTAATTTGTAATTTAGTACGCTTCGCATTATACCACGAGGGAACGCTGTGGTGGCGTCATCTCATACATTCATCGGGCGAGCATGGCGGCTAAACATCGAAGAGGCCCAGTGTAAACAAACTCGTACGAGCTTGCAGTGCGCGACGTAGTGATCAGGCTCGACAATGACCACTATTTCTTGGATAGTTCTGTTCTTCCGTGAGCAATCTTTCCGTGCACCCCGAAAGACTGCGAATAGCTTAGGCGATTTTACAGATCGCAACGCGTACCTACTGTTCACAGCACAATCCTGAACAAACAACTTATCCGGTGCTGCTTCTGTGAGTGCGCTGAGTTCCTCCACTCTGCGTGACTGCGAGCGTCACGAATATTGCATAGTGTGTGCAAAAGGAAGACAGCCGATATAGCTACGATGCGACAAGGAGGTGGTGCCGACGATGGATCTCGCAACCAACACAGTGACGGAGGCATCGACAAACTGCGGATAAGTATATTTCTACTGTTTCATATTTAGCATAATAATAGTGCACGGATTAAGTCACTTTCGTAGTAACGAACTAAATGTCCAGCAGTTTAAAAAAGGCATTGAGAGCATAAGAGTGTTTGTGCTTTTACGTGTACGTGGGCCCGCGAAAATATGGAAAAGATAAAGGTAACCTTCACTAACTTACAGTACAATTGTCGAGTTCGCTGTAGCACCTATTATGTCATTAGTGTCAACATACAAATTTTCAAAGGCCATTCATTTCACCATTATTTTTGTATGTTGGTTCTATCAATTAGCGCTTTTATTACATGAGCAGGTGGATTTGAAAGCAAAGCTTTGTTTGCCAACCTTCAGACTTCCATAATTGTGTGGCAAGGCACTGGCATGGTGTCGAATAGCTCACACTTCCTCGGTCCTGCACCAAAGAGGCCCAATGCTCTATTTGAAGTTGGATTGCGCAACAATTCGACGGCACACAAAGAAGAGTAACACACACAGCAGAGCGTTCTGCTGTGTGTATTTCTCTTCTTTGTGTCCCGTCGAATTGTGGTGCAATTCAGCTTCAAGCTTCTATACCGATAAAACGAGTCTTCAACCTCACCAATGATCTAGTTATTAAGCCACAATGGCGCACATCTTTGATATGTCCCAACACGAATTAACTCTCCAACAAATCACCACAAGCATAAAATTTTGCTGCACAGGTGTATGCACGTGCCATATTCTGTACCACTAAACTCGCAAGAATCAAAGGGGCAAGCATTAACCAGCCTTACTGCTGCCATTACCATCATCATCATGACACCAATAGAAAGACAGTGCTGCGTTTCAGTAAAGGGAGTGCCGGAGGGAAAGGCGTGATAGCGAGGCTTGAGGCTCACAATAAAAATAGCATTTACAAGACATGTTCAATGCCAAAATATGCTGCATATTGCTCATCCTACTTCGGCATTGCGGCAAGCTTTTACACGTTTGTGTAATCATTGCTCTAAAGCTGTACAAAAGGTCTATTCGCTCTGCAATCTTTATTTTTATCATGGTGGGTGAAAGACCCACTTTTCATTGGCACCTGCACCACATTTCTCCCGATATGCAATTTTGCCTTGGTGGTTCACGACATCTTCACGCACACTGAGTTCTGCAGAGCATTGGATCTGCATTGTTCTACTGCTGAAGAATTAGAGCCCCATTATGAGACGAAAATATATGATTTGTCCATACAGAATAACGCTGAACCCCCCCCCCCCCCGAAAAAAAAGAAAATACACTGAACCACTGGCACATGCACCAACAGCGAACACAGCAAACACTCTGAAGTATTTTTTTCACACAAGCCAGCACACTAAGATTCTCAATGCATTTTCATTTTGCCATAAATGCATAGGCACAACAGGCTTGGCGCGACATCCACATCTCGCACTGCAACGAATTGTGCAATGACTTGCTGTTTCATAGTGCGGCCGATACATGACGCATGACCAAAATTCAGAATTATGCATACTAAATAATTTGTGCTACGTACTAAGTAATCTCATAAAAAACCCCCAAGTTCATTGTGAGATTAGCATTCACAGGGTAGTTCACACAATTTGTGATATCCATTTATCTATTTATACTTCATTAACCTCCTTCCCCAAAAAGTGAGCCATATGGAAGGCACCCTGATAGACAAGTAGAACAATCGGTAAAATGTCAGCAACCAGCGAAAAAGTCAGTATCATAGGCTGCCGCATGTGTGACGTCGGTAACACAAAATTTAAGTCGGCTACACAGAAGTGACAAATTTGGCAATATGGTGCGTCTAGACATTGCTTCAATGCTAATCACAGTAACGCTGACATTGAAGGCACCTTAATTCCTACGTACGTTCCGTCGACATACCCGACTACGTTCGTAATGTTTCCGCGAAGTAAGAAGCGTTCTTTTATAAATGCCCGCTCATCCGCAGTCTTCGGGAAAGCCAGCCACAGCTTCAGCACTGCCGCATCAATAAGCGCATCAGACATCGCTGACACAGAGGCTCACAGTAGTTTGATGACGTCCAATGTAACGCTCGGCGCCGACGCTTCCCTGAAAACTCCCAGTCCCGTAGAAACGGAGGGCGCAGAGGACTTGCTCTTCAACGGTGAGCGAATGAAGCCCGCCACGCTGTCTCCACAGACGAGGGTCTTCGCCTAGCTCGTCACACAGCCAGCACACTGATGTCTTCGACAGGCCGAAATGACGCTGACACTCCACGGCGGTAATGTACGCGAACGGGTCCAGACGGTCATACTGACGCTTGCTGCCGCTGGCTGCAATAACACAGGCTGCTGCTGCCGCCGCCATGTTCCCGAGTTGAACTCGGAGGGGGTTTCGCGATGTACGAGTTTAGCACGAGTTCGCCTGTCAATCAAAGCCAGAGGTCACGCCCCGCGCGAGGCACGTAACTCTTGTGCGCGCACCCACCACGGTTGGGCCAAGCCCAACTTATCTTTCGGCAACAGCGACGCGGTGCCGAGCTGAGAGGCAGCAACAATATTCACCACCGACACAAAACACGCACAACACACTGTCATCGGTGATGTACTGCGCACTACTATCAAAAACAAAGCGTTGACTGTCGCTGGCTCATGCATATATCTTCTCGGGCTGAGAGGGCCCCACAGCACGGTTTCATTGCCTGCATTGTGGCGACGTAGCGCACAGTAACCAATTATCGGCACGTCACTGTAGCTGCTTGCAAGGCGTCGATGTGCCGAGGGTGACGACGATGCTGAGGAGTGCGTGTCGCAGCAGACGTTTGAGATGGCTACTCTGTCATCGGTGATGTATCGGAGCCACAACGTCGTAAACACGATCAGCGTCCGAGAATCGCTCGCTCTTCTAGACCCAGTGCAATGGCATTTCTTCATCACAAGCACTGCGCACTCAACAGTTCCAACACCTTCCTCAATTCGAAGTCTCATTTCATAACCGCACACAAGAGCCCTCACCCGCCAAAATGCGATTGCTGCGGTGTCGTTACGATATCCTTCTGCGATCGCTGCTGGCTGCAGCATAAGTAATCCGCAAGCACCTTGGTGCGCACAAAACACTCAACTACTGCGTACATGCGCTCAGAGGCACTTTCACTGGGCAAGCGATGACAAGCGATGAATTGTGTCGATGGGAAGCACGCACTTCTTTGCAATGCATCGCCGAGGCCTCGCGCACAAAGATAAACTGGTACATTTTCACCAACGCCTCCTTTACTAGATGCCAGCCGCGTTGCTCGCTTTCCCATTGCGGCGGCGGTTCCCTTAGTTGAAGTTAGTTCAGCATAAATTCCGTGAGGTGGCGCTCGTTGCCTTTTCAACTTCCGGCGGATGTGGCAGCGGCGGCTGAATGCTCCGCCGGCGCTTTATATGCGCGGGCGTCTGTTAGCGAGCGTTATCGCGGGCCTCCGAGATGGAAACAGACGCCATGGTAATCTCAGAGGCCGCAGCACGTGATCTAGGTTGCAGACGTCCGCCACAAGTGGCGCTCGTTGCCTTTTCGCGGAGGAGAGAAAAGGGAGAGGGCCAGGAACAGAGTTTACGGACAACGCGGCTGGCATCTAGTAAAGGAGGCATTGTTTTCACTAAACTGCGTCACTACGGGCACTACGGACCACCATTTTGCATCGACAGCCGTTGCTCCCGCATTTATGACTAGTATGTCGTGTTTAGTTGGTAAAGTGGAGGCCTTAAGGCGCCTGCGATGAACAGCCGTACCATGGCGCTGCGTTTCTATTCCCCTAATAGAGAAAGAGCGGTGATAACTGACATTGTTGAGAATAGCACTGTAGCGCCCCTAGGCGACTTCTCACCGTATGAACAGCCTCGTGCGTGCGACCCGCTTCAATGTATCCGCTTCTAAGCTTTCGCCTCACTGTCGCCACTCGCGGCAAGAAGTGCAAACTTTAATAATTTGCTCGATCTCCGTTTGTCATCACAAATTTCTAGCATTCAAAACGAAAAACAGACACTTAAAGAAATAAAAATGTTCGTTATTTTATTTGTTGTATTTTAACGTATTCGTTTGAGCGAAAGCGTAGGTGCAAGAATGCGCCGCATGTACCCTGTTCGCATTCGATCGAGGATAGAAAGATAGTCGCCGAAAGAGGAGGCACGCCCTTGACGCGCCCGGGAAAGGCGTGGCAAGCGGCTCACGGCAAGTGTGCAGACAGGCAGCGGCACAGTCACAGTATTGCTAAGTTGCGATAATCCGCTGATAACAATACACGGCGCTGGCGCGCTTCGTCGTGCAGCCTTCTGCGCTTGAAACGTGGAAGCAGCGTGCCGCGCAGGGTGCGCTCATGTTGTCATACGCGGCTTTTTGTCTACATAATTTCTTGCCTGTAGCTATTGCGCGCTCCGCGCTATCTCCGTTCACTGACTGCGGTCAAGCAAACTCGGGTGAACGAGAAAATCGGCGCATCCTGCATAGCACCCCTGCACTCGTAACTTTATTATTATTATTATTATTACTATTATTATTATTACTATTATTATTATTACTATTATTACTATTATTACTATTATTACTATTATATTCAGTCGGTGGCGAAGCTGTCACCGAATACTCATCGCCACGTTTGTCTTGGCAGGTGGGCCATTAATTTTAAGAGCATAGTTGTTTGCCAGTGCTGCCGACTGCTGTCTAGTTATGTTGAACCTTGTGCTGATGCTATAAGTATGTTGTGCTTTATTGTGTTGAACATTGTGCTGATGTGATAGGTATTTAGCGAACAGTATATTCAGCCTTGTCAATTTTTTTTTTGTGTGTGTGTGACCATGCCTGACCGAACCAAATGTCAATCGTGCTCGGAGAAGCTGCCAGGTGATAGCAGATTCCTAACATGCTTAGATTGCAAACTGGGCTATCACCTTGGCAAAAACTGTTCGGGTGTGGCTGAAAATACGTTTGCGTCAATGGGCGTGGCAAAAAGAGAGGCCTGGAAATGTAAGCAATGCAGAACACCTGCAAGCGATAACAGCTTATTGACAGCCGCTAATTTTCCAGTAACTGCAGTGACTGATGATCCTGGCTCATTCGGAAAAGAATTAAATGCTTTCAGAGAAGAACTAAAGGGTATTAAGGACATGATGATTGTTCTTTTGCCTCTCCGAGAAAAGCTCGACGAGCTCCTAGCTCTCAAACCAAAAATAGATGAAGTGCTATCAGTGAAAGAGACTGTAGTTGAGCTGCAAAATTCTGTACAGTTTCTGTCTTCGGCCTATGACACTGTTGCGATACAGACAAAGTCTGATTCGGCCTTGAAAAGCCTTGAAACTCAAGTTCTGTCGCTGACGGAAACGGTGAATACCCAATCCACTGAGATGGTTCAGTTGCGGGCTGATATTTATGGCTGTGAGCAGTATAACAGACTATCGAACCTTGAGCTACACGGGCTTCCGTTTTCATCGGGAGAAAACTTGCGCACTGCTATCGCGGATCTCGCACAGAAGCTAGAAATATTAGATTTTGAACCCCGCGATATAGTTGCGATCTACCGTTTACCTGCCAGAAAAGATAAAACGCCTATCGTGCTCATTAGATTCTCGTCCCCATTTTTGCGGGACACTTGGCTTGCTGCTCGTGGCAAACTTCGTGTTTTGGCACAGACAAAAAATGTACCTGCTCTGTATCTCAATGAAAACCTCACCCAAGCTACTAAGGAACTTTTTTGGAAAGCTCGGTCTAAAGGCAAAGAAAACGGCTATAAGTTTGTCTGGGTAAGAAATGCAAAGATCTTTGCACGAAAGGAAGACGGAGGCACTGTCATCAGGATTGCCTCGGTCACAGATATCGATAAGATGCTATAAGCTCATGGCGATAAACTACATTTCTCTCCCGGACTTCGCTTCATTGGGATCTATTTTCGAAAATTGTGGCAAGCTCTCTTTTTCAGTCGTTCACATAAATATAAGAAGCATAAGAAAATACTGGGATCAGTTTCTTGTCGGTGTTGCTGACGTCATGCCCTTAGTGGATGCATTTGTACTCTCGGAGATAAATGTTCAAGATAATATGTTGTCGCAGTTTCATCTACCGAATTACCAAGAATACTTTTTTACGAGAACGGCCAGGAGAGGTGGTGGTATTGCAGTATTCATTAAGTCTAAATGGGTAACTACAACTACGACGTTTACTTTTACGGGGGCGGAATGCCTCGCCTTCCGCTTGGAAAATTCTAATGTGGCTTTGTTGTTAGCTGCGATTTATCGTCCCCCTCCGAACATGTGCAAACATTTTTGAATGAACTAAAGCAAAATCTCGGTTGTCTACCTCCTAATTCGAACGTTTGTCTCGTTGGAGACATTAACATAGACATTTTAAACTCGGAGAAAGCCATGGTTACCAATTACTTGAACATCCTAGCTGACTATGGCATTGAGTCGGCTGTTAACGAGGCTACACGAGAGGAGCTTCTTTTGTCTCGTGTTGTGACTTCCTGTATTGACCACGTGATGGTCCGTTCAATAGATTTTTCAAATATCAGTTCCGTCCGCGTGACGAAAAAGCTGGCAGACCACTATTTTATAGGATGCCAGCTTTCATTCCCCAGTTCCCAGCAATTCCAAAGTAAAGAATCCCAATATATTGAAATATTTGATCGCTCTAATTTCGACCGACTAGTTTCCCACTATGACTGGAACGCAATGCTAACAAATAGCTGTCCGAACAGTGTATATAATAATTTTATAACGGTGATTTCCGATTTAAAGAAGGCATGTAGAAAAACAGTCTTGGTTCGAAAACGAAGACCACACCTATACTGGCTGAGCAATCGCATAATAACAGCTACTGAAGAAAAGGAAAACTTGTGGAAGCGGTGTCGACAGCACCCTGATGACGCAACACTAAAATGTCTCTATCGAGCAGCCCGGAACAAAGTTACAGCACTGATACGCTGTTCTAAGAGGAACTACTATCGTAATAAATTTTTTTCCTCGCGTCATAAACCCGCTGAAATGTGGTCCGTGGTAAATGAGCTTAGAGGCTCTTATCCAGGTACGTATTTGCATCCGATAACAAAAAAATTTGGATCTATCAATCAAAATCTGGCGGACAGCTTCAATGATTTCTTTTCTTCGATTTGCGCTGATAATGATGGACCCAATGATCCTGTTGGTCTCAATGGGGGTCTTAGTTCATTACTAGATTCGGCATTTCTTCCACCAATAAATAAAGAAGACTTGTATCGATTTTTGCATCGATCTAGAAAAAGCCGTGCTGTGGGACTTGATGGCATAACAGCAGAAGACATATGTCGCAACATCGGAGTTCTGGCTGATCCGCTTCTTTTTATCTTTAATAGAATCCTTGATACTTGCATAATACCAGATGCACTAAAGAGAGCACGTGTGATACCGATATTCAAAGGCGGAGATGCCTCGAAGCTAGAGAACTATCGCCCCATCTCTGTTCTTCCCTTCTTAGCGCAACTGTTGGAAAGACACGTGCTTGAAGCGATTGAGGGGTTCGTTTTAAAACATACCATCTTATCACCCTCCCAGTATGGCTTCATTTCTGGTAGAAGCACGCATGCGCTTTTCGAAGAACTGTCGGATCTTCTATATCAAACATTTGAACTTAACCAGGTAGCCTGTGGCCTTTTTTAGATATATCAAAGGCTTTCGATTCGGTAAGCCACAGCATTCTATGTGCTAAACTACATAATTACGGTTTTCGGGGGCATTTTCATACATTTATACAAAAGTACCTGTTAAAGCGGTCCCAGATCGTATGTATTGGCGACCAAAAGAGTTCTTTGCGGTTTCTTAACGCAGGGGTTCCGCAGGGTTCCGTTTTGTCTCCGCTTCTTTTTAATTTGTACGTTTGTGACTTGGCACAGGTAACAACTTCATGTACTATTTTCCAGTATGCAGATGATACGTTGCTTGTATCTAAACACATGCAGTACGAAGCAGCTGTCGCTTTACTTCAAAGCGACATAAAAAATGTGATGAACTGGTTTAAAAAAAACCGTATAAAAGTCAGTGCTAAGAAAACTCGATTAGTATGTTTTAGAAATCCGTTAAAGGCTCTTGTAACAAATCAACATGTTTTCCTTCACGGTTCTGATTGCTTAGACTGTGTTTGTGCCCCAATACAATATGCGGACAGTGTCAAGTACCTTGGAGTATACTTTGAGGCTCACTTATGGAATATTCAAATGGCTCGAATATGTGCGCGATTACGTAATGTTGCGTGTGTCCTTTACCGTATAAGGAGTTATGCACCTACCAAGATTAAAAAAGTGATAGTGCATGCTTTAGGCTACTCACATATAAGGTACGGCATTCCCTGTTTTTTTAATTGCAGCGGATTTTGGAAACGTAAAATTGACAACCTATTAAAAAGCATACTAAAAAGTGTTGCGTACAACCAAACCACAGATAACTTATTTCGAGATTTAGAAATGCCCGATTTCGAGTCTCTGTTTCGTTCAACAATTGTGATGCGTTATTTCTGGTGCAATGATTTCCGAGAACCTGTCCATAAAAGTGTTGCTTTGCGTAGTCATCCCAGATATGTAGTTCCTCGGACAAGAACTCGTTATGGAAAAGGACAAAGAAGGTACTACATCCCCCACCTGTTTAATAACCTTCCCAGTGCTGTACTGAATCAGACAACTTTGTCGGGATTAAAAAAGGCCCTCAAGGCAATGATAGAATAGTTCACACTTGTATAAAGTCCCTTTTGTTGTGTGATCTTTACCAAAATGAATGTCAGACTGTTTCCGCTGTTTTCAAATTTTTTTTTTCTTTTTTCGTTCTAGATAGGTTGTGACTTTGTTTACATATTGTGCCATGTTTACTCAATTGTAATGGTTGTTGAGTGCTACGTGTTTTCATTTGAACATTAAGTGTTGTTTCCTGGGCATGTTTACCAGAAAAACCTGTGAAACGGTCTTTCTTATTTTTTTTTTTTAGTTTGACATTTAGTTTGTCTGTAATAGGGTTCATAATGCATCGCCCTGACTGCCAGGCTTCTGCCATACAAGCCCACAGAAGGCTTCGGCAGACCTAGCAAAATCATATGTACAATTTCATTATTTGTAAGAAAGATTATTATTATTATTACTATTATTACTATTACTATTATTACTATTACTATCACTATTATTACTATTACTATTACTATTATTACTATCACTATTATTACTATTACTACTATTATTACTACTATTACTATTACTAATAATAATAATGTCTTTATTTGTGTTCCGTAAAAGTACACGACACAGGAGACGTGCAGTAAAAGCTATGCCATGTTGTCTATGCCATTCCACTTTCGTGCGGAAGAACGTATGTTGGCCAAACCGGCAGGTGCACCAATGAGATATTAAAAGAGCATCAATATAACGTCACTAGGGTAATCTCGGGTCGTTTGGGTATTCATTGCCCAGATTGTTCCTGCATACCCAGGTTTGAAAGTACTTCCATTCTGTAGAGGGCTCAAAGCATGATGACAAGGGAGATAGTGGAAGCTTGCGAAATTGCAAAATTACAGGAAAGGTGCGTGAGCAAGCCTTCAGTGTCGCTATCTGAAAAGGAGATACGGTTCCTCGGTTTATGTTTGTAACCACTGAAGCATATGTTTTCACCATGCCTTGCACACGGGTATGCACACGATATGCACCACTGAATGTTTTTCCTGTCACGTTTGTTTCCGCTCGTACGGCATATTATACATCGATGGGTGCGAAAATAAAATCTATAGTTGAAAGTAAAGCGCTGTCTCTTTGTTTCTGTTTCTTGCTACGTCCTCCTTAAGTCGCGCTTACACACTCTATCATGGATTCTAACCAACTTGCCCGCCAACCTGTTTGAACCTTGTGTAAGTGATTATACGCAGCACTTTTTACTGTACTAGTAGATAGAATATGTTTGAATGCAGAGCACCTACATGGGGAGGCCACAGGGACCGGTTATCAACGTTGTCTTTGTCTTTAGTTTGGCATGCACAAGAATATCTTTAAAATTATTGTTGCATCTGTAGGCTACTCTGGGTGGGTCGGGAAAAACCTTATTAAGTTTCTGGTTGCTGGTGAGAATTGGGTAGCATTTAGTGAGGATGTTCTTCACGTTTCGGAGTGCGTTTGAGAATTTCGTTGTAAGAATTAAGAGACGTTGTTCTTGTGATCCTCCGGCGGGGCTTGAAGACCTCGGCTCGATCAAGTTTGGTTGTAGCGGTGTAGGCTTTTTGAAGGTCACCGTTTGGGTGGTCATGGTTTGATAGGGTTTCTTTAAGGTGATCGAGTCTATCAAGGTACTCTTGGTTTTCAACGCAAATGCGACGTAGTCGTGTGGCTTGACCTTTAAAGATACCTTGTTCGCAACATCTGAGATAGCGGCTCGCATATTTTAGGTACTGTTGCTTGTCGAAAGGTTTCCTATACAGCGTTGTCTTTAGTGACCCATTGTCAATGAATATTTTTGTCTCCAGAAAGGTTATGCACTCAGTTGAAAATTCTTATATGAATTTTATAGTTGGGTGAAAAGAATTTAGAAGTGAGACATATTTATGCAGACTGTCTTGACCATGTCCCCATATTATGAATATGTCGTCTATGTATCATAGGTGTGTGTGGGGCTTGTCAGTGCAGCGCTATGGGAAATCTGTTTTTAGAATGCCTTGAACTGTAGGGGTGCAGAGGCTCTGTCAGGCATTTTGTCTTTACTTCTGCCCCCTACACGGAGAGAATCCGTGAAACAAACAATAAAGAATCCCCATAAATATGTTCACGTAGGTTTGTGCAAAAGGCGTACCCATGCTTGTCCCGTGTATTTGTAGGTAGTAACTCGCCTCAAATTCGTAGTTATTTGTTAGAACTAATTCAAGAATGACAAGTAGACTTCAACAGAGTGTTGTGCATTGTGTTTAGACAGCGTTTGTTTTATCGAAAATAAGCCATCGGGGATACAAATGTTGGTGTACAGGGCCGTGACGTCTAGTGTTGCGAGAATTATGTTGTGGGGGACAGTGTGCCTTTAGCATTAATGTCCTCTATAATTCTTAGCATGTAGGACGTATCTTGTACAAATGAGGGAAGTGCTTTTGGCAAGTCACCAAGAAAGTGGTTACGGAATGTGAAGATGCTCTTTCTCGGGGTGTTGTTTGATACTATCGGGCGACGTGGGATAATAGCGGTACATAGTTCAGTGGATGAAATTTTATGAATTTTGGAAGGAGGTAGAAGCGCCCGGCAGCTTTGTTTGGTTGATGAAACTTGTATTCTGGCGGTGTTATCAATTATTCAGCCAAAAGAGATTTCAGCCTGTTGGTAATTGTCACTGTGTAGGACAATGTCGGATGGTCATCTGGCTTACGGCAATGTTGTGGGTTGTTTACTTGTCTGTAAGCCTCGTGCTTGTACTTTCCTACAGAAAGTCCTTGTGAAGCTCGAATTCATTTATTGTGTTGTTTGTGGGACAAAAGTTTAGGCTCTTGCCGAGCACGCCTATTTCTTTCTCACTTAATGTTTTTGAAATTTGTACAACATTGAACTGGTTTAATTTTGTGGAAGTTTCCGTCCCGTCTGGTATTTGTATAAATGAATTCGAGCTTCCCAATGACCTTTCATAGTTTTCCCGTCGAATGCTTATCACACACTTTTTCGCTTACAACAACACACCATACACCGGGACGACAGCCTTTAGAGGCCAATCCGCTTGGACGCCCAGACAAGAACAAGCTATACAACTTGACATATACCTTAAAACGGTCAGTAAAGAAATGATAAGCCAATCTAAGCGACCTAAAAACATCCCTGCGTCGGAGAGTCGTATGTCGTCGGAGCGTCAAATGTTAGTGGCCGGAATGGCATTGCTATTAAGGAAGCAGATAAGAGTGAAAGTATAGTTATTTGGCCAGTAGAAATATAGAAGCACAAGGCTTACCGACAACTAAACAACCCAGAACATTACCGTAAGCTAGATAACGATCCGACATTATCCAACACAGTGACAATTACCAGCAGGCTGAAATCACTTTTGGCTGATGAATAGATAACACCGCCAGAATACAAATTTCATAAACCAAACAAAACTGCCGCGCGCTTCTACGTCCTTCCAAAAATTCATAACATTTCATCCACTGAACTATGCACTGCTATCATCCCACGTCGCCCTATAGTATCAATCAACAACACCCCGACAGACAGCATCTTTACATTCCTTAACCACTTTCTTGGTGACTTGCCAAAAGCACTTCCCTCATTTGTACAAGATACGCCCTACGTGCTAAGAATTATGGAGGACATTAATACTAAAGGCACATTACCCCACAACATAATTCTCGCAATACTAGACGTTACGGCCCTGTACACCAACATTCCTATCCTCGATGGTTTATCTTCGATAAAAAACGCTGTCTAAGCAGAATGCACAACACTATTGATGTCTACTTGTCATCCTCGAATTAGTTCTAACAAATAACTACTTCGAATTTGAGCACAGTTACTACCTACAAATACGAGACAAGCATGGGTACGCCTTTTGCACCAACCTACGCGAACATATTTATGGGGCTTCTAGAAACAAATTTCCCATCGCGCTGCGCTGACAAGCGCCACACATACCTACAATACATAGACGACATATTTGTAATATAGGGACATGGTCAAGACAGTCTAGATAAATATGTAGCACTTCCAAATTCTTTTGACCCAACGATAAAATTCACATTAGAATCTTCAGTTGAGCGCATAAACTTTCCAGACACAAAAATATACATTGACAATGGGGCACAAAAGACAACGTTGTATAGGAAACCTTTCGACAAACAACAGTACGTAGAATATACGAGCCACCATCCCAGATGTTGCAAACAAGGCATCTTTAAAGGTCAAGTCATACGACTACGTCGCATTTCGAAATTTTTTTTCCAGCCTACTACTCAATTTAATATACTCTTTCATGTTTTCACGTTTATATCCCCTTTACGACTTCCCTTTTCCCAAGTACACCTGCTCCTCCCGCTTCTGCGGACGTCAACCTCCTATGTGTTATTTCGGTTCCGCTTCCTTGTTTTTTTTGTCTGTTTTTTATTATATACTTCTTTGAAACACCCTCACCAACACATCCCAATGTCTCAGACGCCAGGATGCCCTTTTCGGCGCCTTATCCACACAGGGTATCGCCGCTTCTGTATACCGCCATAATGACACCTACGTTGAGCTACTGGGGCTAACGTCTCTTGAAAGACCATGCCGCTCCTAGACTCATTGTCGCCATCTTAACTCCTTCAAAATTACTCGACGCATTGCTGCGGCGCTACAAAAGTCTTTGTTTCAACTGATGTCTTTTTAGGTCTTTTTTTTTTATTCGTGCACTGACCGCCTGACCGGCTCTTCTAAAGCCACAAAAACACGCCGCCAATGACACTCCAGAATGCTCCCTAACCTCTTGCTTCTCAAACACCCTCCCATGTCCTTTTTCTTTTCTTGTTCGTTTTTTCCCTCTTGGCGTCTTTTTTCTCTCCTTTCTTTCGTTTCTTTTCTCCCCGCCTTCCCCCTCTCCCTCTCTCGTCCACTCGTCTTAGGAACCACGCTCACAGACTTCAGGTGACAGCGCTCATTCTCTTTGAAGTCTCTGTTTACAACCAGCCGCCACCGACAACAACCGCACGTGACGTCATTGTACCAGCCCTTTAAAGCTAGCATGCCGAGGATGACGAGGCCGCCTTTTACTAAGATAGGTCCTCCTATCGAAACGTTGGCCAGCCTTTCTGAGGTACCTTATTCCTATTTATAATCTTTATAAAATAATCAGAAAGTGGTTTTGCGACGTAAAACCCCACAATTTTGTTAAAAACTGAGTTCTTCAGTGGTGCGGTTAGCCACGAAAATTAGCCAAAATATGCGAAATTTCTTGTATATTCTTCACCGTGGCAACTCGACGGCCAACTTTCATAGGGGCGAGTGCGCCGAGGCGCAGAGAAGAATAAAAAAAATATATAAAAGGGCCCGAACGGTGCTCAACCAATTCGGACACACAGGCATGCTCTCCTGACTCCTCGCATGCTCCTCGCAGTAGCGGCGGGGGCAAAATAAAAGTATGTTGCTACCTTTGGTTTTATTCGGGGGCTTAAAGGAACACCATAAGTTGACGTTATCTGTTTAAATAACATTCCAGAGGCCTCGCAACGCTTGTTTCGTGTCAAGAAAACACTTAATTTACGAGAAAATTGCATCTGAAGGGTCCAAATACCTTGTTCAAAATGCAAATTTCCCGCCACCAAACCGGACGAGCAGTGGCGTTGCATACGCCATCAGCGACATTTTGCTACCATAGAGCTTCTCACTATAACACCTAGAGGGTAATCTGGCGCCACCGTCTATGGGAGTTTCTCAAGGGGGCACCGTGCCGTCATGGGAATGACGGTATGTGTGTCTGCGAGGCTCGTGTTGGCTGATGTTGTAAGAGGCTTCGTCTAAAACGTGGATATGGCTACGCAAATAACGCGTTCTCAAAGTAAAATCTTTATAAAATGTTTCCATTCACGCATATTACATCTTTACTCACCCACGATGCATGACCAAGCGAAGAAAAGCAAGAACAGACGACCAACTGTTTCAAAGCGAGCGCGAACCTTGTCGTCTGTCCTCCAACTGCTGATACTTTTTACGTAACATGTAGTCGTACACACAATAACAAGTTCTCATAGTTAAACAAAACATGTTTTGGAGTAATAATAAAGCTAAAACATCTTTTCGCGTGCTGTTTTAGTAGAAATTGAATCATTGTGACAGACGGAACGGTATTTGCCAAGCGCGTCTTCAAGGTGTCCTGTCTTTACGAGAACGATGCCAATCCGAATCGAGAACATACCGGCATTCCCATGCATACCACAGCGCAGCAGCGCCAGATTTCCCTCTAGGTAATGTAGTGTGAAACTATGTTTGCTACCATCAGTGAGTAAAGCGGTGTCCGACAGATGGCGGCTCCGGTTCAAGGTAGAGGTGTGGATTCGCCGCTGCAGCTGCTTTTCGGTCAAGTGGCGTAGACGGTTCGGGTATCTCGCGGCATAACATGGAAGTTGAATTGTCTGCTGCTTGCAGTTTGAGCGAGTTTCGCGAGCCAGCAAAACCAGCGCAGCACGACGCGATAAAGAAACTCCTAAAACGCGAAAACGTGGGTGGCGCGGAGTATAGCGAAAACGAAACCTTTCGACCGGCCTCGTCATTTTCAAGGGTAATTTCAATTAGTTATATTTTCGAAAAATGAAATAGAACTGGTTGCATTTTATGTTGTCTTCTAACACAATACATGATGTTTTTTGCAACGAGTGGTTGAGTACTAGTGACAGAATATAACTGAGGAGTGCTTTTGTCATTGGGCAAGTGCTTGAATGTCCCGGGGGAGTCTCTAGTGTCCTGCATTTACCTCAGTTTCTCGATTATTAAGGCCCTGATCGCGATAATATTGACGCCTTGCAGATTCCCATGCACTAATTTATAACTTTAGCTTGACTTAATATTTGCCTTTAGTGTCCCTTTAAGGATTTGGGCTCCGACGAAATGGGAGCGGACCAAGCAGAGCACGCGCCGAAGGAGGGGTATAGGAGCTGGTGTTTCACCGGCGCGCGCCCCTTCGCCCCGTGGATTACGCGCTGCGCGAGCGGCAGCGCCGTCGTCGCGCAAATCCCGAGCTTCGAGAACGAGAAGCGCAAGCAAAGCGCCAGTGGAGTAAAGCCGCTACCGCCGACGATAGAGAACAGGAAGCGCAAGACAAGCGCCGGTGGAGGCGAGCCAACCCCCACTTTCAAGAGAACGCAACCCCAGCCAAGAACCAGCAGAGGCAAGCTAACCCTCCACTTCGAGAGTAGGAGGCCGGGCGGAGACATCGACGCAGAGAAATTCCTCCCACAGAGGGTGCCGATGGACGGTTCAAGAGAGGATCCCTTGACCGTTAGTGCGGCCACAGCTGCAAGGTGTGTCATAGACTGGTTTGATCGCAACCTCACGCAATGGAAGAGTGTGCGCAATACGGAACCGAAGCTAGAAACTAGCAAAACGACGACAACGAGACAAAATACTTTAACGATAATCGCGCTAAACACGAGTTCAAGCTTGAGAAAACAACCACCAGCTTCGATGTTTTGACAGCATTCACTGCATGGAGCTGGCTTTACTTTTTTTTTTTAATAGCTTGCCCACGTCAACTATGACGCCCTGTAAATATCGCTACTTTGCCATTCGTATAACTATGAAACCAACATGGACAAAACACATATCGTAGGTTGCAGCAGTCACGTCAGCTTAGCACTTATGGGTAAATCGGTCGTAAATTTAGTAGTTGCATGACACACTTTGTCCCTCCCGCCCGCACTCCTCATTTCCTTTTGAATTACGTGAGCGTTCAGCGGTCGTCACAGTGCTCTTATAGTCGGATACAACTTAAGTCTGCAGTGAAGCCCCACCCACACCCTCATAACCGCCAGCCACTGTTCCACCGCGAGGCTGCAAATAGGTCGCACTTCAAGCTTTCCCTGTTACCTAAATTAGGCGGTAATCACAAAAATAAACGTATAATCGGGTAATTTTGTAAGCTTTCGCTCGTCTATTATAGCGTAATGGTGAAAGTCTAATTCTTTATTGAACTGCCAATGGAAACTGACTCTGTCAACCTTTCATTGCCAAACTCTGTCGAGTGAGGTTAGCTTAGCAGTGCTGTTCTAGGAACTATCAGACATTGTTTGGGATATCATCAGCCTTAGTGAGATTAGAAGAACTGGTGAGGCTTATACGTTGCTGAATAACAGCCATGTCCTCTGCTATAGAGGTCTCCCTGATAACAAGCAAGTGGGAATAGGATTCTTAACCCACAATGACATAGCGGGCAACACTGATGAATTATACAGCATTAATGAGAGGGTAGCCGTAGTAGTAATCAAACTTAATAAGAAGTATACATTAAAGGTAGTACAAGCCTACGCTCCAACCGATGATGAGGAAGTAGATCAGTTTTATGAAGACGTTGAATTAGCGATGAGAAAAGTGCAAACTCGGTATACAGTAGCAATGGGTGACTGCAATGCAAAAGTGGGGGAAAAGCAGGCGGGTGAACAGGCAATTGGTAACTACGGCGTCGGTTCTAGAAACGCTAGAGGGGAGGCGCTGGTAGAATTCGCAGAAAGGAATAAGCTGAGAATAATGAACAGCTTTTTTAGGAAGCGTAGGAACAGAAAGTGGACCTGGAGAAGCCCTAATGGTGAAACAAGGAATGAAATTGATTTCATACTTTCTGCCGATCCCACCATAGTGCAGGATGTAGAAGTGATAGGTAGGGTAAAGTGCAGTGATCATAGGTTAGTGAGAGCTAGGATTCACCACAATTTGAAGAAAGAAAGAGGATAATTGGTCAAGAAGGAACAGCTTAACTTAGAGGCAGTAAGGGTAAGAGCAAACAGCTTTAGGCTGGTACTTGTAAACAAATTTGCAGCCTTAGAACAGAGAGACGATGATGATGACAAAGAGGTAATTAATGAAACCGTAACGAGGCTGGCTTCAGAGGCAGCGATTGAGGAGGCAAGGTACCAAGGCAACCAGTCTGAACATATTCAGAAGGAGCAAAATCCACAATTCGTCGCAGTTTTGTACAAAATTGCAAATACTGTAACGGTTTACAATAAAGGTTTATATCCATTTATTATTATTATCCTTTACTGTGCTATAACAGAAGCTTGACACCAAGAAAGGCTGCAGTCCAGACAATGTCAACAATGTGTTCCTTCATCGTTATGTGCCTTGGACGTGTCAATACCTCACATTAATTTTTGAGAAATCAGTATCTACTTGTACAGTTCCTTGGTCACGGAAACGCGCTAGAGTCATTCCATTGTTCAAATCTGGGAAGAAACAATCTCTTCTAAATTACAGACCCATTTCTTTAACTTCACATGCATGCAAACTCCTTGAACACACACAGTTTTTGAGAATGGTGCGAACTCTGGCAAATGAACATTAACTTAAATAAAAGAGTGGCCATGTCCTTTCAGAAGCATGCTAATTGCTCATATTTCAATTACTCCTATTAATCCACTTTTTTGCAGCGCGCATATGAATATAAGTATTTAGGCCTCCTTTTCACTCCAAGGTTATCCTGGTCAGAACATATTCTAACAACTTGCAACAAAGAACTAAAAAACCTGGTTACCTAATCCGAACCCTACGTGCTGCCCCCAGAGAAACTGAACTCATCACATACAAAACACTTGTAAGACCTATTCTTGAATATGCGGCTATCATATGGAACCCTTACAAAATTTCGGACATCAACAAAATTTAACATGTTCAGAAAAAGGCAGTTTGTTTCATATACCGCCGTTATGACAGAATGTTTTCACCGTCATCTCATCTGGATATGCTCGGTTTAACCCCTCTTTCCCACCGTCGTCATATTAATTCTTTGAAACTTCCACACTCTATTTTACTCTCCACATTATGCTTCCCCTATTACATATCTTACCCGTGCAAAGCCCCTAATCACGGGAAACAGCAATGACATAAACTTATCTATCTTTCTTGCTCGCACCAACACATTTAAATACAGTTTTTTTCTAAGACAATTGAATTCTAGAATGACCTGCCTGTTTCCATCCGTTCTTAACCACATAGAGTATTTGGGGATGCTATTGAGTGCTCCCCTTAGCCATGTTACTCACATATGCTTCTTTTGTATAGTGATTTGTTGTTTCTTCCGCATTTTGTATTCACCCACTCCTGCAATAGCCCTTCCGGGCTGCAGTATTTGTAAGTAAATAAAATAAATAAACATATTCTGATCTAATGTTGACCGCCTGCTCGAAGAGGCTTTTAAACGGGACAGCACTTTAAACATTTTAAATGTTTTTAGATACCTCGACGACTTTTTAATCCTTTTTAACAGACAAGGCTCATTGAAGCGCTGCGATGATACTTTAAACATTTTTAGGGACAATGGTAAAGGGCTTTCGTTTACGCACGAAGTGCCGCAGCTTAACACCCTGCAATTTTTGGATTTAAGATTAACCTTGCATGATGGACAAGCTTGTTTGCAATATTTCCCACGTGCCAAGAAAGGGTTGCTGCCGTATAATTAATGCCATCCCAAAATTGTGAAGCGTGAAATTGCTATGCTCTGCCTGGAGTCCGCCCTCGATAAAGCGTGTACACACACGATGCAGGCCTCGTTCAATAATCAGTTTAAGCGACTGAGAGAAGCACGGTTCCCTGACTCGTTGGTGACCTCAGTCAGCGAAAGCCTTTTACGGAAGGTTAAAGGTATCAGCGCCACAAGGGAGGAAGAAAGAGCCAGAACCGTAAGACCTGCAGTGATTCCTTATGTTCATAAGGTTTGCCATAACCTCAAGAAGGTGGTAGGCCCGTATGGTGCACCCATTGCCTTTTCTGCCCCCGTCAAACTGGGTCGACTCTGTTCGAAAACCACACGCGAGGCGACCGGTTCGTAAGGCTGTGGCAAGAACCATATTACGTCCTACGGGAGATGCGCTGCAGGCGTGGTGTACGAAATTCCCCTTGAGTGCGGCAAGTCCTAGATAGGACAGACTGGACGCTGCATAAATGAACGAGCCAGGGAACACGAACTAAATCTAATGAAAGATGGCGTGGCACATTTGCCTGCGCACTGCAAGGCCTGCATGTGCAAACCTTGGTTTTCTGAGATTAGGATTCTTGGCAGAAGTAGATTTCAAACAGCATGTGAGTTGATGGAAGCCTACTATATAAAAAAGAAAGGTACAAATTGCATTAGTGATACATCTATCGTGCTCTATAAGTCGGAAACTAGAATGTTTGACCGCTGGGTAACGTGCACCTGTGAACAGCCAGCGCATGCGTGTATATATATATATATATATATATATATATATATATATATATATTTCTTGGGTCACAGCCCAAAATAAATCAGTTGGAAGTGCCGCCCGTGTAGTCTTTCTGTGTCTTCCTTTTGTGGGTGTTCAATTGCGGCAAAAAACATGTCTTTTAGCAAGAACCAACTAGGCCAACAAGCAGTTCTGCCACTGTGAAGGTACTCGATCCACTTGCTCAAGCCACAACAGAGCTATCTAGGGACAAATATCCCACGTTGTCCCAACTTATTCCATTGCAGGAGTGCACTGGAATTGTAATTGCTCGAGACGCAGCTCAATCAGATGAGTCATCAGCAATTGCTTCGAGTACGGAACGCAGCATCAAGGCAAGGTTTCCTGGTGTCAAGACACCTGAGGATACAGCCCTAGCGATGTTGATGGACCCAAGATTTAAGGATGCCTGCTATACGGAAAGGGCAGAGAAAAAGTGGGCCTGCGCTGTTCTCACCATAGCAGCAGAGGGGACACTGCCAGTTGTATGCTGTGAAACATCAAGTGAGAGTGGTACAGGTTTAGATAGCTCCCAAGATGCTTCTGTGTGTATTTCTGTGTGTGTGTGTGTGGGGGGGGGGGGGGGGGGGCTTTGCAAGCTTTGCATCAGATGGTACTTCGAAGTCTGGTCCTTCCATCAAAGATGATGTTGAGAGCTACCCGAGACCTCCTCTCCTTCCTTGCTGTGAGGACCCGCTCGAATGGTGGATGAGCAAAGGCTGCCACCTTCACCCGTCCCTTGTAAGGGTAGCCCGCATGTACCTTTCAGTGGCAGCAACCCAAACAACAAGCGAAACGAAGCCGGTGCCATTGTAACCAGCAGACGGGAACACCTACTTCCCCAGCATGTGGAGCAACTAGTTTTTCTGCATGAGAATTGTTGAGTTTCATTTTATTAACTGTAGAAAGGAACACCTTTTACTTGCATGTAGAGCTGTGATTTTTTCAGATTTTTTTTTTCTTTGTTGTAGCCTTGTAAGAAGTAGAAGGGAGTGCGTTCTTCACTGCAGGTGGAGCTGCTAGTCTTTATACCATGATTTTTTTTACTTGAAATATGTTACCAAATGATTTTCGGTGATGTTTTATGCATGTGTTGTAGGCTGTTATCTGCGTGGACGGGAGCACCTTCTTCTATAACTAGTCTATATACAGGATTTTTTTTTACTGGTTAAGATATGTTATCACAGGATTCTCTGTGATGCCATTGAATGTTGTAACCTCAGAAATAAAGAATTTTTGCGTAGAAAAACTTTAAACTTTAGTTTTGTTCTTCGGACACCTGACATCTATCTACATTGCCTTCGAAAGTATTCGACCCCAAGGACTATTCACTTTGATTTCGCTTCGAACTAAAATATTACTATTCCCATAAGCCTACCCCGTTCGTCTCTGCAGATGCACACTGTGCCGTCAGTGGCAGCTCTGCGGCCACTCTTCAGTGCTGTGGGTGATGAAACTGGTGGAGGGCACAGTGTGCCTCTTTTCAGTGATGTGCTAAGTTCTGTATTACTTAGCGAGACTGGGCTACTGGTATCATCTCTGGAACGATCATTTCTGTTAAGTTCATTCGCGATTATAAAAAGGGAGACTTCGCCCGTATCAACTCAGAGATTGAGAATCTTTTTTTCATTTCAGGCAATCCGCATCTAATAGGTCTGTCGAAGAAAACTGGCTAGCCTTAAAAATAAACTTTCATAACTGGTCGAAACCTATGTTCCGCTGATATGCATTCGCGGCGACTCCAACATGTCCTGGTACTCTAGCTCCTTAAGGAGGCTTTCTCAAAAGAAAAAGCGTCTTTTTCGTGAAGCTAAAGGAACTGCGCTGGCTTATAAATGGAAGAAATATTTGGCGTGCTTACAGTAGTACATGCGTCTCCTAAGGTGTACAAACAGAAAGTTTTTCCAGCATGATCTGCATAGCATTCTACAAGCAAACCCAAAGAAATTCTGGTGGATGTTATCAACCAAATCAAGCAACCCTCATTGCAATACCCTTTTATATCCGGATGGTTCACAGGTGCCTCCAGAACTTCGATCTGACGTCGTGAACTCGTATTTTAGATGAGTCTTCACACATGAGCCTGCCTGGAATACACCACACCAAAAATTTTTTTAGCTTTCCTGCGATGGCGCCTATCAATTTTTTTATTTATAAATACTGCGATCTTAAACAAGATCTTAGCAGCGTGGTACACGAGTAAGTTCACGAAACAATATAAATACAAAAATGGGGAATTGCACTCAAAAATTCATCAAACAAGCGCTTCACACAAGCGCCTCACACAAGCGCAAAAAAGAGGCGCAAGAAACACAGGCGCAATAACAAGCGCTTCAACGTTACATCAGCGATCTTTCCCAATCATGCAGTAAAACAGTGGTATCACTCACAATCTCGGCAAGTGCAAAAAAAAAGTTAAAGATATGTTTCGAAAAGTGATAATGAGTCCTGTGTTACAGTTTTATCGGCCAGCTTATTCCAATCTACTATAGTTCTCGGAAAAAAGGAATACTTGAAGCAGTTGACACGTGTTGTAAATGGAGTTACAGCTAGTGAGTGTCGCTGTTTGGTAGCGTAACCTGTTGCATAGGTGATAATGCGAGACGTGTCGATGTTGTAGTGACCATTAATTATTTCGAAAAAGAATTTTAAACGACATGCACGATTTCTGTCACTTATAGAAGGCAAGCCACTCCGAGATAAAAGGTTAGTATTAGAACTACGCCCATATGTATTGTAGATGAATCGAACTGCTTTTTTCTGTAAGCTTTCTAGCTTTCCAATATCACTTTTAGTGAACGGGTCCCATATAACTATAGCATATTCTAAAACGGGGCGGACTAGTGTTTTGTATGCCAATAGACGTACTGTTGGTGTGGAGTATTTTAATACGCGTCTTAGAAAAAACAACTTGCGGCGACAATTTGCTATTACTGTGTCAAGGTGCTTTGACCGGGAAAGATCCTTTGTTATGTACAAGCCAAGGTACTTATATTGCGCTACCTCTGACAAAAAAGAGTTTTCTGTGCCATAGCGATATACCAGTGGCTTCTTTTTTAATGTTATCCGCATATATACCGTGTTTTCGAAATTAATGCTCATTTGCCATTGTCTACACCACTCAACTACCTTATTAAAGTCCCTGTTTAACCTAAGTTGGTCTTCTTCCGTTGTTATTTCATCGTACAGAACGCAGTCGTCAGCGTAAAGCCTGATTTTAACAGAGAGGTTAGTGACAATATCGTTTATATATAACAAAAAGAAAAGGGGGGCCAAGAACGGATCCCTGTGGGACACCAGAATTCACAGCAGCTATATCAGAGGTTGTTTTATTTACAGTAACAAACTGATGGCGGTTTGTAAGGTAAGCTTTAATCCATGCTAGTATTTTATCATTTTTAAGCACAGCTCCTAGCTTATGAAGCAATTTAACATGAGACACTATCGAATGCCTTGCTGAAATCCATGAATATCGCGTGTGTTTGTTTGCCTTTGTTTACAGTGTTAGCAAAGTCATGTATGATTTCAACTAGTTGAGTAGTCGTCGAAAGGCCACTTCTAAAACTATGCTGCATGTTTGTGAAAACGTTATGTTCGTCTAGAAAACCTGTTATATGTTTATGAATTATATGTTCTAAGAACTTACAAGATGTTGATGTTAATGAAATCGGTCTGTAATTATTGATGAGAGATTTATCCCCCGATTTATGTAAAGGTTTTATTCTAGCAATTTTCCAGTCTTCCGGTAGTGATCCTTCGTTAATTGACTTCGCAAATAGAATGTGCAGATATTTTGCACACCATTCAGCATAACGCTTTAGAAAACAGTTCGGAATATCATCTGGTCCTGGAGATTTTTTAATGTCAAGCTTTAACAATAAATTTAGAATACCCCGTTCCGAAATAACAATGTCGGGAAGGGAAGGCAGTTCAGCAGAAAAGCATGGTAAACAGCCATCATCACTTGTGAATGCACTCTTAAAATGCTTATTAAAAGCAGAACACACAGTTTTCTCATCCCGCACACTTTCGCAGTTTATAAAAAAGGTGTCGGAAGACGAAGAGGCGGGCGTCGCAACCCTCCAGAATTTCTCGGGAGATGATCTGATAAAGTCTGGTAGTAACGTGCTGTGATAATACTCTTTGTCTTTGACAGTCTTTTCGTGAAGTTTTTCGGACAAGTTATCAATACCGGCTTTCAGTTCTTCTCCGTCCTTCATTAGGGCGCGTTTCTTTTTTAATCGCTTAAGTTTCCGCCTCATCTGTAACGTCTCCTGCGTATTCCATGGATTGCGGCGCTCCGACTTCTTCACTATTTTAGGAACGAAGCGTTCCACACAATCAAAAATGAGGTCTTTATAAAAAAGCCAGAGGTCGTTTACACTACAATCAAGGCCTTGAAAGTGATCGTAGTTAAAAGCTAGCGCATCTATTATAGAGTCATCCTGTGCTCTTGAAAATTTTGGAAAAATATTGAACGTGATTGGTTCTATTGATTAAAGCACTTTTCAACGTGAGGACAACTGCTTTGTGATCAGAAATACCGGATGTTACTGTATATGAGATGCAGTTTTTAATGGTGCCACTTACAAAAAACGAATCAAGAATGGACCTTGAATCATTTTGAATTCTTGTGAAATCCTGCACAATTTGTAGTAGATCAAAAGTAAAAGCTATCAGTCACAACACCTTCCGCACTTTGAATTGGATGCGAAGAAAAAGTTTCCCCAATTGATATTTGGCAGGTTGAAATCACCGGTTAATATTAATTTATCTTCTCGCGTTACATATGAATGCATATAAGTTGACAAGCGCTCCAAGTTATCAACAGTGGAGTTAGGAGGTCTGTACAAACCTGCAAGGATAGATCTAAAATTATTGGCGTATAATTTACAAAATATGCTTTCTACATCCGGGACATCAGACATTGTCTGCAGCATAATGGAAGATTTATACAGTATAGCAATACCTCCCCCTCTTCTATCCCGGTCCCTACGTAACACTTTATAATTCTTTGGTACGAATTCACTGTCAAATATATCATCGCTTAACCAAGTTTCGGTTAGTACGGCCACGTCGGGTTCTAGTGAAAAAAGCATGCTCTCAAGCTGGACAGTCTTATTCACGACACTGCGGCAATTCATGTTAAGAATTGTGAAAGGCCTGCTGTTTATCTTCTCAATTCATTGCTCTTTAGTAAGTTTAAAGCGCTTATCTTTAGCTTCGTCCCAGCCAAACATTACGCCGTCCACGCTTAACTTATCAAAGAACAACTTCACCTTAGGATTATTTTCTTTTTCCTGTTTCGCACTTAGCCACAATTTTTTTCACATTTGACGCACTCTGAATGAAAAGTGTTCTGTTACGGAAAGGTTTGTACCTTTTAACTTTGAACAAGACTTGAGAATTGTTAGTTTCTCACGATAATCCAAGAATTTAATTATCACTGGGCGGCCTTTTCTGCTCTTTTTGCCGAGTCTTTGACATCTCTCCATGCCGCTAACACTTAGTCCCAGCTTATCTTTGAAAAGATCGTCTTGTATTATTGTTGTTAGGCGATCCGTTGTTTCATTGTCACGTTCCTGTATCCCGTAAATGATCAGGTTGTTCCGTCTACCTCTATTTTCTTGGTCATCTAACCTATTCTGTATATATGACACCTGTGTTTGCAAAGTAGCGACAGATGACTGCATGTTTTTAAATTCTTGTTCTAAAGATTGCAGAACAGACAATTTAGCCTCTAAACAGCGTAGTCTTTCCTTCATATCTGTTATATCTAATTTCATTCTATTTTGATTCGATAATAGACTATTCATGGTGGCCATCATGTTATTCTGCCCATCAAGTAGCTTCATCAAGACTTCCTTCTCAGTCGGACCTGGGTTCGCATCAATATCGCCACATGATAAAAGATTCAACACAAACGGAAACATATCAGACAACAGCAATGGGCATGGCAGCAGCATCAGGAAACGCTTGTCACTACGATAGCACTGCGTAGGTAAGTAAGAACTAACCTGCACCGAGAAGCAGAGCGGATGTTGAAGCAACATTCCCGAAGCGCTGCTGCCGAGCCCACAGGAGGCAACTTGCAGTGAGACCCGTTTTAAAGGCGCTGGAAGTCCCACGTGATGTGACGTCACAGATGAAGGCGCAAGTGCAGATGTCAGGAGGAAAGGCGGGATGTTCTCGCTGATCTCGCACATGTCACCATCCACTGATACTTCGATGACGCTGTCATCAAGATTGTGGCAATGAAGTCCGTCCGATGCACAAGCACGGTGCGGTGACCATACTGTGATTGGGGTAGCGAGAACCTGCACCGAGAAGCAGAGCGGATTTTGAAGCAACATTCCCGAAGCGCTGCTGCCGAGCCCACAGGAGGCAACTTGCAGTGCGACCCGTTTTAAAGGTGCTGGAAGTCCCACGTGATGTGACGTCACAGATGAAGGCGCAAGCGCAGATCTCAGGAGGAAAGGCGGGATGTTCTCGCTGATCTCGCACATGTCACCATCCACTGATACCTCGATGACGCTGTCATCAAGATTGTGGCAATGAAGTCCGTCCGATGCACAAGCACGGTGCGGTGACCATACTGTGATTAGGGTAGCGAGAACCTGCACCGAGAAGCAGAGCGGATTTTGAAGCAACATTGCCGAAGCGCTGCTGCCGAGCCCACCTCACTCCCTATCAACATCACTACTGCTGGCCCCCATTTGTGCTCTGATAGACAAACTAAACATGTAAAGTGCCGCCGGGCCAGATACCACTGCGAAGATATTAAAACCTACAAAAAATGCATCCTCTCATTTTCTAAAAGTAATCTTTGATCAATCTCTTGCGAACAGTTCTATACCTAGTGACTGGAAAATTAACAAAGTTGTTCCTGTGTTCCAGGCTGGCAGCCGGAGCGACCGTCAAATTATCGTCCTATTTCATTAACTTGCATACCGTGTAAATTTCTTGAGCATATTATATACCCGCATATTGCATCCCACCTGAATTCCAACTCCTTCTTTAAAAATCAGTATGACTTTCGTCATGGCTATTCATGCGAATCACAGTTTATTTATTTATTCATTTTACCCTCAGGGCAAAGCATCACAGAGGGGAGTGCGTAATACATAATAACACTGAAAATACAAGCAACAGCAGAGAACAATAAATTACCAAGACATAGATATGTTTGAATAAGTGATCAACACAATATATCATTCAATAGAAGCGGTCACAGCAGTCCGAAACAATACAGGGTCAGGAATTGTGGCAATTGAGGAAGGAAAGTGGTTCCAGTCATATAACGTGCGAGGAATAAAAGAATCCGAGAAAGTTTTAGTTTTGCATGTAGAAATGCCTACCTTATGTATGTGATCTGTGCGGCGTGAAATATATGAAGGCCGAAGAAGTAACTCGTAGCAAATAGACTCCTGGTGAAATATTTTGTGAAAAAGGCACAGGCGTGCAATTTTGCGTCGTGGTGCAAGTGAAGTTAGGCCCAGGGTAGTCTTCATAGTGGTTACGCTTGATGTACGCCGAAAGTCAGAGAGAATAAACCGTGCTGATTTGTGCTGTACCATCTCCAGTAGGTCGATCCAACTCTTAACACCAGGGTCCCAGATTGATGAAGCATATTCTAGTTGTGAACGTACGAGTGTGGAATAGAGTAGAAGTTTGATGCTAGTTGGGGCTGCGTGAAAGTTACATCTCAGATATCCGAGCATGCGATTAGCTTTGTTAGTGATGTGCTCAATGTGTGCATGCCAGCTAAGGTTAGACGTAATATGAATTCCGAGGTACTTATATCTTGTAACAGAATCAAGTAACACACCATTAACAGTACATACTGGCAATTCACTATTAACACGAGAGATGCGCATATGTTTAGACTTTTCAGCATTTGAAGCCATATTCCAAGTTTTGCACCATGTTGAGATAGCGTTAAGGCCAGGCCGAATCATATGTTTGTCACTATCATTTGTTATTTCCCGAAAAAGGACGCAGTCATCGGCAAAAAGATGTACAGAAGAAGAAAGGTTACTGGTTAAGTCGTTGATAAATATAAGAAAAAGCAGGGGCCTCAAGACGGTGCCTTGGGGCACACCGGAAAGAACAGGGTGAACTGTGGAATTAACATTGTTGACGGCAACAAATTGCTGACGATGGGTAAGGAACACTTCAATACATTTTAGAATGTTAGTGTCTAATCCTGCCATGCGCATCTTTAGTAACAAAAGATGATACGAAACCTTATCAAATGCATTCGCGAAATCTAGAAAGATGCATTCGGCGATCGAGCGGCAGTCTAAAATTGCGTGAAGTTTGTGCGTGAATAAGAGCAGCTGTGTTTCGCATAAATAAGACTTCCTAAAACGGTGCTGAGAAGGATGAAAAAACGGGTTTGATTCAAGGAAAGTGACAATATGGGAAAAGAGTATGTGCTATAAGATTTTGCATGGGATGCTGGTAATAGATATGGGCCGGTGGGTAAAAGGCGAGTGTTTATTATCGGATTTATGCACAGGAACCGCCTTGCCTATCTTCCGATCGGCCGGTAGTTCACCGTTTTCCAATAATTGCTGAAATGCTTTAGTTAAGGCAAGCGATGAATATATTTTAGTACTTTTCAGGAACTTTGTAGTAATGCAATCGACACCAGCACAGGAAGATATCTTAAGATTATCAATTATTTTAGCTATACCATCAGGATGGATGACTATAGGGTACATTGGGAGGAAGTTGTTATGAGCCAGTTGAGGGAAATCCGTAGATTCACCACTTGAAAAAAAGCTCGAAAAAACATTTTTCACTACATTTGCACAGGCATTATCAGATATAGGTTCGTCACTTGGAATCGTCAGTATTGTTCTAGACGTTTCAGAGGGGTTAGTGACGCTCCAAAATTTTCTTGGGTTATTAAGCAACATACCCGGTAGAGTGCTATTCTGGTAATTTGCTTTAGCGTTCATGACCGCAGAATTGTACGTGTAAGCTGCAGAGCGATAACGGGACCAATGATGTTCAGTGCGTGATTCTTTAGCTGAACGGAAGAAGCGTTTCTTACGGTTAGACAAGCGCTTAAGATGCGCGTTATACCATGACGCATGCAGGTGATAAGATAGTACGCGAGTGGGTATGAAACGGCTGGTGAGATCTAAGCTTTTGTTCTTGAATAAGAGCCAGTTTGCGTTCACCGATCGCGAGTCGAATTTGTCGAAAACGGTGGCCCGGAAAGAGCCTAGTTCATTATTTACTTTGTTGAAATCAGCGCGATGATACAAGCGTATTATTTTAGTGTAATTAGCAGATTTTTATATGGGAATGTTCACAGAAAAATTTAACAAAGAATGGTCGCTTAACTGGGGCATGTAGGTTATTTCTGAACACAGTTCTGGGCATTTTGTTAGTACGAGGTCTAATGTACTTGTTGTAACTTCAGTCATTCTTGTAGGCTGAGTAACAATTTGGATTAGATTGAACAGTGAACATAAATTAGTGAATTGCTTGCATAACGCCGAAGAGGAGGATGGTTGCACCGAGGACCAATTGATGCGCTGAAAGTTAAAATCATCGAAAAGAAAGATAGATGACGAAGGGTAACGCGTTACTATGACATTAATGGTATCATGAAGCTCTGCAACAAATGTAGGAGAGGCATTAGGCGGTCGATAGCATGCGCCTAGGATTATTCTGTGGTAGCCTAGTTGAAGAGATACACATATAATTTCGATGCTTGACGTTATGTCACGAGAATATGACCCTATTTTTTTACTGACGGCTGTTAGTGCGCCACCACCTTGCCGATCTTTCCTGTCACAATAGAAGTGGAACTGATTGGATGAATCGAATATCTCAGAATCACTTATGTATTCATGCAGCCAAGTTTCAGTTAGGACGACGATGTCAGCGGAGCACGCACTTATGGCATAGGAGAGTTCAGTACGTCTTTTGATGACACTTCGGGTATTGGGATACTGGTGTTGAACTTGCTGTCGATGACCATGCCGCAGCTCTGGAGTGAAATAGACTGTTCACAAATCTTGCGGGCGCCGCCTGATGAACGAACGGAGGCAATCGAGAGGAGGCAAACCGAGTCACTTGGTGCAAAGAAGCACTGTCACGGGCAGGGTGGCAGATGCTGTGCGCCACGAGTGGAAGCAGTTCCTGGATGGCAAACAAAGGCGCTCTGTTAGTCATTGTCGCTGCGACGCTGCTCACGTGCCCACACAGTTATTTGAGTTTACCATGGACCTTCACTTAAACCTGGATTCTTTATTTCAAACCGATGTCATCTGTCTTGATTTTTCCAAAGCATTCAACCGTGTCCCACATCAACGTCTTATGTCCAAAATTTCAGGTCTTCACCTTCACCCACTTGTTTTAGACTGGATTCACAACTTTCTCACAGTTCGCTCTCAGTTCACCGTACTAGGCGGACTTCCTTCAAGATCACCTTGCGTCACCTCCGGAGTACCACAGGGTCCTGTGTTGGGCCCGCTTCTCTTCTTAATTTTTATTAACGACCTCCCACTCAACATCTAATCCACCATCCGCCTTTTCGCATTATCTACCGGCATATAAATACTAAAGACGATCAAGCTGCCCTCCAGAACGATCTGAAGCTTATTGAAAATTGGTGCACATTGTGGATGATGGAACTAAATACTTGGAAGTGCAGTTTTACGCAAATTTCTCGGAAGCGCTCTAATTTAACTTATCCTTACTCTTTAATTTCTGAGGACCTATTGCAGGTAGAATCTTATCGTTACCTTGGCATCACAATCAACAGCAAATTAACTTGGGTTGTCACGTTGCAAAAATCACGGCCGACGCTTCACGTATACTTGGTTTTATCAGAAGATCACTTCCCACTTCCCCCGCTAACATACGAAAACTCGCAAATGAAACTTTTGTCCACAGTAGGCTTGAATACGCATCCGCGATCTGGAGTCCTCATCAGTCCTACCTAATTAACACGCTTGAATCAGTCCAGAACCGTGCAGCACGCTTCATATCGTCGACATACGACTTTCATTCCAGCGTAAGCTCCATTAAATCATCACTTGGCCTCACTTCCTTAGCTCTCAGACAAAAAGTTGCACCCCTGTGTTTATTCCATAAGTTATATTTCAAGTTCCCCGTAGCTGCGTGGTTACCTTATATCTGCTCCCATTGGTACATGACTTCATGGATCCACTAATGCTTTTAACAAGTCTTTCTTCCCGACCGCAATTGAAGAATTGAACCTGCTGCCCGATTCACTAACTAATGAGCACGACGCGACAAGTTTAAAGCGATGTTGTTAAATCATCTGGGTTGGCATGTTCTTTTGGCTCCGATTTGTGTTCATATGAAATTTTATCGTTTTCCCTGTATTGAGTTTTTTGTTCCTTCCCCTGTAACCATTGTGTACTCGCGCTGCTGCCCTAACCATTCGCCGACATGTGTACCACTTGTGGCATAAAGGCAATATTGACAAGCACCGTTTTAACTATCGCGTTCTTTGGTTCTTTTTATGTCCCTGTGTTGCATTGTCGTATTTTTATGACCTTTGTTTTTATTATCTACCTTGTATACGCTCCCCCCTTATGTAATGCCCCGACAGGGACCTTTAAGGGACAATAAATGATGATGGTGAAATGGTGATGAGAGAGCTCCTTACCGAATCACTCACTATGTTCTTGCTGAGGACGTCAACTCAATGTCATATCCAGAAAGCAGAGTCAGGCGGAACCATTGCCCGCAAAGCTGGTTCAAGGACAACGCTAAAAGAAGTCTTTTTCTCTGTTTTTCGAAAATAGATTATGCATGCCATTGTCTTGTTGAACGAGAAAAGTGCTATAGAATGTAATTGTAAGGAATTACCTTTCTTTACAAAGTGTATGGCGTAATGTAAAAATGGGCAAAAGAATATTCTTTTTCCATTGTAGTGCATAATGTGGAGGTATGGGAAAGGGTACGTTACTCCTACTCACGTTACTTGTCACTGAAATGTCCAAACAACTTTTTACTCAAAACACCATAAAGTGCTCATTAGTTACACCTTCTCATTTCACGTGCGATGCTCTACCAATTGAGCTACCGCGGCGCCGTTCCTCCATCCACTTTCTTGGGTATTTATGTCTCCTAGTAGAACCCTGTGAGTGTTAGCCAGCGCCACCACTCCCAGACCTTGGCGGCGGACATCGAATGTCCTTTGTGCCGCAGGCGTCACGAGAGCGTGATCTTCTTGAGTGAAAGCAACTGGTCAATAAACCCACACATGCTATTTGAAGGCATCAATGTTGCCGGATTCGAGACCCTCGTTGTGTAATAAACGAGAAGAAACGGGGTTAACCGAGGTGTCCAAATTTTATTAGTCATATCATAAGAAGCCAACAAACACTGACACCAAGGACAACATAGGGGAAATTACTTGTGCTTAATAAATAAAACAAAGAAACGATAAATTAATGGAAATGAAAGTAAATGAAAAAACAACATGCCGCGGGTGGGGAACGATCCCACAACCTTCGCATTTCGCGTGCTGCTGTAATGTTGCATGCTGCAATGCTACATCCGGTCTAAATAAACAGCTTACACAGGGCACTGACCTGAATCTATCTTGAATGTGCGATGAGACGTGTGTTGCTCATTAGCTTGCTCATTCTGCACTGCAATAGGGCTTGCGAGTACCTGCATAAAAAAACAAAATGATACTAAGACGCTGCATGTTATTAATGGAAATATTTCCCTCGTATGAATAAACCATTTTACTTGTGACAGTACTGCACGCAGTGCTCTGCTGTGCATTCAACATTGTGTTCAAAGGCTGCAGCACTCTGCCATCAGCCTTTTGGACATCCCTTAGTGTCGCAGCTCTCTTGCAACGTCGCTGGTGCCGGAAATAAAATGTAAAGCCTCCATGTGAAAATGTTTGCGTTGTAGTCATTAGCACTACTTGCATTGATGATTGTACCTCGGTAACTGCTTGCTATTTGCCATATTGCTGGCGCCAGTTCTCACAATTTTGTCTTCTCTTGGAAACTGAAACCAGCCTGCTCGCTGCTGATACAAGTAATTTCAATACAATGCAAACGACTTCAGAGTATCATTACTTGATGACTATGTAACTAGTACTACGTAACTGTTCAGTTGTGTTGCAGTGTTTTGTTGTATGTTAAAAGCAACCCAATTAACAAAAATATGGCTTTTAATAAATGTAATGCAAGACTATGTGCCTGTCTCTTGATGGGATTTCTATAGCCGCGGGTGCAACGTAAAACATTGATGCTGCATAAACACCGCGTCCACCAGCATTTCTTAGGTCTTAGTGCTATTTTCCTTCTGTACAATGGCATTCAGTGTTACCTCGCAGTTTCAAAATCTGAGTTTGTTATGCACTGCCAGAAAGAGCCCATATGAACATACCTTTGTTCAGATAGAATTGTTGACTTTGTGCCATACCCTAGGCGCAATCTTGGCGCCCAGGCTGGGTCCGTCAGATTCATTAACTAGGATGGCCTTCCTGCAAGTATGAAGGAGACTGCGCTTGCACAACAACCCAAATTCGTAGCATACTAGTGCACTTCCAACATGAGCCATTGGTTGCAGCAGCAAGAAGCCTCACTATTACTTGGAGACACAACTACAGAACGAGCAGCTTTTACGGAAATAAATCAGCCATTGTACTAAGGGATACGGGGCAAAATAATTTGAAACAGCAGGAGATCGGCAGTACAACAGGCTTCACACGTTTCCGAAACAATTGCAGCGGCTTCATAAACGCCAACATGCATGATGTTGTCTTGGCATTAGTTTCTTGTGGGGTTTTTGCATGCCAATTAAGACCACGTTGAAGCACGCTGCAGTGGGGGACTCTGAACTGATATTGACCACCTTAACGTGCACGGAACGCACGGCACGCGGACGTTCTTGCGTCTCATTCCCGTCTCGTCAAAATGTTGCCGCCGTGGCCGGGATATGATAGCGCGAACTCGCGCTTAGCAGTGCAACGCCCTAACCACTAAGCCACAACGGCGGGTGTCGTGGCATTAGTGCAACTCAGTTTGAGTGAAATGAGAAAAAAAAACGTGAACAGGGTAGCACTCAGCAGCTCGCCTTTTGCTGCCCATTCGCACTACACGCACTATTACCGAGTTGCGATAATGCCAACATATAATTCAGTACCAACTAGCCCAATCTGCCACCCTTAACAGGTAGGCTACACAGCACAGTAGGATACATTCACTAAGTCAGTGACTTGAGAATTAGATTTTGGTGACGAAGTCACGACACATCTAATCATGACGCACAGCGACGCAGGCGTCAGCACAAAGAGAAAGAGCAATGAGCACAGCGAAATATGTTTCCGCTGTTTGATTTTGGTCACGCGTCCTTTTTCAAAATAATGATGTTTAGAGAACTAGCTTTGAATTCGCTACCTAAAGCAAGCCTCCAAACGTTATGCTAACAACATACTCCACAGCACTACAAGCGTTGACCACATGCAAGCCCTATCCTTGAAATTCGTATTGCGTAATATGTACCAGAACGACAAACAAGCACTCACCAGAAAAGAAGTACTCGCTACAGACCTTGTAGTGAGTAGCGTTTGCATCAATGTCACCCCGCTGGAAGCGACGAAATCATTCCGCTCGACGCTTCGTTGAGATCTCGAGGGTCTGGCTGCACTGCCACCGAACAACATTCGGCCCAGAAAAAAAGCTGAGCTCCTTCGTGTTCTTACTAGAGTCAGTATTCCGCCGCGACTCGCTGTTGTATCCAGACGCAGCGTAATAAACCATGTTCTGAATGCTTGCGGAGGTCCTTGTGATTGTACTGCCCGGGCAGCGCTGTGCTGCTACACTTCACAACACCACGAACAGAAAGCATGCCCCCAAAGATATGGTGGCAGGAAGCAGAAGGCTCGCCGCGGTGGCCTGAGCCCTTCACGTCATGCCGCACGGGCTCGAAGGGTTGCTTATGCCTGAATACCTCCTATAGGGCCTTTAACTGCTTGTTTTGGCGTATTGTCATAGCGGAACGGAATTAACAGCCACAATTAATCATCGCTGAACCTGACACAGAGAAAAAAAATTCATTTATTATGAGTACACTTGCTAAACCACTCTCACTCATTTGCTTTTTGTTTACCGGTTCGAAGTGCCGCGTCGCATGTTTAGTGAAACGTCCAACAACCATTATATTGTTACAAGCCATCCCCGCATGTTAGACAAGGCGCCAGCATGGAAATGAAGAAAGCGATCAACGAAGTGACGATTTGTTGTTGTTCCGCCATCTTGGCAATATCCCACTGTGCGTATGCGCCACAACCAATCAGGTTAACGACATCATCTTGGGTGTAGGTTCAATGTGTATGTATTTTGTAAATACATTTTGCTTCGCCTGCTCTTATCCCCGCCACTCTTATCCCCATCCGCTCAAGTTCGGAACGACGCCAGTGCACGCGCCATTGTCACCCATGAAGCAAAATTCGGCTAGAAGCGTTCCAGACTCGGTTGACCCAGCGTGGCCCGGCTAGTGCTAAGTTAAGCTCGAAATTAGACGTCTTCTGTACAGCTTATAGCAAATGTCTTCGAGACTTCTGCTGTAAGATCTGGTGGAGCCGTAAAGGCTCTAGTACGTTTTTAAAGTTGATCTTCAAGTCTCACAAGCAAAATTTACGCGTATTTCCTTTACCTCCGGCTTGCAACGATTCGTTCGACAACACCATCAGTGGAATGATTTCATCGGTATGTTATCGTCATATAAAAGCGCTCCGCAAAATAATCAACCAGTGTACTGCAACGATTACGCACGAGACGATTTCGCAAAGACCGCCGTCGGTGACAGCGCACGTATCAATGTCTGCCAATTTAAACTTACGGTGTCTTCCGAAACTAAAGCCAGGCCACAATGCAACAAGAACTTTCAACAAAATGTGAAATGTTGTTATTGAATTAGTATAGGTTTTAATAACATATTTTAATTAAGTTTCGCTAGCTAATACAGCATGGCATGGCGCAACAATAGGTAGGGTAGTGTGGCTTGGCCACTTCCAACACTGGCACTCTCTTGACATGCGTGCTCCCGTGCTGCGTGCATTGCATCCGCTTGACTACCGCGCTTTTTAACGTGTTCAAACGATATGTTCCGTGCGCGCATCGCCTGCTCTGTGTCTTTCTACGTTGAAGGAGCAGCTTCATTTGGGTAAGTGATCGAACTTTTTACCTCATTTGAAAGCTCTGTTGCACGATTTTAGCACTAGGACCAACTTGGTTTATTGTTTCGAATTTCCTTGCGGCATGTCCAATGTTGCGGACACAACTTAATAAACTGGTTTAGTTGAGATTACATTTTGGCTGGCGTTGGAGCACTCGATGCCATAAGTATCGATCGAAAAGTGTTACATCACCGACCGATTCTCGCCGATTCCCCGCGTAGTTTCTTCGTTGTCTAAGATTGCCTACTTTTTAAGCTATTGCTGTACTAATATAGACGCGAGCTGTACCGTTTATTGACACGTATTACTTCATTGACAATCTGAAAACTGCATCACGATGCGAATAATAGATCTGCGTCCCTCCAACTAATTAATTTTCATCGACACGTAAGCACGTACGTTGACGGTGTCCACTCGTTCATTTTCTTTAATTGTCACTTCGACCTGCACATTACAGAAAACTTCGCAACACTTGCTTGGTGATATAGCCTGGCTGGCTAGTAACGGGACCAATTGTTCGACGTACCTATATAATTTGGCAAGTAATTACAACAGTGCGAAAAGGAAAACAAAACTAAGTATAGAGATTAGGAACCGCAGAGGGGGAACAAAAACATGGCGCACCACAACAAAGTGTGACTTCGTGCGAGCGCTGTTGTTGCCCGCTGTATAAAATACAATTTCATGAATTTTTTTAAGCACGCGTGGCCTTGGAACAGCAAAAGTTTGACACCCTGCCCAATACAAGTACTCCTCCGGATCAGGGCTGCCCGGTGCAGTGAGGCAAGCGTTACAGAGAAGAATACGAACAACAGTGAGCCAACAGTGAGCCGAACCTTGAGCCAGGTTGCACCAATGATGAGACTAGTTCCCAAGAGCTTGGGACACCGGTATCGAACCTGCACAGCTGTATAGGAGATATAGTTATGACCCGCCGTGGTTGCCTAATGGCTATAGTGTTGGGCTGCTAAGCACGAGGTCGCGGGATCGAATCCCAGCCACGGCGGCCACATTTCGGTGGGCGCGAAATGCGAAAACACCTGTGTACTTAGATTTATGTGCATGTTAAAGAACCCCAGGTGGTCCAAACTTCCGGAGTCCCCTACAACGGCGTGCCTCATAATCAGATAATGGTTTCGGCACTTAAAGCCCCGCAATTTAGGAGTATAGTTATGCATGCTGAGGATGCGGCATGTTATTTGCTACCGTCCAAGCTGTCAAAATGTTAATGACTCCTGTGTCTTTTGTTAGTGCTTTCATAGATTTGCATACTATTCAAAGACATGGGAAGATTGTAAGAAATCAAGATAAAATGCTTCTAACAGCTTCCAGTGCTCCGAACGAAACTGGCACAATGACCATGGCCGATTACAAGATGATTACTAGTAAAATGGGGCAGCATTAGAATCCAGGTTGAGCTCTGATCCTGCTTTTCGATACCACCTTGTGAGCAAAAGCTTTATGAATTTACAATACGAGCACGTATTTATAACTTGTGCTAGGTGTAACTAAAATATTACACCTGGCGCGAGTTATAAGAATGTGGTATTCACGTTAAAGGGATTTGATTATTTTTTTATTAAGAAGAAAGCGAACTGAAAGGCCGGATTTATTAATCGTAATAAGCCAACAAACAGACATCAAGGACAAAACAGGAGAAATTTCTTGTATCACCAAATGAATGAAACAAATTATAAATTAATGGAAATGAAAATGAACGAACGAACAATTGGCCACAGGCGGGGAACGATCCCATGTCTTCGCATAACGCGTGCGATGCTTTTGCCAAATGAGCTACCACGGCGCCGTCTGCCCATCTATTTCTGGGCTATTTATGTTTTACTACACTCTAAGAAAAGTTCACACCCTTTGGAGTGCCCCTTCTGTAACACAATAATCGTCATCTGCCTTGATGCGTTTCTTTTCTTTAACTCTGCGAGCCCGGTATATTCCAGTAACGAACGGCATGCGCGTTATCAGCATGACAGTATTCCCGACAGGGGCGCGATCGGAGATATTTTGTTCGATACGCGTTCTGTTCAGTTGCTGCAACGTCACAGAGTTGCAGTATGCAAAATTTGTGACACCGGGGCGGAGAGAGCAGCCAATCAGGAAGCGGTGACCTCCCCGGAAGTTTACTTGCGTCGTTTGTCGTCTGCTTGCAAACAGTGTACTACAAAACCAAATGTTTCTCGTCTTCCAAGTGAATTAAATCTTTATCTAAAGAAATGTACTTTTTTCTTCTCAAGCACAAACACGTTTTCAAATAGTAGTACGTGTGACTACTGCAATTTATAACTATTAGGTTCTTTGCGTCGTCCCTAGGTGGTGTCGCGCACAGCGAGAAGGAAAAAGAAAAAAAAACGACGGGAAGAGTGGCGCACTTTTCAAGAGGCAGCGACAACATCCCAGTGGCTCGCTGGCACCGATGAACTTGTCGATTTCTCTGTACAACCAACGAATTATTTGTTTCGAGAAACAAAAACGACGCCGGAATTCACTTTCTGCCATCTCTTCAAACGCGTTTCGCACCGCCACCCGCTCTCCTCCTTCCTCTAGAAAAGCCAGCGCAACAACCTAAGTTTCCAACGGAAGCGCCATTTTCTAGAATTAAACTATGAATTGGATTCAAACCTGCCATTTCGCAGCCGAAAAGGCCGCCTGCTGGATCCAATCCAATCCACCAGACGCGCCATGCGAAGCCGTATGATCGCTCCAAACTTCTCAACTCCCGTCGCGTTCGGACGAAATGCTCGGTGGGCGGATGATTGACAGGAGCGTGTCGTCATTTTGACGTCACCAAAAACGGGGCGGCGCCCCGCGGCTGGCGACGTCGGCGCGGAGTAGGCCAATCGCGCGCGCCGGTAACCGAACGAACGCGCCGAACAACCATCTCCGATCGCACCCCAGGAAAGTAGTGGGCGCGGCGTGTTCAAGAAAGGAAACGCATCAAGGAAGATGACGATTATTGTTGCGTGGCAGAAGGGCCACTCCAAAGGAAGTAAACTTTTCTTAGAGTGTACTAGAACTAACCCTGGGAGTGTTAGCCAGCGCCACTACTTGCAAGCCTTGTTAGAATATGTGGAACATCCTTTCTGCAGCAGGCGTCATGAGATCCTGATCTTTTTGAGTGAAGGCAATTGGTCAACAAACCCATACATGCTACCCTGAAGGCAATATTTGAGATTTCATGGCTTCATGTTTTTGAGTTGTATACATTTTTATGCTATGTACATATTGCAGTTTGTGTGCGTAAATGTTGCTACAATAATAATTTATCGGTAATGCATAATCATCTAATGTCATTTCCTGTACTGCCTTACGTTTTCTGAGGCTTTCATTCCTGCCTTGATGCAGCCATTGTAAGAGCCAGATTGTGTATGTTAGTGTTTTTAGCTTTGAATTCTTTTTGCTGACATGTCTTTTGTTTATTTTTTTCCAGACATGCTTCACTGCAGGCACCGTACCCAGTATTTTCAGAGAGCTTGGTTGGAAACCAACACTCAAGCCCAGTGGAAGAAAATAAGCCTCGGACCTGCACGTCTACAGCGTCATTCAAGGTAACTTTAGTCAAACCTAGTCAGCCGACTAGGTTTGACTAGGCCTAAGTGCAGCGATTCTTGTTCCCAAATTTCATGGTGTTCGGAATGAAAAAACATTCATGGACACATTTTAAACAGAAAATTGTCATGCGCCCAGTGTAGCTACAGTTAGGTGAATGGCAATATTTATATAAAACTCCATCCCCCTTGCACTTCCACTGAACTGAGTTTCCACAAATTTATTAACTGCAGAACTGTTCGTATCTGATAATCCTTCGGATATAAGTCGAAACTGCTGTTACTTGCATTGTTTGACTAGATGGCTTGGTATTACAGAAGCTATTCGAAGCTATTCCACATGGGAAAATGCGACGGCCCGTGCCATTTGCCAAGCAGCAGTTGCCCTCTTGATGAAATGCACTTTGCGAGCGGCTAAGAAGTTGCTCTACCTCTACGCCACAGCTTGCAGCGGTGGCGTAGAGGTAGAGCATCCGCCTCGCGTGCAAGAGGACCGTGGTTCGAATTTCGGTGCCGCGCATTTTCCCATCGGATAAAAAAAAAGAAAATCCGCGTGTTGATAAAATTTCATAAACAGGCCTGTAGTGTGGCCTGATCCCAGTGACCAGAACCGGTAACGCACTCCCTCCCCAGAGCAGGATTGCCACCCTGGTGCAGTATTGACTACAACGTCCTATAATAATACAACAATCAAACCCCGGCCCTCAGTCCTCAGCAGCTGCGAAGCAACTGACCACGGCGGTGGTCAGACCTGTGACGCAGCAGAGGGTGCCAACAATCGCTGGATCCGGACAGGCCGCCATTGGAATCTGAACCTGGCAACGTTTAACGCTAGAGCGTTATCTAGTGAGGCAAGTCTAGCAGTGCTATTGGAGGAAATAGAGGGCAGTAACTGGGATATAATAGTGCGCAGTGAAGTTAGGAGGACAAAAGAAGCATATACAATGCTAAAAAGCGGGCACTGTGTTACTGGGGCTTAGCGGAGAAACAAGAACTAGCCTTGGGAGCTATGCAAAGGCAAAAGGCAGCTGGGAAGGGTCAGGTAACAGCAGATTTATTGAACGATGGTGCGCAGATTGTTCTAGAAAAACCCACCCTATACGCAATGCCTCATGACCTCGAGCGTACCGGAATCTTCGAAGAACGCTAACATAATCCTAATCCATAAGAAAGGGGACGCCAAAGACTTGAATAATTATAGAGAGATCAGCTTACTGTCCGTTGCCTACAAAGTATTTATTAAGGTAATGGTAAATAGAATAAGGAACGCCTTAGACTTCTGTCAACCAAAGGACCAGGCGGGATTCCGTAAAGTCTACTTAACAATAGACGACATTCGCACTATGAATCAGGTGATATAAAAATGTGCGGATTATGAGAAACCCTTATATATAGCTTTCACTGATTACGAGAAAGCGTTTGATTCAGTCGAAACCTCAGCAGTCATGGAGGCATTACGGAATCAGGGTGTAGACGAGCCGTATGTAAAAATACTGAAAGATATCTATAGCGGCTCGACAGCCACCGTAGTCCAACATAAAGAAAGCAACAAAATCTCAATAAAGAAAGGCGTCAGGCAAGAAGATACGATCCTTCCAATGCTATTCACAGCGTGTTTACACGAGGTATTCAAAGACCTGGATTGGGAAGAATTGGGGATAAAAGTAATGGAGAATACCTTAGTAACTTGCGATTCGATGATGATATTGCCTTGGTTAGTAACTCAGGGGACCAATTGCAATGCACGCTCACTGATCTGGAGAGACAAAGCAGAAGGATGAGTCTAAAAATTAATCTGCAGAAAACTAAAGTAATCTTTAACAGTCTCGGAAGAGAACAGCAGTTTACGATAGGTAGCGAGACACTGGAAGTGGTAAGGGAATACATCTACTTAGGGCACGTAGTGACGGCGGATCCGTATCATGAGCCTGAAGTAATCAGAAGAATAAGAATGGGCTGGGGGTGCATTTGGCAGGCATTCTCAGATCATGAACAGCAGGTTGCCATTATCCCTCAAGAGGAAAGTGTATAACAGCTGTGTCTTACCAGTACCCACCTACGTTGCAGAAACCTGGAGGCTTACGAAAAGGGTTCTACTTAAATTGAGGACCACGCAACGAGCTATGGAAAGAAGAATGATGGGTGTAACGTTAAGGGACAAGAAAAGAGCAGATTGGGTGAGGCAACGAGCGCGTGTTAAAGACATCTTAGTTGAAATCAAGAAAAATGAATGGCCATGGGTAGGACATGTAATGAGGAGGGAAGATAACCGATGGTCATTAAGGGTTACGGACTGGATTCCAAGGGAAGGGAAGGGAAGCGAAGCAGGGGATGGCAGAAAGTAAGGTGGGTGGATGAGATTAAGAAGTTTGCAGGGACAATATGGCCACAATTAGTACAGGTCCGGGCTAGTTGGAGAAGTATGGGAGAGGCCTTTGCCCAGCGGTGGGCGCTACCAGGCTGATGATGATGATGAATAAGTTGGCATGTTATGTTATGCTTATTGGTCAGTTAGTCTTTATTCAGAAATTTAAACTACACTAATGGTATTGACTAAGTCAGCATTGTGTAGCATGTTTACATTCCAATAAAATTGACTTGCTTCTACATGATAATTTCTTGCATGGTACATGAATAATATTTCGTCTCGGGATTCTAAACGCTACTTACATCAACTGTCACAGGTGGTCTTCAAATACGAATTGGCAGTGGCCAGCTAACGTCCAAGGGCCATCTATGTTTATGCATGCTGTTGTGACATCATGTTTACTGTGGTCATACGGAAACGTGTATGTATTATGATATATTCTACTTTAGACTTAATAAAATTTGGGAACACCAAGTAGCGCAAAACATCAGTTATTGCAGTTGTAATTGGTGTTCAGGGCTGCTTGCTATCAAGATGCAAAGTAAAAGAAAAATATAATAAACTCGAAGCAGCAAAATAACATGGAGCTGCTTTGGATGGACCTCAATAGGCATATTATACTATAGAGTAAATTATACTGGTCTTCTGGCATTATGCTATGCCTTCACTTTTATATTCTTATTCCCTTAATTATGCTGCTTGTTATTATTGTATTTGTTCTTATGCCCCTGTTCAGTCTTGTGACGACAGCCACCGAGAAGCGAGGCTTAAAACAAGGCACTAACAATACCTAATAAAGAAACGACAAAGAATGAAAGTGTCCAACGTAAGGGATAAGATAGAATTCTCGTAACTGCCAAAACTGACCAACAAGGCAAAAATAAGTGATATTCGAAACTATAACGTGAGAAAGACTGAAGAAGCCGTAAAAAATGGACGCAACCTGAAATCAGTGAGAAGAAAACTTGGCATAACAAGCAAGATGTATGCACTGAAAGATAAGGAGGGTAATATCACCAGCAATTCCGAAGGTATAGTAAAAGCAGCGGAAGTATTGTATGCTGACCTGTACAGTACTCAGATGAGCCGGTAGTACTCCATTCGAAACAATAATGAATAGGATACAAAAACGCCTCATATAACCAGCGATGGGATCAGAAGGGCCTTGCAAGACATAAAACGAGGAAGTGCGGCAGGAGAAGATGGAATAACAGTCGGTTTAATCAAAGATAGAAGAGACATATTGCTTGGAAAACTGGCGGCTCTATATGCGAACTGTCTGTCGATTGCAAGGCACCTATAAAACTGGAAGAATGCAAATGTTAGACTAATTCACAAGAAGGGAGACGTTAAAGAATTGAAAAATTATAGGCCCACTAGCTTACTCCCAGTATTCTATAAAATATTCACTAATATAATCTCCAATAGAATGGAGGCAACGCTGGACTTTAGTAAACCAAGGGAACAGGCTGGCTTCAGGAAGGGATATTCTGCAATGGATCACATCCATGTCATTAATCAGGTTATTGAGAAATCCGAAGAGTACAATGAGTCTCTCCATATGGCTTTCATACATTACGGAAACGCATTTCATTCAGCAGAGACACCAGCAGTCATAGAGGCATTAAGTCATAGAGACCTTGGCGGCGGACATCCGCCGCCAAGGTCTATGAGTGGTGGCGCTGGCTAACTCTCCCAGGGTTCTACTAGGAAAACATAAATACCCAAGAATGTGGATGGGGAAACGGCGCCGCGGTAGCTCAATTGGTAGAGCATTGCACTGAAAATGCGAAGGTTGTGGGTTCGGTCCCCACCTGCGGCAAGTTGTTTTTTCATCCACTTTCATTTCCATTAATTTATCGTTTCTTTATTTCATTTATTAAGCACAAGTAATTTCCCCTATGTTGTCCTTGGTGTCAGTGTTTGTTGGCTTCTTATGATATGAATAAATAACGATATGTGGCGTAAAGCAATTAGCCTAAAACTTGATTAGTCAATATTTGCTAATTAGCCTATTATGCGTTTAAAATTCTGCAAGTAATGCCAGCTTCTTCAAGTAGCCTGGTTCACGCTACTATAGTTGTGCTATCTGCTCTAGGAAATTAAAAAAAAAGTTTGAAATTGTTCGCTGAAACACCCGATATTTTCTCGGGCAAGCAAAATAAGCCTTTATACATGAGTTCTACACATAGTCTAACGAAAAGCTTGCCAAGACTTCCCCAAGAAGAATACAGAGGGAGTATTAGCTTGGCTTCAGGAATGCTAGTGGAGATCTGGCTTGTGCTCACCTTGCACAAGCCAGATTGTACACAACCTTTTGGCTCGAACAAGCACACATATATATTTCTTCTAGATGAGTTCTTGCTACCTGGGCACTGTCGTCGCCCGGCGGCAACAATGAAAATGCCGTGTCATGGCCTGCGTTAGCCGTGTCTCCAACTCAGAGCGCAAGTTTGTGCTACCTGGGCACTGTCGAGATCAACCCGAATCTTCCTCGTCCTAGTTTGGGTAATACCATAATTTTGACCGTACTTGTGTGGCCGCCCCTTTTAGGTCATCATGGACTACCATGCACTATACTGGTTGACCCCCTGAAAGACCTGACTGGAGCGATTCACGTTGGACATTGAAGCTTCAGGAGTACAGCTTTAACGTAATTTACAAGTCTGGTCGAATGCGTCAGGATGCAGATTGCGCTTCCCGTCATCCTGTTTATCCTCCCGACTCCGCTGCGAATTATTCCTACGCCCTCACCATGTCTGAATCGTGCGATAGACGCTACGAACAGCTCAGTGATGCCATCTTGCGGTCCATTATCAGCCGTTTACACACTCACCGTCCGTCGACCTGTTCGTGATCCATGATGGCATCGTCTACCGACCCAAAAGTAACTCCGACGGCCCCAGAACTTCTGCTTGTACACCCTACAACTCTCCGCTCCACTGTTCTCCAACAGCTCCACGTTTCTCCAACTGCTGCACAGCTCGGTGTATCCCGCACATAGGACCGAGTGCGGCGTCGGTTCTTCTGGCGAGGGCTTTGCCATTCTGTGCGCCGGTACGCTGCTGCTTGCCAATCCGTGCCAGCGGTGGAAGCGTTCTTCCTGTTGCCTGCAGGCCCACTTATCGACATCCCAACTGTCCCGCCCTACCGCGTCGGCCTCGATCTCATTTGGTCACTTCCGACGTTCTTTGCGGGGAACAAATGGATTAACATAGCCACTGACTACGCAACACGATATGCCATCATGCGGACATTGCCTACACGCTGTGTCCGCTGTGTTGCGGACTTGCTGCTTCACGACCTCATTCTCTACCATGGCGCTCTACGACAGCTGCTCGCCGACCATGGTGGTCATTCATTTTTTTCAAAAGTCTTTGACGACATTCTTCGCTCGTGCACTACACAACACAAGTTTACTGCCTACCATCCGCAAACAAATGGACTAAGTTACGAGCGTCTCAACACACGCAGATTATGGTTTTATCCACGTACGTTCCAGCAGATCACCTTGACTTGGACAGCACTTTGCTTTATGTGACATTCGCACAGAACTCGACCCGCCAAGGCACTGCCGGCTACTTTCCCTTCTCCCTCTTGTTTCCCCGTCACTGACTCTGCTGTCACCAGCTACTTACACCCCTACGGAATACGCCCGCAACACTGCTGTTATGGCTCAAACATCTCGCTAGATTGCACGGAACTGTCCTTCCGCCTCGCGGCTGTCTCAAAAGGCCCACTGCGACAGCCACCACCGAAACGTTGAGTTCACACTTTGGTCCACCTCTGGACGACTTGCCGCAACCTTGGCCTGTTTTCGAAGCTTGTCTTGCTACACCGGGCCTTACAATTTTCTACGCCAGCTCACTGAGTTCACATACGAGATCGCCCCGTTGGACGGTAGCTCGTCATCTTCCGTGCCCTCTAGGGATGGGCAAGTCTCCCGCCTTAAATTCTACCTCGCCGTCAGCCTTTCCTGAGCGCTGAGACGGCCATCCCACCGGCGGGGGTCGTATGTTACAAGTCATTCCCACCTGTTGAAGGAGGCCCCAGCAAGACCATCAACGAAGCGCTCGCGTCATTGCTGTGCGGCCATCTTGGCTGCAGCTTCTGGGTAGGCAAAGGAAAATTTTGTAAATATATTTTCCTTTGCCTGCTCTTATCCCCGTCACATGTTGAAAAAAAGATGATTAATTCGAATATGTTCACACAAGCTGTCGCTGGCTGACAATCTGCGATGATCTGTCTGTCTGTCTGTCTGTCTGTCTGTCTGTCTGTCTGTCTGTCTGTCTGTCCGTCCGTCTGTCTGTCTGTCTGTCTGTCTGTCTAGTACCTCATAACGTTTCGTCACAGCATATTGACACGTGTACTAGTCTTTATCGGGTGACACGTTTCACCAACTAACAAATGTTATCGCACGGCGCAGGACGCGCCTGCATGTATCGGAAGTTTCTGGAATGTTATCGATGGTCCCATCCGCTGTCTGCGACCGAACCTTGTGAAAACTGATTGCATGCGTTGGCGACGCGAATAATGTAGAACTTTGTGGAATACATGCGGGTCTCAGCGATTAGTCTGCAGCATTCGAGGATTGATGTATCAAAGCCGACGCACACGACCCGTTGATCAGATTTTCGACGATCGCCGACTGTGTTCGCCGCTCTCGTTGTGCTTTAAGTGTAGCCTGTTTTGTGGGCACAGGTTCGCCCCAGAAAAGCTAGTTTTGTCTTTCGCAGTATTGCTACTATGTTCTTTGACGTCACGACCACGTGACATCTGGTGGAGGTGCTTTGCGTTCATGCACCATGGACGCCCCCACAAAGCCGTGGCCCAAGCCCGCACGCGGAAGACAACACCAACGTCGCCAAGAACCAGTGAGGTAGCCGCAGGCTGCAAGGACTGCCCCCGGAGCACGGACTTTTGCCTGAGACGACCAGGAAGATTGCCACCAAGTCCACCCCAATGGCAGCCCCAGAGTCCCCCGTTGTGCTGCAGCAGCCCAGGGAGCCTCAGATGTTCCGCGGTGCAACGTTCGAGGACCCGGAAAGCTGGCTTGAGACGTATGAGAGAGTCGCTACATTTAACAACTGGAACAGCGACGACAAACTGTGACATGTCTTTTTCGCATTCGAAGACACGGCGAGGAGGTGGTTCGAGAACCGAGAAGCCAGCTTGACGACCTGGGAGCTGCTCCGAAGCGGCTTCCTGCAGACATTCGCAAGCGTCGTACGCCGAGAACGAGTCCAAGCGCTATTAGAAACCCGGGTGCAGCTACCTAATGAGTCAACCGCGATCATCACGGAGGAAATGAGCCGTCTCTCGAGATGCCAAAGACACTCGAGATGCCAAACCGGCAATTCGACCGCCGCACGAACTCGACAAACTACGCCGGAGTTCAGTCACTGGCCACCGACGACCTACGCGAGACTATCCGAGCGGTCGTGCAGGAGGAGCTACAGAAGCTGTTCCCATCATCACAGCCTCAAGTGGCTTCGATTGCCGACGCCGTACAGCCGCCCTGATTTTTAATAATATAGCGCGAGCGTCGACTGAACTGCTGGTGAGCGCCTTATAACGGCGATAAGCGTGCAACAAGAGCGTGCAACAAGGCGAGTGCAACAAGGCAACAAGGCTCGTGCGCGAACTCTCGCCTTGTTGCACGCTTATCGCCGTTATAAGGCGCTCACCAGCAGTTGAGTCGACGCTCGCGCTATATTATTAAGAATCAGGGCGGCTGTACGTGAGCAGCTCCAACAACAATTCGCAGTAGCCCCTGAATCGCCGCAGCCTCAGCCGCAAGCGATGACCTACGCCGTCGTCACCCGCCGTCAAGGTCCCCCTCCACGACCGCGCCAGGGCCCCGTAACGCCGCAATTCCGTCGACCACCACCGCCGCCGCCAGCACGCCCACCCGTCGCCCAGCGCAGCTACCCGAGGAAGACAGACGTTTGGCGCGGTCCTGACGATCGCCCGCTCTGCTACCACTGCGGTGAAGCGGGTCACGTCTACCCACGATACCCATACCGAGAGATGGGACTGCGAGGTTTCGCCGTCAACACTCCGCGCTCGCAGCAAGGTGAACGCCCTCGCGATATCACCGACTACCTCGCCGCTACTCAGTGGAGCTCTCGACGACCGTCGCGTTCGCCATCACCAGGCCGCTACCTGTCGCCGCAGCGCCGACCATACACTGGCCCAGCCCGGGGCCGTTCAGCGACCCCATATCCGGACAAGTAAAAGCAGCAACCGATGGAGGTGCAGTTGCTGTTCGTCGAACTGACGAAGATCCTCCGCTGCCTACGAAGACGCCTAAGAAACTACCGCGACGACATAAAGACACGCCGCCGTCCCGACGAAGGCTGGAAGCAAAGAATACGACGACGAAAGACAACCTGACGACGCGACGTTCCAGCTTCAGTTCAACACGACGCAGCCGTGATCCGACGCCAAGACCTAACTGCAACGCCAGACAAAGAACCACCGACCTCGACGTGCTTCTCGACGGCCACGCAGTTACCGCCTTAGTGGACACAGCGGCCGATTACTCCATAATGAGTGTACACATTGCCGCTCAGTTGAAGAAAGTTTGTGGGGAGCACCCGCCTCCATTTCCTCCCGCGTACCCGCGTCGTCCCGTTCGGGTCCGCGTCCGGCGAGTGAAGCGATCGGACGCATGTCACCTCGGCTCCGTCATTTTTCGACAGGAGCCACGGACCAATTCGTCGCACCCTGCCAATTTTGCATCCATCGGACGCGGCAAGTTGCCCGGCACACAGGGACATCACTTTCATCCAGGTGGGCCAAATTTTTTGCCAATTTAGAGGGGACTTTCACTCGTGCTTGGCGGCGCCGCCGCTAAGCCTAACGGCTGCACCGGCACCCGCGTCGAAGAAGCCGCTCTCCGCACCAACATGGCGAACTCCCCACCTCAACGCGGCTACGACCCGGAGGCCATGGCCTGGTCGACGATTCCTCAAGCCAAGGAGCCCAATTCGGCAACATCGGACCAGCTCCGGAACGAAAATCTCCTGCGTCTCGTTGAGAGCCGCTCGCAGCGCCGGAACGCCAAAATGACGGCAGACACCACAACGACAACCGGCAAGTCGACCTCACCTCAGCACGGTCCCGTCTCGCGTGTCGCCAAGGACCGCCAACTTAAATCAACATGGAGGCCCAAACCTCTCCCCAAGTTCCAACCCGACGATTTCGTCGTGATCATCAAGCCCCGAGCCGCTGTGGCCATCGGGAGTGCCTTCCAATATGGTGAGCTGGGCCTGGCCTTGCGTGCCTACCTCGGCGCGCAAATGGCGGCGGAACTCAGCTTCGTCTTTTCCCGCGAGCAAAATCTATTCATTGCGAGCACTAAGAACGCCTACGTGGCGGACCGCCTGCTTGGTGATTTCGTGATCAAATCGGCTCAGGGAGACGTGCCACCGCGGGGCCATCTCAAGCAAAATGGCGAAGAAATTTGCTACGGCGTCATCACTGTGGCAAATCAAGAAACAGGGGAAACTCTGAAAGACGGTATCCAGTGGAGGCATGGCACCATCTTAGAAATTCGTAAATTTGGAACCTCCAATAAGGCTCGCCTGACTTTTGCCGGAAAAGTGAGGCCCCGGACAGTGAACTACAACTCGGAGATTGTCCAAGTGCAGCCCTACCTACGCACTATCCCTGCCTGTGGTGTGTGTGGCACCGTGGGCCATAGAGCAGACTCATGCCCATATCCAATGCAAGACAAGTGCGGCCTAAGTGGACTGCAAGCTTTTTTCGTGGAAGGGCTGCGGGCCCCTCATGAGTGCAATCCCAAATGTGCTGTTTGTGGTGGCGGCCATGCCACAAACTCCAGAGACTGTACCGCCAAGTACCGCCTCGACACCAAGATGGCCGCCCAAAAGGGCGGAAAACCTGGCGCTACGAGGAAGAAGCCACGTCAGCAGCATCGCGCTACCGGCGGTGACTCAGCTCCCCGCGGTGTCGTCACCAACTCCAAGAAGCAAGCGCCCCCAAGCAGGCGTGACGCTAAGGGCGGCAAAGCGCCACCACCGCCCCCACACGGCGGATCGGGGAAGCAAGCTCACTACCAAGGCGAGACCGATGCCTGGGCAACTGCGGTCAAAAAGGGAAAACAGGTGAGCGGCTCGGGCAGAGATGCCTCCTCCTCCCAACCACGTTCTCCTTCCCCTAGCTCGGCGACCGACGCCGAGCTTCACAACTTGGTAGCATCTCTCCGGGTCCAAAACGAGATGCTACTTGCCAAAATTGAAGCGTTAGAAGCTAAAACCGCTGCTCCCCCCCAATCTGCACTCCTAGCAGAAGCCATGGAGAGCGACGCGGCGGCGCCGGTGACGTCGGACGCCTTTGTGGCCAATGTTGAAGCCCGTCTTAACGCCAAATTCGAGACCATTATCGGGACGGCAATGGAAAGCATCATTGCCAAGGTCATGGAGGCCCTTCCTACCATGATTGCCCAACATGTCGCGAATCTCCCCCGCACGTCTCGCCGGGCCGGTCCTCTTAAAGATGTCCTCTTAAAGATACTGCAAATATGGTCGACTTAGACCTCCGCCGTGAGTTTTACAATGTAATGGTGACTCTCCTCCCATTCCGCAAACAGGACTCACCATTGCACAGTCTAAATGTCTACTGCACACCCAAATTGCCGAATGTATCATTCTCCAACCTTTTTAGCCGTGCGCTAAGAGTTGCGGGTCGGGACCCCCTCTTGATTGTTGGCAATTTCAACGCCCCCAGTCGAGTCTGGGGGTACCGGCGTGAAGAGAAACGGGGACGCAAGTTGGCGGAGCTTGCGTCAACGTTGGGCCTCGCTCTTCACACGGACCCCGTCCACACAACCCGTATAGGCAATTCCGTGACACGGGATACGTGTCCGGATTTGACCTTTGCTCGCAACATTCTGTATGCAGACAGGGTCAACACAGAGGAAACCCTCGGTAGCGACCACTGCATCCTAAACACTACAATTCGGACCAAGCCATTAGCAAAACCCACAACACAAGCCCGACTCCCAGATTGGTCCAAGTTTAGGCAAAATTACAACACAGCGACATCTATACTCGAGTAAGGCTACCAGTCATGGTACCAACAATTGGTTTCTAGCCTTCGCTCCACCGAAACCAAAATTCAGCGTTCCGAGGCGGTATCGGACGTGGATAACCACCTCCTCCACCTCTGGGAAGCGCGGCATTGCCTCGTCCGCCGGTGGCGCCGACAAAAGCATAACCGCAAACTTAAGGCTCGAATTGCCGAGCTCACCCAGCGGGCGGCCGAGTATGCGGCCCAGCTCGCAGACGCCAACTGGGTGGATCGTTGCAACACGGCGGCGCGGCACATGTCCAGCAGGAATACCTGGCGGCTCTTCTGCGCCCTTATCGACCCAACGCAGACACGCATAGAAACTCATAAACATCTACAACGTGTCATACACAGTTTTCACGGCAATACAACTCAGCTAGCGCACAAGTTACGGTACCAATACTTGTGCACTACCCAGGACCCCTGCGGATTGGCGTACTCTTATGCAGGTTCGGAGAACGCTGAGCTGGATCAGCCGTTACAGCTCCACGATTTGCGGGCAGCCCTGGCGAAAATGAAACGTGGCACAGCCCCGGGTCGGGACAAAATTACAGTCAAATTACTCGCTAACTAACCCGACCCGGCCTACCAGTCCTTATTGGATTACATCAATTCAATCTGGCTCGGGGACGCGCCTCTCCCCAACGATTGGAAAACCGCTCTGGTCACTTTCATTCCCAAACCTGGCAAGGCCATCAACACGGACAACCTTCGCCCCATCTCTCTCACCTCGTGTGTGGGCAAACTAATGGAGACGATGGTGCGTGACAGGTTGTCCGAGTTCATGGAAAATCAACACATCTTCGCAGACTCCATGTGCGGATTTCGCCCGCACAGGTCCGCACAGGATGTTCTGCTACAACTCAATCTGGACATCCTTGACCCGGTCGAATGCCCCCACAACGATAAGGTCGTACTCGCCTTAGACTTGAAGGGGGCCTTCGACAACGTTACTCACGAGGTAATACTCACCCATCTTTCACAAACCGGCTGCGGACGCAACGCGTTCAGATACATTCGGCAATTTTTGACAGATCGTGACTACTACATTAAAATCCAGGACACTGAACACGGTCCCTTCCGACTATTCAATCTGGCTATGATGCAACTGCCGGCCCAATTGGGTGCTGTCGCTGGTGTGCAGCATGCGCTGTATGCCGACGACATCACCCTGTGGGCCACGCAGGGCTCACTAGGAGACATTGAGGCTAACCTGCAACAAGCGGCGACCATAGTGGACCGTTATGCTCGCCACTGTGGCCTGCAATGCTCCCCTCAAAAGTCTGAATTTGTACACATACGCCCCTCACCAAAGTGTACAGCCAAAATTGAGCTCTTTCTGGAGACAGGACCAATTCCTGAACACACAGAAGTCCGGGTACTGGGGCTTTTCGTTCATCAACATAGACGGTCAAACACTACCCTGGCCTAGCTCCGTAAGGTGGGGGACCGCATGGTCCACCGGGTTTCCAACAAACGCGGGGGGTTGTGGTGCAAAGACGCCTTGCGGCTGGCGCATGCATTCGTGGCCAGTCGAATCTTATATTCGACTCCTTACCTCCACCTTCGGAAAAAAGACGAGGATGCACTCGAAGTCATCCTCCGCAAAATTATTAAGAGAGCACTCGATCTCCCCGTGAACACCTCCAACCAGCGACTCCTGGGTCTAGGCATGGTGAACACGTTCCGGGAGCTCTGAGAGGCTCACTTAACTAACCAATACACACGCCTCTCTAAGACACTTTCGGGTCGCCGCCTCCTTGCCCGACTACACATCCAACACACCACCCTTATGGAAGAGCGAGTGCGACTCCCTTTCGAGTGGAGATGCGCCCTCCACGTACGCCCTCTTCCTAACAACATGACACGTGAGGACCATAATGGTCGGCGCCTGGCGCGGGCGGAAGCCCTGGGCCGCCATTATGGGTCGAAACCCGGCACTCATTACGTGGACGCCTCCGGGCCCCACCATGGGGGATGGTACACGGCCGCAGTCGACCACCAGTCCAAAACAGTTAACGGGCTTACATTTCGCGCCCGCGACATAACTCATGCGGAGGAGGTCGCAATTTCACTTGCAGCTACCCACTCTGATTCCAAAACAATTATCTCCGACACGCGAGGGTCCTGTCGGAACGTCGAGCAAGGTTGGGCTCCATACTTAGCCTACCGACTACTTCAAAGTTGCACCTACACCGGGGACCCCGCTCACCGGAACATAGTATGGGCTCCTGCTCATATGGGTCTCGAGGGGAATGAGGCAGCCGATGCCGCCGCCCGCGCGCTCTCTCTCCGGGCTTCCTTTCTCGACCCCCTAGATCAGGATCTTGAATTCAGTCCCGCGTATTCTTTTAAAGACATTGTCCTGCATTATCAATCTGACCATAGCCTTTACCCTCGCCCGAGTAAAGACGGAGGAGCGGCTTTTACTCTGTCTGTATACCAACACGCTGCTGTGCCCGGCAGCACTCAAACATTTTGATCGTTCTTTCACGGGCAGCAGTCCGCACTGTGCGGGGAAGTCTTCGGACATCTACCACATGGTGTGGGCCTGCACATCTAACCCAGCTATTGCCCCTCACCCCAACCCCACTCGGGAGGACTGGGAGGTGACCCTGCTAGGCTGCTATGACCTGCAGGCCCAAAGGGCCTTGGTCGAGCGCGCCCGGGCAGCGGCCGACGCCACTGGGTTCCCGTACTAGGGATTCCACCCAGTATATTAAGGCCCGGGCCCTTAAGGACCAGCCCATGTGCGTGCCTCTATGTGCTTCTCGTCTGAGAGCAACAAAAGTTTTTCACCACCACCATCCCGTTCGCACGTGGCGGACGGGTCGGGCCGGCGTAGACAAGGGAGAGAGGCACTACGTGCCCTCCCTTTCTCCGTCGCTCTTGTGACGCGCGTACCCCTATCCCCCCACGCGGCTCACGGGAAAGGGAAACGTATCCGGCGGGCGAGGAGGACTTCCCCTCGCAAACAGGTAAAAAGGCATAAAAGCGCGCCACCGGGGCAGACGCTCTCTCTCTTGGGACGCCGACACCTGGACCGCCTGGACGAAAACACCTGCAGTATCCCGTGAGTGACCTCGTTTGTCTGACCCACCCACACAACGAGGCAGGCCTATTTACTACTATTACTGAGAGGACGTCCCTCTGCGAGTGTTCGCTATTGCTAATAGCAATAAACGTTATTACCGTTGACACCACTGGTTTCCTTATTCGTTCGAACCCCGCGTAGCCGCGATTCACGCGCTACGATTCACGCGCTACCCCCACATTTGGCGCTACCAACGTGGATCGAATTCGGCAACACGGCGAGTCTTCTGGTGTGCGTTGGCGCTAGGACTACCCACGTTTCAGGGAACAATGGAGGCTGGCTTGTCTGACCTCTCAGATGTGTTCATGTTGTCAAATGTAGCGACGCAAAGTCAGCAGCCTATTGCTAACGCGGCGGCAGCTGCTAAACAAACCAGCAGCTTTGGTTTTGAGTGTTTCACGCGGAACAGTCAGGCTGGCGCAAATGCCACGTGGGCAGAGGTTAACCCCAGTACGCGGTTAACCAGTACGAGGTTAACCCCAGTCGAGCCCCTCGCCGCATCGCGACGCGGACACAGAGGCACACATGCCACTAAATAACTCAACCCCGACGGCGGAGGCATGCCTACCTACAGTGGGTACCACGAGCGCAAGTGAGTACCTCGACCGTCTGCTGTATTACCAGAGACGCCGAACTAGTCGCGCGCGTGATCCCGGTTTCACTGACCGGCCAGGCGGCTCGATGGTTCCGACTGACCGGACACCGATGCCGCACACTAGAAGAGTTCCGCGCGAACTTCCGCGAAGAATTTCTCCCGGCCAATTACGAGTGGCGTTTGAGGAGAGAGCTGGAGCTTCGTACCCAGCATCCGGACGAGTCCCTGCAGGAATATGTTCGAGCGATGGACGAACTTTATCGTCTCGCGAACCCTCTCGCCACCGATGAAGAGAAAGTTGAGCGCGTCACATGGCAGGCGCACCCCACTTTCGCGGCCTATTTCAGAGGGCGTAGGTTTAGAGACCTAGACGAACTCGCCGCCGAGGCGAAGCGCATCCAGGGAGACATTCTCGCGGCGCGAGCATACCACCGGCCTCCACCCGCGGCGCTGTCACTCGAGCCTCGCTGCGCGTGGAACGGCGGCGCGATCACTTTCCACTCGTCTAGAGTCGACGCGTCGGCATCGTTCGCGGAGCAGCAGGTCCAGCGTAGTTGGGAGTTATCAGACCGCGCTTTGGACCCGTACGCCTACGCGCTGAGAACAGCACCGACTAATGCCGCACTCAGCGCGCCGCGACAGGAACGAGAGGCCGATGCGAGACTGGAGGAGCGGCACACGCCGAAAGCAGTTCAAGGAAGCTACGGCGGGCCGGAATGGAGCGACGGCCGCCCAGGCCACCGAGGCTTCAGCGGCCGCTGCTTCCAATGCGGCCGATCAGGGCACATCGCCCGTGACTGCGGCCGCACGCCGTGCCGAGGCCGAGCGCGTGGCTCGGGAAACGGGCGAGGCCGCCGGTGATCCACCTTGGGGCCCGCGCGGCGATGTCGAACATAGCCGGTGGTATCGAGTTACTTGCGCCTTCGGCTTGTCGCGTAGGAGGTGTTGCGGACTCGCAGGCGCCGTTCATCGAGCTAACGATAGCCCGAAAGAAATTCGCTGCATTATTGGATACCGGAGCAAGCGCTTCATTATTTGATGACGAGGTGTTGCATCATCTCCGCGAGAACAATATCCGCTTGAGAGATAATGCCACCACCTTCCGACTTGCTTCCGGCATAGCACAATCGAGCGTGCAGCTAGGTTAGTGATCCGTTGGGAGAAACGCGTCGGACGACAACGCCTCGTACATCTCCCAGGTTTATCAGTGCCTGTTATTTTGGGTCGAGACTTTCTCGTCAAATCTGGCATTGTAATAGACATCGGCAACAGAGGTTACCGAGAGAACGGAACGGGCGCTTTAAAGCTTTTCGCAAAAGCGCCCGTGGCAGCGGAGACACGCCAGTCTGCGGGCGCGGCGCGAGTGGGCCACACCCGGCCACAGCCAAGCGAGCGAACCGTAATCGGCGCAGGCGAGGAGAGAGACACGGTGGCACAACAGTGCGCCACTGTTCTGCGAGGAGTAACGCACCCGCTTTTGTCAGAGGTCAATACGCCGGAGAGAGAACGGGCACGACTGTCGTCGCTGTTGTACGAATACGACGTCGTCGCTGTTGTACGAATACGACGCGATTTTCACTGACCGTCCGGGCCGCACTACGCTAGTCAGGCACAAGATATACACGGGTGACGCTGCGCCATGGAAATGTAATCCTCGACCGATTAGCTTGACTAAGCGGAAAGCACTTGATAGCGCCTTAGATGAACTCATCGACACAGGCGTGGTGGAAAGGTCGAACAGCCCATGGGGCTTCCCGGTAGTTCTAGTCCCGAAGAAGGACGATACCTATCGCCTTTGTGTAGACTACCGCAGGCTGAATGAGGTTACGAAGAAGGATGCGTACCCTCAACCCTCCATTTCCTCTTTAGTGTCTAACCTAGGCGGGGCGAAGTACTTTACGACACTCGATGCTAGTCATGGATACTTTCAGGTCGAAATGGACGAGCGTGACAAAGAGAAAACGGCTTTCACTTGTCACCGGGGGCTCTTTCAATTTAAGAGAATGTGTTTTGGTTTAGTCGGAGCTCCCGCTACTTATCAAAGGTTGACGGACGGAGTGCTAGGAGACGCGAAGTGGCCCTCGCATATCTGGACGACATAGTGGTTTATTCGAAAACATTCGAGGAGCACTTGCGCCACTTGAGAGACGTCCTAGACAGGCTGAGGTCCGCGGGTATCACGCTGAACCCGAACAAAGCTCAGATAGCTGCGAGCAGAATTGCGCTTTTGGGATTCACGCTGGACAACGGCCGCATCCTGCCGAGTGAGGATAAGCTCGAGGCTATACTGAGGTACCCGTCGCCGAAAGATATCGGCGAACTGAGGCGCTTTCTGGGATTGGTGAACTTTTATCGCCAATTCATTCCAGACTGCGCGGCAGTGCAAGCGCCTTTGACGAAGCTCTTGAGGAAAGACGAACGGTGGACTTGTGGTCAGGAGCAGGAGGCGGCACTGCGTGGCCTCACGAAGGTGCTCGCTGACACGGCCGAATTGCAGCTGCCCGATTTGAATAGGGAGTTTGTGATTCAAACAGACGCAAGCGACCTAGGCTTAGGTGCAATTTTGCTTCAGGAGCACGGAGGCACTCACCGACCGGTTGCGTTCGCGAGTCGTTCGTTGACGCCGTGGCATTCAAGATTGAGACTGACCACATGGCTCTCACTTGGTTGAGGCGCTTGAGCGAGCCGAGTGGCCGCGTGGCGCGTTGGGCACTGCTCCTGCAGCGTTACGACCTCACCGTGCGCTACCGCAAAGGAAAAAGCAATGCCGCATCTGACGCACTTTCGCGAGCGCCAGTCCGAGGCGATAGAGAGGCCCAAGTAAGGGACGCGGAACAACCGTCGATCCTGGGCGAGAGCGTGAACCACGTAGATGTCAGTTCCGCAGGAGTCGTCTTCAGCAGAGAGGAGCTGTTCGAGGCTCAGCAGAAGGGCCCGTTTTGTCGAAAAGTGCTCGACGAGCTCCGGGAGCAGGGTGGCGCGGCCGCCGCACACATGGAGACAGCTGGTATTGCTGACGGTGCTAAGCGCTCGGGAACAGTTGGTAATGCTGTGAGCGCGCTGGATTCTTATCTGCTGAATTCCGACGGCGTCCTGCTGAGGTATATTCGCACCGAGGACGACACAAGTGAGGCGTTTAAGGTGGTGATACCGCGCGTGTTGCTAGGAGCACTGCTGCGCTACTTTCACGACTCATGTATCGCTGGGCACGCGAGCAGCCCCAAGACTTACGTTAAGTTGTGTCGACCTGGCCAGGCATGAACGGGGACGTGATGCTCTACGCCCGCTCATGTCATGTGTGCCAAAGCGTGAAGCCCCGAGGTGGACGACCACCCGGCCTCATGCAGCCTATCGACAGCCAGACTCCCTGGCAAATCTTGGCGTGTGACGTCATGGGACCGTATTCCACCACACCGAGCAGGAACAAATTCTTGCTTGTAATCACAGATCACTTCAGTAAATGGGTCGAACTTTTCCCCTTGCGGAAACTGACGGCACGAGTGATCATGGATAAGTTGACCGAGGTTTTCACTAGATTTGGCTTTCCGGAGCAGTCGATAACGGACAATGCGTCCTACTTCACCGCGAAGGTTTTCGTCGACTCGTACGCTGCACTTAGCATTAAGCACAAGAAAACGACAACTTACCATGCTGAGTCGAACCTCACTGAACGGGTCAGTCGCAACATCAAGCACATGCTTCTCGCGTTCTCTGAAAGACATAAGGACTGGGATACCTACCTTCCAGAGATCGGGTTTGCATTACGATCGACAGTGAACCGCTCGACTTGGTATGCGCCTTCTTCTCTCAACCTGGGGAGAGAGCTGCCGAATCCGATGGATAGAGTTCTCGCTGATCGCAGCGGAATATCGGTCGCGCCGGCAGCACGAGCTGAATACGCGACGCACCTACGTGACAAGATGACAGAAGCTTTACACAAAGCACGCCGTAATCTTCGCACTGCTAGCGCGCAACAGAGGGCGCAGTACGACCGCTCGCATCGGAACGTCCGCTACGAAGTGGGCGATCTGGTGCTTCGACGCCAGCACGTTCTCAGCGATTCTAGCAAACAGTTCGCTGCCTCGCTGGCGCCGAAGTGTACTGGGCCGTATCAATTGCGAGAGAAGGTTTCCTCGCCCGTTTACCGGCTCGAGAACATGAAAGGAAAGCCGATCGACGGGCCGGTACATGTATGCGATCTGAAACGCTACGTGCCGCGTGATGAGCAGTGGGATGAAAACCAGACCCTCCTTCAACGACGGTCGGTGAGAGAGAGCAGCCAGAACCGAACGACGAGCCCGCCGTCGCGCTATAACTTGCGTAGCAAGAGGAAACCCTCCGGCACTGCCGGGCCCGTTTGAGGTTTCCGGCGAAGTATAAGGCGTTACGCGCAATGCGAGTGTTAACCTTATCTGTGCCGACTTCCACCGAGCAGATGGACCACGACGCCAACTCTAAGCGCCGCCGAGACGACTCGGCGGCGGGACGCCCACCATTTCAGGTGTCCCCTCGAGGGCCCTCGACCCACCAGGGGCGTCGCCAGGCCTCACTCCGGACACCCGCAGGGCCAGCCCATCGCGGACGACGTCACCGTTTCCTCGGGGACCCATCACCTCGCCGCCTGACCTCTCCGTCCAAGGCCCAGTCAGGGCCACCAAGGGAACCCGGCGCAACGAACCCCAGGCAACCAAGCCGCGGCACCCGGGACGTGGCTACCTGGACGTCACAGGATGGCATTGACCCGCCAGCCGCATACGTATCCGACCGACCCTGGCGCCGGCAGGAGAGGGCCCGAATCGCAACGCCTCCGGAACGGCCGTTCAGGCTCTTCCAGGGCCGGACTCTACGCGATGACGGCCGGAGGCCGCCTGCCTGCCCCTACCGGCGGGTACAAGGCTGTGCGGCTGTGGCGCGGTCCGCATCCACAAGAGCCACGACCGAGGGGCCCTGCACCGGCTCCGGACGAGAGGAACCAGTACGCCACCGCTGCAGCCACGACCACCAAACGGAGCGGTCCAGGCCATGCTGGCCCTAGCGGCCCGCGAGAACGAATTCGCGGAATGGCTGCTCCACGTGGCGACCGGACACCCAGGCACCGCTGTTGGGACGGCAAATCAGCCAGCAGCGGAGCCGCCAGCGGCGGAACCACCAGCAGCGGAGCAGCCAGCCGCGAAGACGATGGCTGGCACAGCGAGCGAAGATGCTGCGGCGGTGGCCGACAGCGACAACAGGGAGGCGACGGAGGAGCCCCAGGAGATGGAGACCAGCTTCTGGGCCATTCTTGAGGAATAAAGCGGCGTCCGACTCTTTACGTCCGAGGGCCTTCTTAAGGGGAGGAGGATGTGCGGAGCACCCGCCTCCATTTCCTCCCGCGCACCCGCGTCGTCTCGTTCGCACGTGGCGGACGGGTCGGGCCGGAGTAGACAAGGGAGAGAGGCACTACTCGCCCTCCCTTTCTCCGTCGCTCTTGTGACGCGCGTACCCCTATCCCCCCACGGGGTCACGGGAAAGGGAAACGTATCTGGCGGGCGAGGAGGACTTCCCCTCGCAAAAAGGTAAAAAGACATAAAAGCGCGCCACCGGGGGAGACGCTCTCTCTTGGGACGCCGACACCTGGACCGCCTGGACGAAAGCACCTGCCGCATCCCGTGAGTGACCTCGTTTGTCTGACCCACCCAAACAACGAGGCAAGCCTATTTACCACTATTACTGAGAGGACGTCCCTCTGCGAGTGTTCGCTATTGCTAATAGCAATAAATGTTTTACCGTTGACACCGCTGGTTGCCTTATTCGTTCGAAGCCGGCGTAGCCGCGATTCCGGCGCTACGGGTTCGGAGTACCACGACGCGACTGCGTGGGGCTAGATCCGGAGCTCGCCTTCAGCCCTAGCCGCACGCAGACTGGATCCTCCATACGTTAAAACTGCGTGGGAAGGCCCTCAAATTCGCACCGCTGGAGTAAACCTTGTTACGCCGACTGGAATCTGCACAGCAAGAATAACCGTTCATGACCGGACTTACCCTGCCACCTTCGTTATCCTCCTACAGTGTTCACGAGACGTCATTCTCGGCATGGACTTCCTGAACCAACGCGGCGCAATCATAGACCTCATGTGAAAATCGATAACGCTGTCGGAAGATCAAGCGATACCGCCGGAGTGCTCTCGTAGTCACCACGCTTTGAGTGTTCTCGAAGATCAAGTGAGCATCCCGCCTCGCTTGAGCATTGTTATTTCAGTCGGCACCGAAATACAAGCTAAGCTGACGTAGAAGGCGTCATCGAAGGCGACCAAAGTCTACTGCTCGACCGTGAAATTTGCGTCGCTAGAGGAATTGCTCGACTGCACGGAGACAACATGAAAGCGTTGCTGACAAACTTCAGCCAGGAGTTCAAGCACATCAACAAGGGCACAACGATCCCGTACATCGAGGAAATTCTGGAAACCAGTAATGCGTTTGTCCTCTCGGATTCCGCCGCATCTACCCGGACGACGATGGTTCCCGAACCAGACAACGACATTAATCCAAATCTCCCCGTGATTAAGCAACAGCAGCTCAGAAGTCGGCTCCGACGATACAAAGGCTGCTTTTTGACGTCATCGAGGATTCGACAAACACCAGTCGCCAAGCATCGCATAATCACCGAGGAGTGCGCTCGACTACTCCGCCAGAGCCCTTATCGAGTTTCTACGCGAGAACGTCAGGCTATAAGGCACCAAGTCGACGAAATGCTGCGCGACGACATCATCCAGCCGTCCAAAAGCCCGTGGGAATCTGTAGTCTTGGTGAAGAAAAACGACGGAACCCTACGTTTCTGCGTCGATTATCGTCGTCTGAACAAGCTCACGAAGAAGGACTTTTACCCCTACCACGTATAGACGACGCATTGGATCGGCTCTGCAACGCTAAATACTTCTCGTCGATGGATCTCAAGCCTGGCTACTGGCAAATAGAAGTCGACGAGAGAGATCGCGAAAAGACCGCCTTCATCACGCCGGACGGCCTCTACGAGTTTGAAGGTCATGCCATTCGGACTGTGCTCGGCGCCTGCAACGTTCCAGTGCGTCATGGACACGGTGTTCGCAGTATTGAAGTGGCAGACCTGTCTTGTTTACTTAGATGACGTCATCGTTTTCGCCGGAAATTTCGACTTAGGCGGCTTGCGACAGTACTAGAGGTCATCAAGTCATCAGGGCTCACTCTGAAGCCGAAAAAATGCCGCTTCGCTTACGATGAGCCTAGGCCACGGAAAAGGCAAATCTGGTGTCCGTCCAGACCCGCGAAAGACATCTGCCATCGCACAGTTCCCGCAACCCATCGACAAGAAGGCAGTGCGTAGATTCCTTGGCATGTGTGCCTACTACAGGCGCTTTGTCAAGGACTTTTCACGCATCGCTGAGCCGTTGACACAGCTAACTAAATGTGATGTTGAGTTGAAGTGGGAAACGCCGCAAGCCGACGCATTTGAAGAACTCAAACGACGCATGCAGTCGTCGCCGGTACTTGCGCACTTCGACGAGAACGCCGATACAGAAATCCATACTGACGCCAGTAGCCTAGGCTTCTATGCCGTTCTAGTCCAGAGGAGAAACGGAGTCGGACAGGTGATAGCTTACGCTAGCCGGTCGCTAGCAAAGGCGGAAGGCAACTATTCTACGACCGAAAACGAATGCCTCGCCAGCGTTTGGGCTGCAGCTAAATTTCGCCCTTATCTTTATGGCAGGCCATTCAAAGTCGTCAGCGACCATCACGCGTTGTGTTGGCTAGCGAATATAAAGGATCCTTAAGGACGAATGGCGCGGTGGAGCCTCAGACTACAAGAATACAACATCACTGTAACTTACAAGTCCTGACGAAAACACTCCGATGCCGATTGCCTATCACGCGCCCCCATTGACCCGCCGCCGCAAGATGAAGAGAATAACGACGCCTTCCTTGGAATGATAAACGCGGAAGACTTCGCTGAACGGCAACAAGCAAACCCCGTGGCCTCGTGGAGTGGTCTTCCTCGTGGAGTATTTGAAAGGGCACACTGACGTTGTCCCTGGGGCATTTAAGCGAAGATTGTCTTCATTCTCACTTCAAAACAACCTACTAGTACCGAAGAAATTCTAACGAGTCCGCGCCAACTATCTGCTTGTTCCGTCGGCGCTGCGTCCAGAAATACTGCGCGCCCTACATGACGATCCAACCGCTGGGCACCTCGGCTTCTCCCGCACGCTATCGAGGATACAAGAAAGGTATTACTGGACGCGCCTAACCGCCGACGTTGCCCGTTACGTCAAGACACGCCGAGACTGTCAGCGACGCAAGACACCACGCACAAGGCCAGCCGGATTACTACAGCCGATCAAGCCTCCTTGACGACCTTTTCAGCAGATCGGGATGGACTTGTTGGGACCGTTTCCGACGTCAACGTCCGGAAATAAGTGGATCGTCGTGGCGACGGACTACCTCACCCGCTTCGCTGAAACTAAAGCTCTGCGGAAAGGCAGCGTAGCTGAAGTGGCAAAATTTTTCGTCGAAAGCATTTTGCTGCGACATGCGCCCCAGAAGTCCTCATCACCGACAGAGGAACGGCCTTTACAGCGGAGCTCACCCAATCCATTCTTCAGTACAGTCAGACAAGGCACAGGAGGACAACTGCCTACCACCCACAGACGAATTGTATTACAGAGCGCCTGAATAAAACCCTCGCCGACATGCTAGCAATGTACGTCGACGTCGAACGCAAGACCTGGGAAGCCGTCCTGCCGTAAGTAACCTTCGCTTATAACACGGCGTGGCAAGAAACAACACAGATAACACCGTTTAAGCTGGTTTACGACAGGAACCCGACGACGAAGCTCGACGCCATGCTGCCGCACGTCACTGAGGAGGAGAACCTTGACATCGCGACCTATCTCGAGCGCGCTGAAGAAGTCCGACAGCTCGCCCGCCAATGGATCAAGAACCAGCAGCGTACCGACTGCCGACACTACAACCTCCGACGACGCTTCGTCGATTACCAGCCTGGTGACCGTGTTTGGGTTTGGACCCCAATACGTCGACGAGGACTCAGTGAGAAAGTATTGCGACGTTGTTTCGGACCCTACAAGATCATCCGACGTGTTGGCAAACTGGACTATGGCGTCGTGCCAGACAGCATTTCGCAGTCACAGCGGCGCCGGGCACGATCTGAAGTGGTCCACGTAGTGCATCCGAAGCCCTTTTACGCACGCTGACGAACTTCCTCATTTTGTTGTTTTCTTTGCTACAAATGCTTTTCTTTAAGACTTTCGTTTGTTTGCAGCATCGGGTCGATGCTCTTTAAGAGGGGGGTATTGACACGTGTACTTGTCTTTATGAGGCGACACGTTTCACCGCCTAACAAATGTTATCGCACGGCGCAGGACGCGGCTGCATGTGTCGGAAGTTTCTGGAATGTTATCGATGGTTCCGTCCGCTGTCTGTGACCGAATCTTGTGAAAACTGATTGCATGCGTGCGCGACGCGAATAATGTAGAACTTTGTGGAAGACACGCGGGTCCCAGCGATTAGTCTGGAGCATTCGACGATTGATGTATAAAAGCCGACGCGCATGACCCGTCGATCAGATTTTCGACGATTGCCGACTGTGTTCGCCGCTCTCGTTGTGCTTTAAGCGTAGCCTGTTTTGTGGGCACAGGTTCGCCAAATAAAAGCTAGTTTTGTCTTTCGCAGTGTTGCTACTATGTTCTTTGACGTCACGACCACGTGAAAATATTCAGAACAGCATAGTTGAGGTTTCATCATCATCATCATCATCAGCATATTTCAGCACGAAGGCCTCTCCCTGCGAACTCCAATTACCCCAGTCCTACGACAACCGAATCTAACTAGCATTCGAAAATTTCGTAATTTCGACGCACCACCCAGTCTTCTACCCTCCTATACTGCGCTTCCCTTCTCTTGGTACCAATTCTGTCACCCTAATGGTCCAACGGTTATCTAACCTGTGCATTACATGACCTGCCCTGCTCCATTTTTTTTTTCTCCTAATGTCAATTAGAATATCGTGTATACTCGTCTACTCTCTGATCCAAACAACTCTCTATCTGTCTCTTCACGTTATGCCTAAAATTCTTCGTTTCATCGCTCTTTGCGCGGTCCTTAACTTGTTCTCAAGCTTCTTTGTCAGTCTCCAAGTCTCTGCCCCATTTGTCAGCACCGGTAAAATGCACTGATTGTATACCTTCCTTTTCAATGATAACGGTAAGCTCCCAGTCAGGAACTCCGGATGTCTGCCGTATGCGATCCAACCCATTTTATTCTGTGAATTTCCTTCTCATGGTTAGGGTTCCCTGTGATTAGTTGACCTAGGTAAACGTACTCCTTCACAGACTCCAGAGGCTGACTTGCGATCCTGAGCTCTTGTTTCTTTGCCCGGTTATTCATCATTATCTTTGTATTCTGCATATTAATCTTCAACCCCACTCTTACACTCTCCCTTTTAAAGTCCTCAGCCATTTTTTGTAACTCGTCTGCAGTGTTGCTGAATAGAACAATGTCATCGGCAAGCCGAAGGTTGCTGAGGCGTTCACCCTTGATCCTTAGTCGTAAACCTTCCCAGTTTAATAGCTTGAATACTTCTCCCAAGCACGCAGTGAATGGCAGTGGAGAGATTGTGTCTCCTTGTCTGACCACTTTCTTTATAGGTATCTTCCTACTTTTCTTGTGTAGAAGTAAGATGGCTGTGGAAGCTCTAATATTTTCCAGGGTATTTACGTAAGTGGTCTGTACTCCTTGATTACGGAGCGCCCTTATGACGGCTGGTATCGCTACTGAATCTAATGATTTCTCGTAATCTATGAAAGCCATATAGCGAGGGTTATTGCACTCTGTGGATTTCATGATAACCTGATTATTGACATGGATGTGATCCATTGTAGAGTATCCCTTCCTGAAGCCAGCCTGTTATCTTGGTTGACTAAAGCCCAGTGTTACCCTTATTTTTTGGTGATTATATTGGTAAATCTTCGATATAATACTGGGAGTAAGCTAATTGGCCTATACTATTTTAGTTCTTTAACGTCTCCCTTTTTGTGCATTAGTATAGTGTTTCACAAGGTTCGGTCCGGACATGCCGCCATTGGAATGTGAACCTGGCAACGTTTAACGCTAGAAGGTTATCTAGCGTAGCGAGTCTAGCAGTGCTAGTGGAGGAATTAGAGGGCAGTAAATAGGATATAATAGGGCTCAGTGAAGCTAGGACAAAAGAAGCATATACAGTGCTAAAAAGCGGGCACGTCCTGTGCTACCGGGGCTTAGTGGAGAGACGAGAACTAGGAGTCGGATTCCTGATTACTAAGAATATAGCTGGTAACATACAGGAATTCTATAGCATTAATGAGAGTGTGCCAGGTCTTGTTGTGAAACTTAAGAGGTACAAAATGAAGGTTGTACAGGTCAACGCCCCTACATCCAATCATGATGACCAGGAAGTAGAAAGCTTCCATGAAGAAGTGGAATCGGCGATGGGTAGAGATAAAACAAAATACACTATACTCATGGGCGACTTCAATGCCAAGGTAGGCAAGAAGCAGGCTGGAGACAAGGCAGTGGGGGAATATGGCATAGGCACTAGCAATAGCAGGGGAGAGTTATTAGTAGAGTTTGCGGAACAGAATAATATGCGGGTAATGAATACCTTCTTCCGCAAGCGGGATAGGCGAAAGTGGACGTGGAGGAGCCCGAATGGCGAGACTAGAAATGAGATAGACTTCATACTCTGCGCTAACCCTGGCATCATACAAGGTATGGACGTACTCAGCAAGGTGCGCTGCAGTGACTATAGGATGGTAAGAACTCGAATTACCGTAGACCCGAGGAGGGAACGGAAGAAACTGGTACATAAGAAGCCGATCAATGAGTTAGCGGTAAGAGGGAAAATAGAAAATTTCAGATCAAGCTACAGAACAGAGAACAGATATTCGGCTTTAACTCAGGAACAGGATTTTAGTGTTGAAGCAATGAACGACAAAATTGTGGGCATCATTAAGGAGTGTGCAATAGAAGTCGGTGGTAACTCCGTTTGACAGGATGCCAGTAAGCTATTGCAGCAGACGAAAGATCTGATCAAGAAACACCAATGTATGAAAGCCTCCAACCCTACAGCTAGAATAGAACTGGCAGAACTTTCGAAGTTAATCAACAAGCGTAAGGCAGCTGACATAAGGAAGTATAATATGGATTGAATTGAACATGCTCTCAGGAACGGAGGAAGCCTAAAAGCCGTGAAGAAGAAACTAGGAATAGGCAAGAATCACATGTATGCGGTGAGAGACAAAAACGGCAATATCATTACTAATGTGGATGAGATAGTTCAAGTGGCTGAGGAGCTCTATAGAGATTTATACAGTACCAGTTGAACCCACGACGATAATGGAAGAGAAAATAGTCTAGAGGAATTCGACATCCCACAAGTAACGCCGGAAGAAGTAAAGAAAGCCTTGGGAGCTATGAAAAGGAAGAAGGCAGCTGGGGAGATTCAGGTAACGGCACATTTGTTGAAGGATGGTGCGCAGATTGTTCGAGAAAAGCTGGCCACCCTGTATACAGAATGCGTAATGACCTCGAGCGTACCGGAATCTTGGAAGAACGCTAACATAATCCTAATCCATAAGAAAGGGGACGCCAAAGACTTGAAAAATTATAGACCGATCAGCTTACTGTCAGTTGCCTACAAAATATTTACTAAGATAATCGCAAATAGAATCAGGAACACCTGAGACTTCTGTCAAGCAAAGGACCAGGCAGGATTTCATAAACGCTACGCAAGAATAGACCATATTCACACTATCAATCAGGTGATAGAGAAATGTGCGGAATATAACCAACCCTTATATATAGCTTTCATTGATTACGAGAAAGCGTTTGATTCTGTCGAAACGTACGCAGTCATGGGGGCATTACGGAATCAGGGTGTAGACTAGCCTTATGTAAAAATACTGAAAGATATCTATAGCGGCTCCACAGCCACCGTAGTCCTCTATAAAGAAAGCAACAAAATCCAAATAAAGAAAGGCGTCAGGCAAGGAGATACGATCCTTCCAATGCTATTCACAGCGTGTTTACAGGAGGTATTCAAAGACCTGGATTGGGAAGAATTGGGGATAAAAGTTAATGGAGAATACCTTAGTAACTTGAGATTCGATGATGATATTGCCTTGCTTAGTAACTCAGGGGACCAATTGCAATGCACGCTCACTTATCTGGAGAGGCAAAGCAGAAGAGTGGGTGTAAAAATGAATCTGCAGAAAACTAAAGTAATGTTTAACAGTCTCGGAAGAGAACAGCCATTTACAATAGGTAGTGAGGCACTGGAAGTGGTAAGGGAATACATCTACTTAGGGCAGGTAGTGGCGGCGGTTCCGGATATGAGACGGAAATAATCAGAAGAAAAAGAATGGGCTGGGGTGCGTTTGGCAGGCATTCTCAGATCATGAACAGCAGGTTGCCATTATCCCTCAAGAGTAAAGTGTATAATAGCTGTGTCTTACCAGTACTCACCTACGGGGCAGAAACCTGGAGGCTTACGAAAACGGGTTCTACTTAAATTGAGGACGACGCAGTGAGCTATGGAAAGAAGAATGATGGGTGTAACGTTAAGAGATAAAAAAGAGAAGATTGGGTGAGGGAACAAACTCGAGTTAATGACATCTTATTTGAAATCAAGAAATAGAAATAGGCATGGGCAGGACATGTAATGAGGAGGGAAGATAACCGATGATCATGAAGGGTTACCGACTGGATTCCAAGGGAAGGGAAGCGTAGCAGGGGGCGGCAGAAAGTTAGGTGGGCGGATGAGATTAAGAAGTTTGCAGGGACGACATGACCACAATTAGAACATGACCGGGGTTGTTGGAGAAGTATGGGAGAGGCCTTTGCCCTGCAGTGGGCGTAACCAGGCTGATGATGATGATGATGTCGGCATTGAGGTTTGGTTGCAGGTTAATCGGGGTCAGGAACTGCACATGTTAGACATGTGCAGAAAAAGACTGGTTTGTGCTAGACAATGAGTACACGTGAAGTGCTCGCGTGCCATTTATTGTAACTTAAGAGAGGTTATAACGACCTTGGAACACCAACAACGAGCTCTTGCCAGATGCGCAGGTAGTGTCTACATGATTAAACTAACGCAATACTATTCAGATTACTTTTTAAACTCAGCATCAATTTAATCACGTCACAGCGTATCACTCCAGGCGGTTTTCTTCAAGTATCTTTAGGTCATTCGTCAGTTGAGTATGAGAAAAGAAATTTATTGAAGTATCAACATCAATAACTGCAGCACACGACCGCCACACTGCGGTTTATACACAGTGTGAGAAACTGCCAGCGGTGGTAACTGCGCTCGCGGTAGTGCGAGCTCCATGCCAGCCGGTGCACAACTAGGCGCTTCTTCACAAAGGTAGCAGGTGAGGGAAGTAGCGATGAGCCAGCTCGGCGACGGCGGCATCCAGATCGTCCGCCTGGCTTTTCCACTGGTCGGCAGTGTCCGCATGCTGCTCCGCGACACTCTCCGGGCACCTGCGCGCGAGCACACCGGTCGTTCAGGTCAGTTTCGACCGGAATTAGGCGCCACCACCCGTTGTATTCCTAATTGGTTGCAACGTTTCTGAAGACAATGTGTTCTTTGGCCACTTCACGCGGTTTGGCGTACGTGGGATCTGGACTAGCGGTAAAAGAAACCACCCTTTTCTGCCTCTAGAGGGTTGTAGTGAGCCACAAAATGTGGGTCTCTACGAGACAAGGTGCGAAAACTAGTCACAGACTAGCTAGATTATTTGTACGAGTCTTATTAACGCCAATATAATAGGACAAATAACGGTACGGGTGCCATTATAGTCAACATTCAACTGCATTGAGTTATAGACGGCACTCCTTCGGGGATCCGCCCACCTGACCTCTCTAGCGAATATAGAAAGGCGTGCAAACGAAAGTCGATGCGAAAGAAGACAACGTTTATCTACACGCGTGCAAAAAAAGCGAATGTAGAAACTGGACATGAATAAAACAAATAGGTGTCTGGAAAAAAAAAGAAAGATCTTACAACAGAACGAAGAAAATATAGCACACAGTGCAAACGGATAACGCAATTATGCACCACTGAATTATCTTTAATGCCCTCAATTTCAGTACATATAAATGCAAATACCATGTACGTTGACATTGTCTTCTTTCTGGTCGACCTTGGTTGACACGTGTTTTTATATTAATGCGTCACCATTCGAACTCCCATGAGAACGAAAACTCGGCTGCGTCCATCGCCTACCTCGTGGCGTGGCAGAGGAGGAAGAAATTTTGTTATGCCACTACAGTAGGATACAACTTCAAAGAACAACAGTTGCAAACCAAGGTACACGGGCCGCTCGAGGTTGTTAATCCGCCAGCCAATCACAGAAGCAGATAAAGTCATCATGTAAGCATTGAAAACTGCATCGTACTTGATACCTCCGGAAAGTCTGCTGTTTTTGAAGAGTCTTTTAATCGGCGGAAGCGATGAGGTGTGCAGTCGACATGGACAAAGCGTATGGAGTCTGATCATTTCCCTCTTCAAAAGTTCGCGGTACACTTCATTTCACTGTTGACCCCGTTTTACTCATGAAACTTCACTTCCAACTAAAATGAAACTTGGGAATAAATAGTTTGCAGCACAGCAAGCGTTTTATTTCAGTTCAATAAAGAATTAGGCTTTCACCGTATCACCACACTAGACGAGCGAAAACGTACAAAATTGCGCGCTTATAATTTTATTCTTGTAGTTACCGCCTTGTTTAGGTGACATGGACAGTTTGATGTAAGGACTATTTGCAGCCCCGCGGCGGAACAGTGGCTGGCGGTTAGCGGGGCGGGGCTTCACTGCACACTTCAGGCGTATCCGACCTTTTCATCGGGCGAGGAGCAAAGCGTGCGTGGTGACGCCTTCCTCCTCTCTGGCTTGTGCGATCCAGTGCGGCGCTGCTTGAAAGCATTGCTGTCGAGTGCTGCGGAAAGATTTCGAGATTCTTTAGATCGTACTTTGTGAAGTTTACGCAATGTCAGTTCATATAAGGTCGTCAGGGAAGCCGTTCGGTGCATGGGTAACTACAGTACGTAGTTACCGATGCGTGTCGCGTGTTTAGTACGTACATAGTTTAGTACGTAGTAGTACGTACGTACGTACGTACGTACGTAGGTTAGTACGTACGTAGTACGTAATTACCGTCGCGTGTTTGCGCCCCCCTTGGGGGCACAAACACGCGGCGCGCATTATCAGTCGCGGCGTGTCTATGTGTTCTGAACTATTTTGCGTAGATCGGTTTTAATTCAACGAATCGAACCGGCGTCTCAGTATTACCAGCATGAAATGGTAAATCTGCTCACTATCTGATCGCTTGGGCTAAAACATAAGAGCGCATGCTCGTGTATGGCCAAGCTAAAGCAACCACGAAACATCTAAGCGACAGGCGCTATAAAATATTTGTGACACACCGACATCCTGACGCATTTCAAGTCTAGTAGGCTTGAAATCACTATATTTCCTCGCTAACCTCCTGCGTGAAGCCGATGGCGCTGCTCAACACAGCGATCACTGTGGTTGGTGAACCAGCATGATACATATATATTAAGCTGTGGGCTTCGGCATTGCCTTCTTGCCCTGTAGAGCCTTAATATCCGAGAGGGACCGCATAAAAAGAATGCGATGGCTATCCTGAGGACAAAATTTCCGTAATACGTGTGAGTGCGTCGTAGAGAGCGGAACGAACACAACCGAAAGAAAAAGTTCGGTTATCATCCTCTTTCACGAAAAAGAAAGAGGAAACGGGCTAAGGCCGCAGTACGACTTCGCATAGTCGCGCCGCACAACCTTTATAGATCTACAAACGGTGATGCCGCATGCTTGAACCAAGCGCTATATAGAACAAAGACATTGACACGTGTACTTGTATATCTCTATCGAGTGACCACATTTCACCGCCTGATAAATGTTATCGCACAGCGCAGGACGCGCATGCACGTATCGGAAGTTTCTCGAAAGTTATCGATGGTTCTATCCGCTGTCTGTTTTTACCGAGCCTTGTGTTATCTGATTTCATCGCGTGACGCGAATGGGGCAGAACTTAGTGGAAGACAGGCGGGTCCCAGCGATTAGTCCGGAACATTCGACGACTGATGTATAAAAGCCGACACGCTTGACCCGCTGATCAGATTTTGACGGTCACCGACTGTATTCGCCGTTGTTGCCATTCTATAAGTGTAGCCCGTTCTCGTGGGCATAGGTTCGCTCAATAAAAGTTAGTTTCGTCTTTCACAATATTGCTACTGTGTTCTTTATACGTCACTACCACGTGACATCTGGTGGAGGTGCTTTGCGTTCATATACCGGACGCCTGCACAAAGCCGGGACCCAAGCCCGAACGCGGAAGACAACACCAATGTCGCCAAGAACCAGCAGCGTACTGGCAGCCGACACTACAACCTCCGGCGGCGCTACGTCGAGTACCATCCCGGTGACCGCGTTAGGGTTTGGACCCCTATTAGCCCCGAGAACGACCTAGAGGGGCGCTTGGAGCGCCGCTCGCGTGACGTCAGGGCACGGACTCGCGCCTGTCGTCTGCTGCAGTTCGGGCGGTGTCCGCATGTATTCTGCAGTGTTTCCGTTTGTTCGCTCTCATTCCCAATACTTGTATACTTATGACGGGCCTCTGAAATATATATTTTACGATGTCTTCGTTCGCGAAAATGTAATCAAGGAGCTTATTTCCTAGACGACAATATATTTCTCGAAGGCAAAGCTTTAGTGCCGCCTGAGGGAGCTCAGACCAGCCCATTACAGGTTTTTCATGCCCGGACCTACACTTTCCAGTGGAAGCTCACGTGAACAACAAAAGCATAGACTTAATCAAAATTTATGAACAGACAGTGCGCATATATGCATTGTAAGACAAGTTGACCCCTTCAGCGCTACATAGCTTGCGATATCCAAGCCGCAAATTTTCATGACTCACGCGGTTTCAAAGAAGAAAGTGTGGTCCCACGCATGGCAACAGAAATAATCCGAAATAATCTTCTGTAGCTACGGTTCAAGCCATCAATATTCCTAGCGCGCACCAAGAAAACGAGCGCGGGCGGCAGCCGAGCCAGCCGGAGCGAGCGGCGCCCTGGCCGTGACGTCACTCGCGAGAGGGCGCCACTCCGAATTCTCACCGCTAATATGCCGACGAGGACTCGGTGAGAAACTATTGCGACGCTATTTCGGACCCTACAAGGTCATCCGACGTACTATGAGGTGGTGCCGGAGGGCATTTCGCATTCACAGCGGCGCTGCGCACGACCTGAAGTGGTCCACGTGCTGCGTCTTAAGCCCTTTTACGCACGCTGATGAACATACTTTTTTGTTGTTTCTCTGCTAGGGGTGTTTTTGTTTATTACTTTTGTTTGTTTCCAGCCTCGGGTCGATGCTTTTTAAGAGGGGGGTATTGACACGTGTACTTGTATATCTCTTTCGGGCGACCGCGTTTCACCGCCTTATGTCCCAACCACTGGCACGCGTCGGCAAGATTCGGCGCGCGCCGACAAGCGAACGCTTCGCTTCGCGTTGGTCGGAAGAGGGCACGCAACCACTGGACAGAAGCGCGCTCCTCGGCTGCGGCGCACTGTTGCTGGACTATTCCGTCTTCATTCGTCAAAGTCCGGCCTAAAACAGCCTGCTGTAAACTAAGCTTTAAACAATAAGTTAGTGATCTGTATGCGCTCTTAGATATAAAAAACACGTTTGAATAATGAATACACGCCTGCGTAAAAGCTTGTTTTTATTTTTGAAGTAACAATAGTGCACAAAATATCGACATCAGCGCTCGCGCGTCGTCTGCGTGCTAGATCGCTTTGCAAACACCTGCACGACGATGCCATATCATATCAAAAACTTATGTACCATTTCATTTTTTGGTAGCTCATTGCGCAGCCAACTATGTAAGAATTAGGCATGCAAAGTATCACTGAAAAAATCTGTGTTATAAATATTGTCACGTAGTAGTGACGGTAAATAAATAGTGCAGACTCAATCGCAACTATAGCGGCGAGCAATGTCGGCAATCGTCGAAAATCTCATCTGCGGGTCAAGCGCGTCGGTTTGCATACATCAGTCGTCGAAAGTTACAGCCTATTCGCTGGTGCCCGCGCGCCTTCCAGAAACTACTACACAATTCGTGTAGCGTATGTAATCAGGTTAACAGGGTCCGTCGACAACAGACAGAACCATCGACAAGATTCGCGAAACTTTGATACGTTCAGGCGCATCATGCACCGAGCGATAACGTTTAACATTTTTTAGCCGTTGAAATACGGTAACCAGATAAAGATAAAGCATCCATGTCAGTATAATTATGCTTGTTGGTGTATGAGAGAAACGTGAGAAAGTGGGTTCGGAGAAAATCAGCAAGAAAAGATTCCGCAGTTGTTCCGCCTTTGGACGGCAGCGGCCGTCCAAAGGCGGAACAATTGGAGTGACGATAGTTCACTGGCGAAGTCTGTTCCCGAACAATGTGGGTCCCGATAAAACGGGACTGAAATTTCTCGCACAATCCAGGAGCGCGAACTGGGGTCCACAGTAACACTTTGTCCCTAGTATGGAAGGAAACGACACGGTGAGATGCATCAAAGCGAATTTTGCGGTCTTGTTGACCGGCGTCGGTGTTGAGGCGGGCACGTTGGCGACACCCGGCAATGCGCGAAACGAACTGTTCACACACTGATGTGGACGAAGGCACGGGGACACTGAAGAAAGAAACGTCGATGATAGTGAGCGGTTGGCGACCATACAGAAGGAAAAAGGGCGAGTACCCCGTAGTGCGTTGGACGGCCGCGTTGTATGCGAAAGTGACGAATGGTAGAATGACATCCCAATTGGTGTGGTCAGGGTTGATGTACATAGATATTATGTCGAACAGCGTGCGATGAAAGCACTCTGTGAGACCATTAGTTTGAGGGTGGTAGCTGGAAGTCGTTTCCTGGATGGTATTGGACGCACGGAGAACATCGTCGAGAAGTTTAGAGAGAAAGGTCCTGCCGCGGTCACTCAAAAGGACACGTGGGGCTCCGTACCGTAAAAAGATGGCTTCCAAGAAAAAGGCTGCAACCTCCTCCGCGGATCCCGAAGATAGTGCGGCTGTTTCAACGTACCGTGTCAAGTAGTCTACAGCTGTGATGATCAATCGTTTACTGCCAGTGGTTAAGCGTAGCGCTCCATAGAGGTCGATACCAACGACTGCGAAAGGAGCTTCAGGACACGGGACAGGTTGGAGCAGTCCAGCCGGAGGTGCGGTCAGTCGTTTGCGGTGTTGGCAGAGAGAACAGGAAGCCACGTATTTCGCTCCGCTGGTTGCAAGTCCAGGCCAAGAGAAGCGGCTGCGAATTCGCTCATAGGTTGTATGCAAACCAAAGTGGCCGGCAGTGGGATCGTCGTGAAAGGTCTCCAATATCTGCGCCCGAAGTGATCGGGGAACGACAGGAACCCAACGGTGTCCTTCAGGCTGAAACACGTACTGGTATAATATCGAATTTTCAATCTTGAAGTTCTGCAACTGCCGACGGAGCTGAGCGTAAGGTGTGCGAGATGATCCGCGAATACGTTCCATAACCGAGTGGCAGTAGGAGTCATTACGTTGGCTAGAGGCAAACGTATGAGAATGGCTGGATGGGAGCCGGTCGAGAGACGCGAGCGAAGGGAATGCAGGCGACGCGCCCTGCGGTTTGCTCACGAAAGGTGGTAAGCAAGCAGCGTTTGAAGACGGTGGTAGGGGACAACGAGAGAGAACATCGGCGTCTTGGTGTTTCTTTCTAGACTTGTAGGTGACGTCGAAGTCGTATTCTTGTAAACGAAGTATTTAACGGCCGAGACGTCCCGTTACATTCTTTAGTGTCGCCAACCAGCACAACGCGTGGTGGTCAGTAACGACCGTAAAGTGGCGGCCGTGCATATAAGGCCGAAATTTCTGGACGGACTAAACGACGGCGAGACACTCTGGCTCGGTAATCGTATAATTTTCTCTGCAGCTGTTAGCGTGCGACTTGCGTATGCAACCACACGTTCTTCAGAATTTTGCTGACGTTGCAAAAGAACAGCGCCGATACCGTGTCCGCTGGCGTCAGTATGTAGAAGAGTGGGTACGGCGTTGTCGAAATGGCAAAGCACAGGTTCGCACTTGAGGGCACGCTAGAGGGCATCAAAATCAGTTTGGCATTCGTCGGACCATACGTAGGGAGCTCTGGAAGGAAGGAGTTGAAGGAGCGGCGCCGCAATGGTGGCAAAGTTACGTATGACGCGCCGGAAATGCGAAGCTAGGCCAAGGAAGCTACGCGAGTCTTTGGCGCGTTTAGGCCTGGGGAAGCGTAGGACAGCGGTAATCTTATCGGGGTCGGGTCGAAGGCCCTCCTTGCTGACAAGGTGTCCGAGCACTTTAATGGTTTTGCTGGCGAAGTGGCACCTTTTTGTATTCAGCTGAAGGCCAGCAGCTGAGAGGCATGTCAGGACTCCGTCGAGGCGCTGCAAGTGCTGATGGAAGGTCGACGAAAATATGATGATGTCGTCAAGGTAGCATAAGTAAGTCTTCCACTTTACGCCCCGTAGTACGGTGTCAATCATCCGCTCAAATGTGGCGGGAGCATTACACAGGCCGAACGGCTATACATTAAATTCATAAAGTCCATCGGGGGTGGCAAAGGCGGTTTTCTCCTTGTCTGTTTCGTGCATGGGTATCTGCCAGTATCCGGAGCGTAGATCAAGGCTGGAGAAATTCTCCGCGCCTTGTAATGAATCTAACGCATCATCGATTCGGGGCAGTGTATATACATCTTTGCGGGTTATTTTGTTCAAGGCACGGTAGTCTAGGCAAAATCGCACTGAGCCGTTTTTGCACACGAATGCGCTGGTTATCTCTGGAAGCATTCCATGCGCAGGCCTCGCAAGGAAGCTCGATCACAGCTCGCCCCTGTGCGGGCGGCCGTGGTTTTCGCCGTCGACAGCACGACGACGCGAACGTGCTTCGAGTGCCCGTATAATTGTTACTCCAATAAAGACGCTTCCTAACACGCATCGAGCTCTCAACTGTACATTTATTTTTTTTTATTTATTTATTTGTTTATTTATACAATATTGCAGGCCATAATGGGGGCAGAAGCAGGAGGGGCAGTATACATAAGTATTTACATATGCACGTATATATATGCATACACACATGAAAAGGAAATACAAAAGCAATGCAACATATGTAAATATAAGAAAAAAACAAAAAAATTGGCAGAGGCTTAGCTTGGCAAAAGCCTAGTGGATTGCGAGAGCAATCTTCTGTTCAGGTTGTAGAGTTCCATACTGCTCATCGAACATGTAGATGCAGTCTCGTCGCCATTTAAAGCATCCATAAGGCTTGCGGTCGAACGATCAGGTGTCGCCAAAGTCGCGTCAGCACTGAGAGCATTCATGATACCTGTAGATGCACCCAGATCAAGAGATGTTGAACGCATTCGCTTGGCTGCATGTTATGCACACCGTTTAGCTAAACGTTGTTCCCGCTCTTCATCCGTTTCTTCCGCACGCCGCCGCTTCTTAGCTGCAGCACATCTTTGCAGCTTCACCTTATACACATCATCCGACATACCGTGGAGGATGGAATGAGGTCACGTACAGCGAGCGCCCCTCGCGGCAGCGGCGCGCAGCTGCAGCATGGAGGATTCGCTGGGACGATCGCGACGAGCCGAGTTGGGGCCCCGCTTTTCCACAGCTGGTATGACGTCACACATAGGTCACGCTAAAGGTCAATGGTAGATTCTCTGGGACGACGGCCAAGAGCGGAAACCTCGAGCAGTATTGCTTTCGCAATAAAATGAAAGCGACGACTAATAAGATTAAGAGAAGGTACACTGAAGGAAGACAACTTGACAAACAGAGCAGTGTCACACGCATATATGAGCACTTGCAACCACTATCGAGAGAGGGAAAGAAAAAAAAAACACGTACCAGAAGTTGAACGAGCGACCGTTGCGAAATACTGAAAATAATAGAATAAGGAAGATGTGGAAAGTATCAAACAAAATTCACGTGCCGCAGAGAGCTCTCCACTTGCCAGTTACGAGCCCCCTCATGAGGTATCCTTCCAAGCGCCTCATCGCTAAAGCCCCTAAGCATTACTCATCGCATCCCCATTAGAAGAGCGCCAGCAACGCCTCGCGCATGGCGCTACAGCGCGTGTCTCCCGTGCCCGCGCACACGCAAAGGTGGCTTTGGCACACGGCAGCGCCCGAGTCTCCCGTCCAATGAGAAGCGACGGCGTGGCTCCTGGCCTTCGGGGCGCGTGAGAAGTGCGTTCGGCATATTGACGCGGTTGACTGTGGTATAGGCTTCTGTTAACTCTTCTTTTAAATTGTGTGAACGCTTAATATTGAGTTTCCGGGCAGAAGTTCGCCTACAATAAACCAGTTTGTTTAGTGTGCTTCATTGAAGAGTGCTACATTTCTGGTGGAGGTGCGGGATATGATTGGAAGTATCCACTTCGTAAGAGAACGAGCCCTGACCCTCAGCGATTGAAATCCAGGGAACTGACTCCAGTACACCAGTGCGCAAGCCGCCGCATCCTAGGAGAGCCGCCCGAGTTCGGGCCACTTCCTGTTGCTATAGCAGTGCACGCAACAGTTACCAGCGACGGTGCAACCATGACCAGCCCCGTGGCATTGTCCCAGCTCATCCTGTACCCACCACACACGCCCGAGTCCTTCCACGGCGATACGTACGAAGATGTGATCCACTGGTTAGAGCACTTCGAGCGAGTGGCAGATTTCAACGGCTGGGACGAGGCACGGAAGCTTCGCACCGTGTAAGCGAGGACGTGGTACGTCAATCACGAAGCGACGCTATCTTCATGGCAAGAATTTCAGCGACAGCTGCTTGCCACGTATGCCAGGACCGATCGGCGAGAGAAGGCAGAGCACGCTCTACAAGCCAGAAACCAGCGCACTGACGAGAGTGTCGGCATGTATATCGAGGACATGTCCTGTCTCTTCAAACGCGCGGATCCAAACATGACCGAAGAGAAGAAATTACGCCATCTGATGCGTTGCGTTAAGCAGGAGCCGTTTGCAGGACTCGTCCGCAACCCAACACACAGTGTTGCTGAGTTTCACACCGAAGCGACGACCATAGAGAAGGAGCTGCAGCAGCGCGCCCATCCCTACAATCATCATGTCATCAGCGCACCAGCCGATCTCCTGTCAGCAGGCCCACGCAGTAACATTGAAGCACTAAGAGAACTGGTGCGATCAATCGTAAAGGAGGAGTTTCGAAAGCTGCAGCTACCGGAAGCCCGCCGACAGTTTCAACTCTCGCCGCCGTCATTCAAGATGAAGTTCGCCACGCTATTGTGCAGCCAGGACGTAATGAACCGCCTGTGCATCATGAACAACCACCACCGGTACGTCGCCTGCCGACGTACGCTTATGTGTTATGCCAACCGACCGGGCATAGTGCTCCATTCGCGACCCCCAGCAGCCGCCAGCCGACTGCGCAGTGGTCCCCTCCTAGCAGAGCTAAGGCCACGAAAAAGCGACGTGTGGCGTGAGCCTACCAGACGCCACTCTGCACTGCGGAGAAGCTGGACACCTTTACAGAATGTACCCATATCGCAGAGCAAGTATTCGCGGCTTTACGATAAATGCCCCTTGTCCCTGCAATGGCGAAACACCGATCGAAATTCAGGACTACTTGACCGGACAACAGGACCCGGCTGCTAGATACCAACACCAGTCACGATCATCAGCGTCTACACGCTACCGATCACCGAGTCCACGGCCATCCTCGATTTCACCAAGGCGTCGTTCCCTGAGCCCACGTCAGGAAAACTGAAGAGAGCGGCCTGTGGAGGCGAGGCCGCTGAAGTTCCAAAAAGCCAAGATCCTCCGTCAAGTTTACCCAGCAGCCACGACGAACAGAAGCGGATGGATAAGATAAGTGAACAGAGAATTTCTTCAGACTTGCGCATTATGACAGACGGTCAGGAATTGAGTGCATTAGTTGACACAGGTGCTGATTATTCCGTCGTAAGATATGCACTCACCAAGGAACTGAAACAATTAGGGGTACGACTCCGCGAAATAGAGGCACGACGCCGCTGAAAGGATGGGACGCTACCGTTGCTGTTTTTCCAGATTACGTTCCTGGATGTCTTATCTCCGTGGGTTCTCGAACCTTGGCCGCGCTGGGCTGATCAAGCATTTGTGTCCCGGTTTGCAAAAGTGCAAGGATGGCCAAGTTTGGTTCCTTCTTCTACTGGTGGCTGACAACATGGTTCTTTCACTGACGCCCTCGCAAACTATGAAGCGGGATATAAAGGCCAGCAAGGCACCACTTCGATTGGGCACGACGCCGCTGAAAGGATGGGACGCTTACCGCTGCTGTTTTTCCAGCTTACGTTCCTCGGTGCCTTATCTCCACGGGTTCTCGAACCTTGGCCGCGCTGGCTGATCAAGCATTTGTCTCCCGGTTTGCAAAAGTGCAAGGATGGCCAAGTTTGGTTCCTTCTTCTACTGGTGGCTGGCAACATGGTTCCTTCACTGACGCTCTCGCAAGCTATGAAGCGGGATATAAAGGCCAGCGAGGCACCACTTCGGTTGGGCACGACGCCGCTGAAAGGATGGGACGCTTACCGCTGCTGTTTTTCCAGATTACGTTCCTCGGTGCCTTATCTCCGTGGGTTCTCGAACCTTGGCCGCGCTGGGCTGATCAAGCATTTCTGTCCCGGTTTCGAAAAGTGCAAGGATAGCCAAGTTTGGAACCTTCTACTGGGGGCTGGCAACATGGTTCCTTCACTGAAGCCCTCGCAAGCTATGAAGCGGGATATAAAGGCCAGAAAGCACCACTTCGGTTGGGCACGACGCCGCTGAAAGGATGGGACGACTGTTGCTGTTTTTCCAAATTACGTTCCTCGGGTGCTTTATCTCCGTGGGTTCTCGAACCTTGGCTGCGCTGGGCTGATCAAGCATTTCTCTCCTGGTTTCCAAAAGTGCAAGGATGGCCAAGTTTGGTTCCTTCTTCTACTGGTGGCTGACAACATGGTTCCTTCACTGACGCCCTCGCAAACTATGAAGCGGGATATAAAGGCCAGCAAGGCACCACTTCGGTTGGGCACGACGCCGCTGAAAGGATGGGATGCTTACCGCTGCTGTTTTTCCAGATTACGTTCCTCGGTGCCTTATCTCCGCGGGTTCTCGAACCTTGGCTGCGCTGGGCTGCTCATGCATTTCTGTCCCGGTTTCCAAAAGTGCAAGGATGGCCAAGTTTGGTTCCTTCTTCTACTGGTGGCTGACAACATGGTTCCTTCACTGACGCCCTCGCAAACTATGAAGCGGGATATAAAGGCCAGCAAGGCACCACTTCGGTTGGGCACGACGCCGCTGAAAGGACGGGACGCTTACCGCTGCTGTTTTTCCAGATTACGTTCCTCGGTGCATTATCTCCGCGGGTTCTCGAACCTTGGCTGCGCTGGGCTGCTCATGCATTTCTGTCCCGGTTTCCAAAAGTGCAAGGATGGCCAAGTTTGGTTCCTTCTTCTACTGGTGGCTGACAACATGGTTCCTTCACTGACGCCCTCGCAAACTATGAAGCGGGATATAAAGGCCATCAAGGCACCACTTCGGTTGGGCACGACGCCGCTGAAAGGATGGGACGCTTACCGCTGCTGTTTTTCCAGATTACGTTCCTCGGTGCCTTATCTCCGTGGGTTCTCGAACCTTGGCCGCGCTGGGCTGATCAAGCATTTCTGTCCCGGTTTCCAAAAGTGCAAGGATGGCCAAGTTTGGTTCCTTCTTCTACTAGTGGCTGGCAACATGGTTCCTTCACTGACGCCCTCGCAAACTATGAAGCGGGATATAAAGGCCAGCAAGGCACCACTTCGGTTGGGCACGACGCCGCTGAAAGGATGGGACGCTTACCGCTGCTGTTTTTCCAGATTACGTTCCTCGGTGCCTTATCTCCGCGGGTTCTCGAACCTTAGCCGCGCTGGGCTGCTCATGCATTTCTGTCCCGGTTTCCAAAAGTGCAAGGATGGCCAAGTTTGGTTCCTTCTTCTACTAGTGGCTGGCAACATGGTTCCTTCACTGACGCCCTCGCAAGCTATGAAGCGGGATATAAAGGCCAGCAAGGCACCACTTCGGTTGGGCACGACGCCGCTGAAAGGATGGGACGCTTACCGTTGCTGTTTTTGCAGATTACGTTCCTCGGTGCCTTATCTCCGTGGGTTCTCGAACCTTGGCCGCGCTGGGCTGATCAAGCATTTCTGTCCCGGTTTCCAAAAGTGCAAGGATGGCCAAGTTTGGTTCCTTCTTCTACTAGTGGCTGGCAACATGGTTCCTTCACTGGCGCCCTCGCAAGCTATGAAGCGGGATATAAAGGCCAGCGAGGCACCACTTCGCTTGGGCACGACGCCGCTGAAAGGACGGGACGCTTACCGTTGCTGTTTTTCCAGATTACGTTCCTCGGTGCCTTATCTCCGTGGGTTCTCGAACCTTGGCCGCGCTGGGCTGATCAAGCATTTCTGTCCCGGTTTCCAAAAGTGCAAGGATGGCCAAGTTTGGTTCCTTCTTCTACTAGTGGCTGGCAACATGGTTCCTTCACTGACGCCCTCGCAAGCTATGAAGCGGGATATAAAGGCCAGCAAGGCACCACTTCGGTTGGGCACGACGCCGCTGAAAGGATGGCACGCTTACCGTTGCTGTTTTTGCAGATTACGTTCCTCGGTGCCTTATCTCCGTGGGTTCTTGAACCTTGGCCGCGCTGGGCTGATCAAGCATTTCTGTCCCGGTTTCCAAAAGTGCAAGGATGGCCAAGTTTGGTTCCTTCTTCTACTAGTGGCTGGCAACATGGTTCCTTCACTGGCGCCCTCGCAAGCTATGAAGCGGTTTATAAAGGCCAGCAAGGCACCACTTCGGTTGGGCACGACGCCGCTGAAAGGATGGGACGCTTACCGCTGCTGTTTTTCCAGATTACGTTCCTCGGTGCCTTATCTCCGTGGGTTCTCGAACCTTGGCCGCGCTGGGCTGATCAAGCATTTCTGTCCCGGTTTCCAAAAGTGCAAGGATGGCCAAGTTTGGTTCCTTCTTCTACTAGTGGCTGGCAACATGGTTCCTTCACTGGCGCCCTCGCAAGCTATGAAGCGGGATATAAAGGCCAGCAAGGCACCACTTCGGGTTGGCACGACGCCGCTGAAAGGACGGGACGCTTACCGTTGCTGTTTTTCCAGATTACGTTCCTCGGTGCCTTATCTCCGCGGGTTCTCGAACCTTAGCCGCGCTGGGCTGCTCATGCATTTCTGTCCCGGTTTCCAAAAGTGCAAGGATGGCCAAGTTTGGTTCCTTCTTCTACTAGTGGCTGGCAACATGGTTCCTTCACTGGCGCCCTCGCAAGCTATGAAGCGGGATATGAAGGCCAGCAAGGCACCACTTCGGTTGGGCACGACGTCGCTGAAAGGATGGGACGCTTACCGTTGCTGTTTTTCCAGGTTAGTTACTTCAAAGATGCATCCTGTATAAAATGTAGCCATTACTGCCTTGTTGCAGTGTCGTGCCCGACCGAATTGTACGATAAGACGCGGCGTTTGCTGCTGTTCTTTTCATTCTTGCGCAAGAATTCTGTCTGTCTGCTGTTGTTGCTTTCGGGTGATATTGAATCAAATGACGGCCCTACCGCCAAACAAACACTTGAAATTGTCCTTGAAACTGTGCGTAGGTTAGAAGTGGGTCAGAATACTTTAATCAGTGAAATTAAGAGGCTGCGCGAAAAGCAAGATGCTACCGATTAAAAAATTAAAAGCTTGACCGAGAGAGTGGACTCTTTGAGGCAAAGCTTGTTTCACATACCACCTCGCTGTCTAACAGCTCTGATCATGCTACTGGCAGTAATGTCAAGGTGTGACGAAGCTGAGAACAGAATGCGACGGTGAAATCTGTTGTTCTTTGGAATTCCCGACGAGGATAAAGAGTTTACGTCAGATTTACATTATGGCAAGAATTACAGCAAAATTATTGATTGCATCTTTCTCGACTATGCAAAAGCCTTTGACATAGTTGCTCACTGTCGTGTAATAGCTAAATTAACTGCTCTTAGAACTGACTCATTAGCATTATCTTGGCTTCGCAATTTCTTATCTAATCGGCACCAGTTCGTATCTGTGAATAACTTTAGCTCCTCCACGTCTGTTGTAACGTCAGGTGTACCCCAGGGTAGTGTGCTAGGCACTCTTCTTTTCCTATTTTTTATAAATGATTTACCGAGCAACATTTCCTCCTGCATACGACTTTTTGTGGATGATTGCGTCATTTACAGAACAATTAACTGTCATGATGATCACCTAACTTTGCAAAATGACCTTCAGTTTCAGTTAATCAGTGGTGCGACCGTTGGCAAATGACACTTAACACATCGAAGTGCTGCGTTCTTTCCTTCACTCGTACGAAATCATATCCCAAGTTTCCTTACAAAATCTGCTCGCCGGAAGTTCCCCGTGACTACTTACAAATATCTTGGCGTTTATTTTTGTACTAACCTAGCCTGGGAGCTTTCACATCGAGAGGATATGCCCTAAAGCTAACAGAACTTTAGGGTTTTTACGTCGTCATCTGCACCTCTCGCCATCTACCATCCGTCAACAGGCCTACCAAACTTTTATACGCCCTCATCTTGAATATGCTTCATACCTAATAGATCAATTGGAATCCATCCAAAATCGTGCTGCCGGCTTTATAACTTGTAACTACAGTCGTCAATCTAGCATTATCCTAATTAAACGCGATGTTCCCCTGCCGGACTTGGATTCCCGCCGCTGTGTTGCTCTCCTATGCCTCTTTCATAAATACTACTATAACTCAAGGTCCAGCTGCTTGTCGCCTGAAACTCCTTCTCGCACATCTACTCGACTTCATAATCACCTCAGTTTCAGGCGCATTTTTGGCCGCACACAGTCATTCAATAACTCTGCATTACCGCGCGTCATCGCACTATGGAATAGACTTCCAAATAACATCGTCTCAAAAAAAGATCCTGCCAAATTTCGTGAACATTTGGAGCATCACATGTTCGCTTGACTTTGTTGTAGGACTTTGTATTGTTTTTGGACTTTGTTTTCCATTGTATTTCCTTGAATTTGTATGTATTTTTTCCAATGTTTAATAGTGTTCACGTACGGCTGGTGGGCACCTCATTACGCCCCTGGGTAGATAGATATACAGCGAGAATCGGAATTCAGCGTGTTTCTTACGTCACTGATTTTGTCGTGCTACCAGAATGTTCTAAGGATGTGATACTCGGAATGCACTTTCTACTAACAAATGGTGCCGATTCGGCATGGCGGCACCGCAGTGAACGTGTCGAGTAACCCTTCCGTCTTCCTGATCCAGGCGCTCGGTCTCCTAGTTTCCTGTGACTCTTTTGGGAGCGGCAGCCGGACGCCCAACCGCACCGCATCAGCACTGACTGCTCCGCTGAATGCCGAGTGTTGCAAAGCACCACTGGCCGAGCTGGGTTGCGACGCCTTTCCTAGACAGCTGGACCGACTGGCCTACGCCCCCTTCAGAAGCGTATCGGCCACCCCAACGCTATCGACACCATACACCTATAAACAGCGCGACGCGCCTGACAACGGAATTGGGCATGGCGGTACCGTAGTGAACTTGTCGAGTAACCTTTTCGTCTTCCTGATCCAGGTGAGAAAACACTTTGGCAAATGTCACAAAAATAACATCTTCCTTGTGGTGCTGCCTTGCCCAGGCAAGGTGTATGAAACTGGCGTCCTTGAGGTACTTACTGATGCTTGCTGGGGATGTAGAAAGTAACCCCGGCCCTACCGATCAGGAAGTCTTGACCGAAATTTGCAGGGTGGCTGCTGGCATTACTGATTTGAAGAATGACAACAAAGCTTTAACTTAATCTCTGGAAGCCATCCATGTGAAGTTAGATACCTTGGCAGACCTCGAGGGCAGAATAGCAGGCGTTGAGGATAAAATAGCGACCCTTGAAAATACCATAAGTAGTCTTTCACTCCAGGTTTATGATATCAAAAATAGAAGCAGAAGATCAAACTTAATCTTTTATGGCATTCTGGAAGTAGAAAATGAGAAACCTGACGACCTTAAAAGAACAATCTCTGATAAGATCATCAAGGGTACCATCGGTGTCACGGTCTAGGAAATCGAGAGAATGCACCGCCTAGGTACTAAAGCAGAAAATAAAACGCGACCTGTTATCCTCAAGTTGCAATGTTTCGAGGACAAGGCGAACATAATGAAGAACTACTCCAAGATAAAGAATTCCAACATATCTTTCGGTGAAGATTTTTCTATCCGTGTGCGTAACAACCGAAAAGATCTTTGGAACAGCAGCAAGAGCAAGGAAAAGTTACACATGTGTACGACAAGATTAAAACCAATGGCCAAGTTTACGTCTGGGACGACCATAAAGGAGCCCGAGTGCCCGTGGGAAAAATACCTGCCGTCCGAAAGAAAAAAAAAACTCGCTAAACATGAAACGCCCTCCAGTTTAGTGATAGTGAACATAAGTGCCAGAAGTTTTGTGAACAAAAGCACAGAACTTGAGGCATTTATTATAGAACATAGGCCAGATATTTCAACAATAACCGAAACATGGCTTTCTCCTGATGTTTCAAGCAGCGATATCTTCCCTCCGCGTTATACTGTCATGCGCAAAGATAGGTCCTCTCGTGGTGGTGGCGTAGCAATTCTGATAAGGGAAAATATTACCATCACACCTATGCCGGAAATGGTTGATGCTGAAGCACTTTAGTGCAAAATCATGACAGATAAATCCTCCCTTTTTTTAGGCACCGTGTACCGGCCCCCTAATACTTCCCATGATATGCTACACGTGCTAGCAAATTATATGGAAAATCTTTTTACACATACTACAAAGCTAATCCTTACGGGGTATTTCAACCTTGCTAGTATTGCATGGGACTTCCTTGATAACATTGCTGATACAACTCACGCAGAGGTACTGCTTGACCTATGTTTTGATCTTGGCCTTAGACAAATCATACGAGAGCCAACACGTGTTACTGCAAAAACCAGGAATGTACTCGATTTGACGTTTGGGAGTGATGCTATCGCAGAAGACAGTGTTTCATGGGAAGTTGTCGACGGCGTATCGGACCACAAAGCTACTAAATGTTCCTTACTGTTAGGCGCACCTCCGCCTACCTAAAAAGGAAGTACATGAATTTTCGACTGGGTGAATGCCGACGACGTCAGCGTTCTTGATTATCTAGATCACTCTTACTCCACATTTAGATCGTTCTCGAATGATCATACAGTTTCAGTAGATGGATTATGATCAACATTTGAAGGAATCATTCAGCATTGCTTATGAAAATATATTCCCACAAAGATCAAACCAGTACGTAAGACAAAGCCTTGGATAACAAGAAACATAACACAATGTTTGAACGAATGAGAATGAACTTTATGAATGAAGTTCAGTTGTTAGTCCAGCCACCTTCCTGTCTCTTTGTCTATGCCTGCCTCCTGATTTTTTCTACTCTCAAGTTTGCTGGCACTCTCCTTATAACCATGTACCAATTAGCCCAACAAGACACTCATAATACAAATAAGACGAAAAATTGCCAGATTAAGGAAACTGAGAAATAAACTACCGCTACCAGGCTACACTACTAAAATACGCGAAAACTCCCTGGCACCAGAAAATGAAAGGACTCTGCGGGCACTAAAGTCAGCCGTAAAAAAAAGGAAAAGGATGAATACAAGAATGTCACCTTAAAGGGACCCTGACACGATTATGGCGATTTTCTACAAACGTACCGAGTCGTTATAGTAGGTCCTTCTGATCATTAATTGACGCATCTAAGTGCTCCGCGTAAGTGTGTAATTTATTATGAGGTTTTAAAAATGCACATCGCTGCCAATCGCAGCACACTGCGCGGCGGAATTTTATGCCGGCCCCACCCATATGACGCAAATCACCCGTATGACGTCAGTGAGGCGAGCTATCCGATTGGCTGACCAGGGCGCGTGATCGATTATTTTTCCGACTTTATGGTTAACAAGTGATGTTCGTAAGAGTTGGAATGTCGGTTAATTTGTTTCTATAAAAAGAAAGTAACAAAGGGAATGCACAAGGACAGTTTTTCAGTACACTTAAGCACTTCCGGCACACAGCAAGTGTCGTCTGCTTGTGTTACAACGTGCTCAGTCTTTGACGAGAGCTCCGCCGCAGTGTCGGTCTGTCTTGTCGCGAGCGCTATGATTCGACTTTGTTGCGTTGTGGACTGCAAACGTAGCAACTAGCAACATGTCAAGCTGCGACATCGTGTACCTCTGCAAGCCAGTGCACGAGCGGACTGGCTGCAGCGCATCGGACTGCCCTATCCGATCGGCGCCAGGATTTGCGCGATCATGGCCATCACTTTACACCGGAAGATTAGTAACGCAATAGCGTTTCGCGAGTCCGGTATTAGGGTAAACGCAAGCGCAAGGGGACAGGGACTGGCCGTGTCCCCTTGCGTGTCATTTGATGAGATGAACAAAAGCGCAAATGTGAATGGTCTGCACGGTGCAGCCACCTGGTGGCATAGAGCTCAACCAGATACAGTAGCAGTAACAAAATGTATTGTTTGCTGCTGGTGTAAATTTTTCACCGGAGTGTAATCGTTAACACGTTGTTTTTGTAAATGTTTAAAATGTTTTACACTTGGTTAGAGCAATATTAGCTCTTTCTTTGGCTGGTTAAGCTCTGCGCCAACGGGTGGCTGGACCGTGGAGACCGACCAGGAAGCTCACGTACGTCTACGCTAAAGTTCCTTCATCAGCTTGAGTTTACGCTTCCACCTTTGTGTCGAAACGTTCCGCTAGTGTGTGGTTAACGGAATACCAGACACGTTCGGCGCTGCGACAGAATGCTCGCAACGCACGCTGCTTCGACAGCTCTCGCTTGGGGTCGACAGCCAAGCGGCTAGCGGCGAGGTTTCGCGCGGGCGGGGGCGGGCTCCAACACAACCGGAAGTGGACGATGTGATGTCGCATCATGACGCAGAACCAGTGAAGTCGGAGCTTAGCCTTGATCGCTCGGCGAAAGAGTTGAGGACGAAAAGCATGGCTAGGGAGGAGGGCAACTTGTAATCGCTTGTAGCTCCATTAATACGTAACGCTTCACTTAAATTGTGGTGCGAATGCTCTACTTAAGCTGTACCCTACGCGTCTACAAAATTTGTCCGAACCGTTTCAGAGGCCCTTTAAGTAATTTTATCAAAACATGTTAGTTAGTTAGTTAATTCGGGTTTAATGGCGCAAAAGCGACTAAGGCCATGCTGCGCCAGTCACAGGACAGTGTAAGATCTAATGTTAAGGTAGTTATAGCTGTGTTACCTTAAAGTCGATGTAGATAATTGGTTTCATCTAAAAACTGGAACAGGTTGGTGAATGGCACTAGTGGATCATCGCCTAATATTAAAGCAGGGTGCAGAGGTATATGTAAGTGATACAAATTTTTGAAATGTTTCCGTCTCTGTGTTTCAGTGTGTGGGCATGATATAATGATGTGGGTTACTGTGAGTGTTTCGTGACATTTCTCGCATGTTGGTGGACTTTCGTTTCGAAGTAAAAAATTGTGTGTTAGATGCGTGTGTCCAATTCGAAGTCGACATAACATTACCTCATAGAATCGTTCTTGGTGAGTGCATGATTTCCACTCGCGAAGCAGGGGTTTAGTTATATGTAATTTGTTATTTACGCACGAGTTCCATTCTTGTTGCCATTTTGATGCTAGGGCCTTACGAACCGCTCTGATGCTGTCTTTGTATGGAAGTGTTATGTGTGTGATGCTTTTGTGCGCTGCCATGGATGCGCTTCTATCTGCAGCTTCATTCCCTGCTATCCCAACATGGCTTGGGACCCAGCAGAATCGTATGGTTCCTTCGTATTTCTTGTTAAACACTATGTTTAAGATATCCCCAAGCAGGGGTTCAGACGCGGAGTTTAAGTTAAGGGCTCTTAGGGCACTTAACGAGTCGGTATAAATAACAGCATTCTTCTGCTTGTCGGAGGTAATTTTTTTTACTGCCATCCATATCGCATAAACTTCGGCAGTAAAGACTGAAGAAAAATTATTTATGCGAATGCTATTTTCCCAGTGTTTTGTTACGATCCCGACACCTACGTATTCTTGTGTTTTAGAGCCGTCAGTGTAAAATTCTGTGTAATTTTTATATTTTTCTTGGATAGCTCGGAACTCCTGTATTATATGCTCTTGTGGAATGTCTTTTTTCTTTATATGTGTTAACGTCCAGTCACACAGCTGTGTAAAATTGCACCACGGGGGCAATCTTGGTGGCCTTTTGGCAACCTGCAGGGCTTCGGGAGGAACATCATAGGTCTGACAATATTGTTCGTGTCTTAAGATGAGTGGCCGAATTATGTTTGGTTTATTTGTGTAGTGTATTCGTGATTGGCACTGTGTTACGATGTTGTAGCATATATGTTGTGGTGATGACCGAATTCTTAGTACATAGCAAAGTGTAAGTTGTGCTCTGCGGTGCTGTAATGAAGGCTCATTAGCGTCAACGTATAAACTTTGTACAGGCGATGTCCTGTAGGCACCGCTCGCCAGTCGTAGGCCAAGATTGTGAACTGGATCAAGTCGCTTAATGTAGGACTGCCTAGCTGCACCATAAACTACACTGCCGTAGTCGAGGATGCTACGTACGAGGGATCGGTATATACGTAGTAGACATGTTCGGTCAGATCCCCAGTGCTTATGTGATAAAACCTTTAGGATATTTAGCGCTTTGTTTGCTTTAATTTTGGTTGCGTTAATGTGGGCCAAGAAGTTCAGTTTAGTGTCAAACGTTACGCCTAGAAATTTATAGTGTTCTTTGACCGGTAGCGTTGTACCATGCAATGTGAGACCTGGAGTACACTGTAACCCTCGCTTCTGGGAAAAGAGAACTGTAACAGTTTTGTGTGTTGAGAACCGGAAACCATTTTTGTTGGCCCAATATGTAAGATTATTTATTGTTATTTGTAGTTGTCGTTCACAGGTGGGTAAGCTTGAGGCGCGGCAAGCCATTTGCAAATCGTCGACATATATTGAGTGCATAACAGATGATGGGATGATCTTATTTACCGAGTTCATTTTGACTATGAAGAGCGTCGTGCTCAGAATGCAACCTTGTGGAACGCCATTTTCTTGTGTAAATGTGTGCGAGAGTGTTGTGCCGAGACGTACTTGAAATGTCCGGTTTGACATGAAATCGCATAGACAATTTAGCATTCTTCCGCGAATTCCCATGTCAGCCAGGTCTCTCAAAATTCCGTATCGCCATGTGGTATCATATGCCTTTTCAAAATCAAAGAAAACCGCGAGGCAGTATTGCTTGTGAAGAAACGTGTCACGGATTTCTTGCTCTAGTCGCACGAGATGGTCAGTGGTGGAACAGCCCTTTTTGTATCCGCACTGGTGTTTGTCTATTAGGTTTCTTGTTTCTAGGATGAATGTGAGTCTTATGTTTATAATGCTCTCATAAGATTTGGCTAGGCAACTTGTTAGTGCAATGGGTCTATAGCTGCTAGGGGATGTAGCGGGTTTACCAGGTTTTAGAAAAGGAACTACCACTGCTTTTTTCCAATCTGTGGGCATTACTCCAGACTCCCATATCTTATTGAAAAATTTAAGAAGTGCCCCTACCGATGCTTGGGATAGGTGTGCCAGCATTGTGTAGTGCACACGGTCAGGACCTGTTGCCGTTTTTTTACCAGCAGAGAGGACTCTGTTCAATTCGTGTATTGTGAGGGGTTTATTGTACATTTCAGCTGAAGCCCCAGTGTAAGGCAGCCTCTCTTTCTCAGCCGATTCTTTATATTTTAAAAATGTATTTGAATAGTTTGCTGAGCTGGATATGTTATGAAAGTGTTCACCTAATAAGTTGGCCTGGTCCTGTAGTGTTGTTTGTGTGCCTGGACATGTAAGTAGTGGTATAGTGTATGATGAGTACTCTCCTCTAAATTTCCTCACCTGGTCCCACATTCGTTTTGATGTGACTGTACTATTGATTGAAGATATGTATTTTTGCCATGATAATTTTTCTGCATTTCTTCGAATATATCGTGCTCTGGCTTTGGCTTGTTTGAAATTTAGAAGATTCTTATAAGTGGGGTACCTTCGTAGGATTCCCCAGGCCTTATTTTGTTCTTTTTTGGCTTTAGTACATTCGCTTGTCCACCAAGGATTTAGCTTTTTGCGCACAATACCGGAAGACTGCGGTGTCGCCTTTTCTGCCGCTGTGATTATGACTTCAGTGATTTTTTTATTAAGTTCATCAATACTGAGCTCTGATGAAAAGACATTTTCCAGTTTCGCGTTCTGCATAAAAACCCGCCAGTCCGCGAGCTGTAATTTCCATCGGCGTGGTCTAGTTACTAGGGTTTGTGGTGATGATGGGTGTTTGATGAGTGCGGGTAAATGGTCGCTACCATATGATGTGTCGAGAGCTTCCCATTTAAAATCAGTGAAAAGAGAGGGTGAACAAAAAGCTAAATCTAAACAACTAAAAGTGCGGGAAGTCGGTGAGAAATAAGTTGGCGCACCTGAGTTTAAAAGACAGATATCGTTTGACAGAATAAAATCTTCAACGAGTTGCCCTCTTTGGTCAGTTTTGACACTGCCCCAAAGAGTACAATGAGCATTAAAATCGCCTACTAAAACAAATGGTTCCGGTAATTGTTCTGTTAAATTTTCTAACTGTTTAGTAGTGAAGTGGGTGTGAGGTGGAATATACAGTGAACAAATGGTGATGGTTTTATAAGATAGAATGGTGACAGCTACGGCTTCTAAAGATGTATTCAATTGGACATTTCGGGTAGGAGTGCCGCCCTGCACGACTATAGCCACTCCGCCTGACAAACGGGTGGAACATTCGCGGTCCCTTCGGACAACGGTGAAACCTTTGAGAATTTGACTATTTTTCGCGCCGAGATTCGTTTCCTGAAGACATACAGCAACTGGTGAAAAGATGTTGATGATGTCTTTGATGTCACCTAAATTGTGTATGAGACCTCTACAATTCCAATGGATAATAAAGGCCATTTTGAAATTGAAAGGTAAGAATTGGCACTATGGAATGAATAAGAGGTGAGATGTTAGGTGACATGGAATTTAAAAGACTTATACAAATGAGCGATAACCTTTAGGTTATCGCTTTCTTAATCTGAGTTGTTATTGGGATTTTGTCCCGCTTACCGCGCTCAAGAGAGCGCTTGTCCTTTGGTGTCAATGACACCGGGGTTTTTGCGTCGACCTCCATCGCTCTCTCTGAGGCGCTGGAGGATCGAGAGTTAGGCGCCGAGACACGTGTCTCGGGCCTTGGGGTTCGCTTGATCTTAGGGCCCTGCGGGACTGGTGTCTGCAGGGCGTTTGAAGAGGATGGAGCAGCGTCGGCTGCTTCCACCACGGGGGCGGGAGGGGTCACTGCGGGACCACTGCGCGTGGGCTCGGAGGACTCCTGAGGCCTCTGTGACGCTGCCCCCATCTGCGTCACATCGGCGTAACTTCTTCGCGGAAGGTACGACAGCCGCTTTCTAGCTTCATAGAACGAGATTTTTTCTTTGACTGTTAAACCAATTACTTCTTTTTCTTTTTTCCAGCAAGGGCAGGACCGCGAATAAGCGGGACGATCTCCCTTGCAGTTGACACAAAGTGGAGAAGAGGTGCAATTGTCAGTTTGGTGATCGTTCGAACTGCATTTAGCACAAGTATTTCGTCCTCGACATGCATGCGAAGCATGTCCAAACCTTTGGCATTTGAAACATCGTCTGGGGTTCGGAATATATGGTCTAACATTTACCTTTACATAACCTGCATCCAGCGAGGTAGGCATTACACTCGTTCCAAAGGTGAGTATTACATGTTTTGTGGGGATTTCTTGGTCGTTCCTGCGGATGACAATTCTTTGGACTTTGGTAACATTTTGTTCCTGGAAACCTTCCAGCAGTTCTTCGTCGCTTAAGCCAATAAAATCTTCCTCTGATATTACACCCCTGCTTGTATTTAATGTTCTGTGCGGTGAAATTGTCACTGTTGCGTTACCAATACTGGTAAGTTCTGTGAGCTTTTGCGCTTGGTCTTTGTCATTGAGTTCTAGGAGGAGGTCCCCGCTAGACATTTTTGAAGCTTTGTATGTAGGTCCAATTTTTTCTTTTAGACACTTGGCCACTAGGAATGGAGAGAGCTTTCTCACTGGTACGTTGTTTTCGCTGTGCAGTACATAGAACTTAGGAAATGATGGAACATTGCTCCGAAAAGAGAACTGGAACGTTGCTTCGGTGCGGCATCTTTTCAGACGCCGATCATAAAGAATAGAGGTTTGCGCTGCCATGAGAAAATTGTGTATGTTCGGCAACAGCGCCGACCGCCCACCACGGAGCCCAACGAGGGGACGCGGCAGAGCTTGTGTACAAGCCTGCACGACGCCAGCCGTACGCTGTCACTATAACCCAATATGGTGTACCCAAGGTAGGATATCCACACAAGGTTAACCCTTGCCGCCGTGGAGAAAGGAAGTAAATGGAAGAGAGAAGAAGACAGGAAAGATAAAAAAGTGAGAGATAAAGACTAAGCTTTGGGGAGAAAGAGACAGGAAGAGGCGACTACCGATTTCCCCCGGGTGGGTCAGTCCGGGGGTGCCGTCTACGTGAAGCCGAGGCCAAAGGGGTGTGTTGCCGCCGCCAAGGGGCCGTAAAGGTCCAAACACCCGGCGTTGGCTCAACCCCCAGGATCCCCTTTTCCCCGGACACGGCTAAGCCGCGCACGGCTACACGCGGGAGGGTCCAACCCTCGTGTGCTCGGGTACGTGGTGTCGCAACACACCAAACGCCTGCTTACGCAGACGCCCCTGCGGGGTATCAAAACATCTACGTCTAAGTTTTGGCGATACCTTAAAGAGAAGCTGAAGAGTCTTCCAGAAAAAAATGAGTGAGGAGCTGTACGTAATGGTTTTCAACCCTCCGAATTCAAATATTGCATCGAAATTGAGCGAAAGAAAGCGCTAACGATTTTATTTCGACGAAAAGTGCAGCAGCAGAATCGGGCAGTTCGCGCGCCTCGTTTTCGCCTGTGATTAGTCGGGCGCCTCGTGACGTCAACATTGGTGTTCTTCCGGACCGGCCGCTGTCGCCACACATGAAGCACGGTGCAAAGTGGTTTGGCGCTGTGGTTTGGTGAGACGTTAATGGTAAATTTCGAGAGCTTCTGAGGAGTTCGGCGTTGCTCCCTACATGTATATATAGCCGGCCTCTCCAAGAAGCAAAAGATGCTGGTAGCAGTACTTTCGACGCGAACGAAAGCGAAGTGTTAGCATCTCCTCGTGTTAGATATGTTCTTTGGTGAGTATTGAAGCGGTATGAGCCTTTGAATAGAAGATGAAGAAGCGCGGGAACCGGGGGGACAGAGGAAGAGAAGAGAGAAGGGAGAAATAAATGTAGACGAGATGGACGCCAGTTCAACAGCAATGCTTTACGTCTACTGTGTCCTTTAACTAGGAACGCTACAATATTTTGGCGCAGCCGACAACTGACTCCAACATGTGGGTGACATATTTCCTCGAGGAGACCTCCGCAGGGATCATCTTTTCGAGATACCAAGCTCAAGACGAACCAGCGGTGGCGCTAACTCGAGAACTCAACTCGGCAGAACTCGTGAACCTGGTTTTAGAGAAGGCTTCTATAGACATTGCTGAACTACGTCGGAAGGGTGCGGTGAAAGTGAACTTGCGTCTGGCGATCTTCGACGAATTAGTCCTTCAACCGATGCGTCAAAAGGACTGTGGATCACGGTCTTCGACAGAAGAGGTGAGCCTTGTTTTGAAAGCTCTTCAGCTACAACAAGAACAGATGGCGGAACAAAACCAACTGGTGACGTCACTTATAAGCTCTCTAAACGCTGAGAAGCCGGCGACTAATTTTGTAGAACCCGATGCGTTCGACGGCATGTCTTCAAGCTCAGAAAGTTGGCTTGAATTCTATGAATATGCTGCTGGGAAGAACAAATGGCACTCTAATGAGGACAGATTACCAACATGCGTAGTTATTTAAGAGGTGTTGCACGGAAGTGGTACGATCTGCACATTATTGAAGATGCTGGCAACTCTTGATACCAGTGGAAGGAAAAATTCTTGACGACATTCCGAAGCAACCCAGTGCAAAGATGGGACGCCGCGCTTAATTTCAAATTCAAGCAGGGCTCCCCCGTCGAGTATTTCTTTGAAAGACGCCGCCTTTCAAAGCTGGCCGAGCCTATGCTTCCTCCTGCCATAGTAAGACTAATGGAGAGGTTTATAATAGGGGCCCCAATGGTTTGAGGCCCAAAAAAGCTTTGCGGGTGTCAGCGTTGGGGCACGTAGGAGTGAAGAGTTTTAGAATAGGGTTTTACGTTTGCGGATAGCGTCTTGCGCTGACAGCGCCACTATACGGCGTCTAAGAAAAGCTATTAGAAATAATTAAATAAAATATACCATTTTATGATAGGAATAATAATTTTGACTTGCGTGTATTAGCATTTAATTACAATTTAGAGCTTATTCTGTAAGCAGCAAACAATTAGTTCCGCTTAGTTTTGAGCAAACGAACTTTACTAGCCTTCACCAGCCAAGCTTAGCCGTGTTAGGCCTACGAGCCATAAAATCCACAATCGAATGCAAAATCAGCGGCGTCTAATGAGTCATTCTTCATAACACACTCTGGTTGAGAGAAAGCGATAACCGCAGTCACTTCTAGCTTGCGAACTTCACGCGTTACCGCGAATCGAACCCAGTTTTGTGCTAGGTTAGATCCATCGCTTCGATGGGTGCCGCCATGTTTGCCGACGCAAAGTTTTTGGGGCCGCTATTTGGGCTCTCGCTAAATCGGTGAAATAGCGTTCCCAACGCAAAACCCAAACACAATTTGCGCCTTGCGCATGCGCAGTGGCTTCGACGCTATTTCTTTGGGGTCCCAAAACGTTTGGGGCCCCTATTCTAAAACTCTAAAACGGATTGCCTGCGGAAGTCCTGAAGCTAGTGCAAGCACGATCACCTAAAACTATAGACAGGCTACTGGAGTGTCTTGACGACATACCAGCTACTTCAGAAGAAAATATAACCGCTGGCTCAAGCAGTCGCTTCAGACGGACCGGCGCGGATTGGTCAAGCCGTAATCCGCGAGAACCAAGCCGCCTTGCAGGCAGTACAGAGAACTTGGGGTGGCGTGCTCCCAGAGGTCGAGTGAATAACGTCGACAACGACCCTGTGCCCCTACTTTCAGACGCTCGAGAGTCTCCGACGACAAAAAACTAATAAACAAGGGTGATCAGTCCGACCCGATGACCACAACTGAGACTGTTTATTTAACTTGCTCTAGCCTACTTCACATTCCTGTCAAAGTGGGAAATAGACATATGATGGCTTTGGTTGACAGCGGTACTTGTGTGTCAAAGAAATGCCGAGCTGGTAGATTCAAGTCACCTGCATAGTGGAAGAGTACTACGGGTGCAAGGGTACGATGGAAAAGTGACAATGCATATTCAGTGGGCCTCAGTAGACATCGAGTTCCAAGGTCACGAAATCGAGAGTGAAGTACTGGTGATAGCGAGGGTGACGTACGACTTTCTGCTATCCAGACCAGATATAAAGAAACTAAAAATCAACGTATACTGGGACGATGCAGTTTTAGTGGAAGGACTATCAAGGGAAGAGACACAGCAAGATAGAAAAGATAACCTGCGAATTGTCAAGTGCGCGGAGGATATTGCAACGACCTACCCTAAACTGGTATGCACAGGAAGCTATCCACAAGCGATGAAGTCGCACAAGGTACATTTCGAACTGACAAGACCGTCATCCGAAAATCACCTTATAACTTGTCAAGCGAACGCAAGATATGGTTGAAGGAATTGCAGGAGATGCTAGACGCCGATATTATCCGGCCTTCAGTGTCACCCTTCGCTTCTCCCATAACCATTGCTCCGAAGGAAGATGGAACTTTCAGACTGTGCACAGATTAGAGGGTTCTCAATCGCCAGACAGAACTTATACCATTTCCCATGCCGAACATAGACACGATTATAGATGAGACAGGTGGTTGCCGGAGTTTTTCACGCATTGACTTGTGCAAAGGTTTCTGGCAGGTCCCGCTAACCGAAGAAACAAAAATGTACACTGCTTTTATCACGCCCTTCGATCTGTACGAGTATAACCGGCTCCCTTTCGGCTGGAAAAACTCAACAGCATGGTCCCAGAAGATTATGAACGAAGTCCTGAAGCCTTTCCTAGGTGTCTTTTGTAACGTGTACATAGACAATATTATCGTCTTCTCCAAAACAGAGGCGGAACATCAGGAACACCTGTCCCAGGTATTAAATTCCTTGAGCTCGGCACACCTCAAGGTTAATTTTAAGGAAATAAGTGCGTTCTTTCAAAGAAAAGTTGTGTTTCTTGGACGAGTCTTTGATGGGACTACCAAAAGCACGAAACAAGAGTCCGTCGAGAGGATATCCCAACTGGTGAAACCATATGACGTCCACTCATTGCGTGTGTTTTGGGGATTAGCAGGACATTTCAGACCTTTCATAAAAGACTTTGCTATAAAAACAATATGCCTCACGCGCCTAACGCAGAAAGAAGTTCCATTTGAGTGGGATGAGGATGTGAGAGAGTCTACCGTGATCTGGTGCACAGAATCTCTGCTGACCCTATTCTACGCATACCAGATTTCACTTTACCCTTTGAACTGAATACCGACGCCTCACATTATGGAACAGGTGCAGTCTTGTACCAGAAATGTCCAGAAGCATCCGGCCGAGAAAAGAGACATGTAGTAGGCTACTACAGCTACATTCTCAAGCCACCTGAAGTCAACTATACCACTACTGAAAAGGAAGCTCTTGCTGTCCTTAAAGCAATTCAGTACTTCCGTACGTACCTAGAAGGTGCGAAGTTTACTTTGTTCACGGATCACCAGGCACTCACTCATCTTTTGAATATGACCCAACCTAACGGACGTATCGCCAGATGGGTGAACTACTTGCAGCAGTTTGATTTCACCATCTCCCACAGACCTGGACCCCTTTTGACTGATGCAGATGCATTGTCTAGACTGATCATACAGGCCAACAAAGAACAATCGGAAGAAATCAATGAAGTAAAATTGTGGGAAGGCACTGAACAATTAATTTTTATGGCAGGTCGCTATCAAGTCCCACCAACGCTGATTCCCAGGGTGCTTTATTTGTACCACGATAGCCCACAATCTGGAGGACACGACGGATTTTGGCGCACCTACAACAAACTAGTCAAGAGATTTACGTGGCCTCACATGAAAGAAGACGTCAATCAATACGTTCGTTCATGCCACATTTGTCAAGTCAACAAAGTGAAATATAATCAGCCTACGGACGCCATGATCATACCTTGCCACTCGAACGTGTCTTTTGAAGTCATACACTTGGGTTTTGCCGAGCTAAATAAGAAACGAGAAGGAGTCCGAAAAACGCAAGCTTTTCTTCTGGCCATAGATGAGTGCACCAGGATGGTCGCGGCACGAGCAGGAAAAGAAGATACGAATATTGTCATCGCCCTCATCCAAAGGGATATGTTTAGAACAACCAGGAAGCTCGTATGTGACAACGGTCCAGCGTTCAAGAGTCAAAAACTAGCAAGATGGGCTCGAGACCACAATATATCAATCTTAGCACACATTGTTTAGCACACATTGTTTCTTTCTTTTTTTTTTTGCTGCTTGTCACAATATATGTATGTCGATCTGCTTGTTTTCTTTACTCTGTGATATTTTTTTTATAATTAGAGACAATTTAGATTATTCAATGATTATCTTATGCCTGCTTATGCCTGCTTGCTGAACTGTATCTCGGAGCAAAAGCCTCTCTCAGGCTGTATAGCATTTTCCTTTTGCTTCGATTTCTGCTGATGTACAGAAAGAAATCAATAAATAAACCTCAAACCTCAAATTCTGTGCGCCATACCATCCCGCTGCGAATGGGCTTGCAGAGCGTGCTATACGAGATGTGAAACAATACATCAGGATGTACGATAGTTTCCCTGGTGGGTGGAAATGCTCTTTAGAAGCAGCTGTAAGACATCACAATCGCTCCTACACGAGTGGCTTGGGATGCAGCCCGCAGTTCGCTTCTTCAGGAGAGACCCCTATTCTTCAGGCGGACCGTGAACTGGGGCTGTTAGAAAATCTCAAGATGGTCGAGGAGAGGAAACAAAAATCACAGGAGGAGAGGTACCGTAAACGAATGAAAAAAATTTTGACAAGAGATATTGCTCTGATATCCCAGACATTCAAGTCACCGACCTCATTCTAGTTAGGAAAGGAGTAAGAGAATCCAGTGCAAAACTTTATCGTCTTTACTCTGTGACAAAGACAGCCACTCAGAAAGGCATATTGAAGACTGTGTGGTAAATTGGTGAACGGTGCTCAGTTGAATGTGCTTCGATTGGAAACGTTTTCAAGTATTACCCCAGGAGGGGTTAGCAAAAGAAACCTCGAAGGGTGAAGCGGTATGAGCCTTCGTATAGAAGATGAAGAAGCGCGGGAACCGGGGGGACAGAGGAAGAGAAGAGGGAAGGGAGAAATAAATGTAAACGAGATGGACGCCAGTTCCACAGCAATGCTTTACGTCTACTGTGTCCTTTAACTAGGAACGCTACAAGTATGTTTTTTGCAAAGCTGTATTCAGCGATCCAGTGAGTTCGTTTCCGGGCGAACAACTGTATTGTTATGTTCCTGCATGCCTCCTCGTGGAACGTAAGGAGGTATGCGATTGTCGGCATTTGTGCGCTGCCCCGAAGCTGTCGGCGATCTACACAGACGGTTTACATGCGGGAAAAGCTTTCCTGCTCTTGAAGCAGGTGTAGTGGTCTTCATCAGCGCGCCATCCGCACACTACTCGTAACTGGAGCCATAAAGGCGGCGAATTCCGTCGGCTACGTGAGACAGCCGGTTTCTCTCTGTGCGCGAGGGGGAGCGCAGCGTCCTGGCGTGCGCGGGCTTTCAAACACATAAAAACTTTACACTCGCACTGCATTATGGTAGCTGCATGTTGGCTATTTCACAACACACGTGCGAATAGAAAATTAACGGCGGTTTGCGACGAAACATGCGTCAAGGGTGGGAGATGAACATGTACCTTCCGTTCAGCGTGCTAACATGAAGGACCTAGCAATAAATCAAAATCCAGGTTTGGACAAGTTCGTGTATTCATAAGGTCTCCCAAGACCAGTTACCATCCGTCCGCCCGCACCCGTTTCGCCTTTGTGCGTTCGTTGACCCGAACTGTTCGCGCTGCGTTTAGACAGCCTGCTAGCAGAAAGTCGTACTCTCACTCATTCACGCATTAATGATAAACTCTGGTAGTAATCGTCGTCACGGAAGTGGTTAGAGCACAGCACTGTTGTTCTTGAGCGCTTGAACTTCTTTCTATTCACAGCAACCTCCCACTTAGCTGCAAGCTTCTTGTCTTGCGGGAAGTAATGGAACATCGTCGCGGCCGCTGGTGTTCGTGCAACCGTAGGCTGCACAAAATGCCGGCATGATCGGCCCACCACTTCAATTCATGCCGCGCACGTGAACTACCACTCTACATACACACAAACAAAGGAATGCAGGCTCGAGCGAGGCAGATTATGACGGCACGCGCGGCGCTCGACGGGAGGCGGAGCGACAGCGCAATTTTAACCGCCAATTACGTCGTTCCTAAGAGAAAAATCTCGCCCTAAATTTTACGTGCTGGTTTATAAGGTTCCCGCATCCATAAATGAGCGTCTTATTGAATTCGACAGACTCTTCAGCTTCCCTTTAATTCGAAGTCACGTTACACCAGTAATGCATCACGAACTGAAGCTATGGCAAAGGCTACAGAGTTCAATGAATGCTTTATTTCAGTATTTACACAAGACAACGGTAAACAACCCAACCTTCAAACTCTTCCTAGCTACTCAGCAAAACGATACGACTTAATCTTAACGGAATCGGGGATTTTTTCCCTCTTACTTGAAATAGACCCAAAAGAATCCTGTGGTCCTGACAACATACCAAATCATTGCAATCATTGCAAATGGCCGAGGTTCCGGTGAAATGGAAAACTGCTAAGATTATCCCTATACATAAATCCGGTGACCTTACCAGCATAGCAGAGTACCGACCAATCTCGCTTACTTGTACGGCCGGCAAAATCCTTGAACGTATAACCCTAAAACCCATAGTGTCATTCATGGAAAAAAATAATTTAATTGTCCCTAATCAGCATGGCTCTAGAAAAGGATTGTCTACGACTACTCGATTGATTGAGACAATCCACAACTTAACGCTTACAACGAACAAATGCAGTCAAACCGATATGATATTCCTAGATCTATCTAAAGCATTCGATCGAGTTTCCCATCCAAAGTTACCTTCAGAAACTTTTCCACTACCTCGGTGATAACATCACCAAGTGGATAAAAAGTTATCTTGCAGGTCGACGTCAATAAGTATGCTTCAAAGACTACTCTTCGGATGTCGGCGATGTGCTATCTGGCGTCCCACAAGGAGCCGTTTTAGCTACTATCCTCTTTCTTACTTTTATCAATGATTTACACATTAATACTAACGTCGCAGTAAGAATGTTTGCAGATGACTGTGTTATCTACAAGGAAATAACCTGTCGTGATGACTAGATAACCTTGAACAGTTCACTTGAAGATATAACACAATGGTGCCAAACGTGGCCAGATGGTGATTAACTCAGAAAAAACAGTTTGTATGACAGTGTCGAATAAAAGAGCGCCCGTATTATTATAAGAGCACCCGTATTATTTACAAGGACAGATGTTAAAGTAGAAGAGTATAAATATTTAGGCGTCATAATTTCATCAGATCTTAAATGGGACAAGCAGGTAACATATATTGTTAATAAATCACTGGTAGTTCTATACTCGTTAAGACGATCGCTTAGATCCGCTTCAATAGATACTAAACGCTTAGCATACCTGTAACTAGTTCGCTCTATACTAGAATATGGAATAGTATGTTGGTTTCCCTTCCGTAAGCAGTACATAGCAAAATTGGAGAGCGTACAAGGAAAAGCGATTAGATTTATTTTTAATAGGTATCGCCATCTTGACTCCCCCACAGAACTATAAAGCAAGCTGAACTTCCCACTATACAAAATCGAGCTCGACTACTTCGTCTTAAGTTTCTTTTCCTTCTTCTTAATGGCAGTATGAAAATCAATGAGTGACTACTTGCTATAGACCGATACTCGTAGTTCTCGAGCAAAACACACCAAGCACTTAACAGAATACAGATTTCACAACGACATATTCAGGTACTCCTTTTTTCCACATGCAATCCGTGAATGGAACATGTTGCCTGATGACGTTGTCACCTGCACATCACTCGGAACTTTTATCGCCAAGTTATCAAAGAATGCTCTATAGCTACGATCTGCACGTAGGCGAGCTGCGTCGTACAATGGCATTCTGATTCATTTCTAAGTGTCTTGTATTCTGCCCTGATATAAATACCTGCTGAATCTTGTCTCTTGCGCATTGCACATCCAAAATATTTATTTTCTTTCTTTGTTCTTCTGTGTGCTAAACCTTCCAACATGGCGTTTACTACCAATTTTCCCCGCTACTGTTATAGAAATTGTATAATGATTATAGAGTGCATATGTACTGACTTGTTGGCACAAACTTATCTATGTTCGCGCCTACTTGAACTGTGTTCTCTTGAATATGTATCCTGCCCCTTTCCTGCAACAGCCTCAAATGTGAGGCTAGCAGTATGCTCAAATGAGTAAATAAATAAAGAAATAATCAACCTGCAGAATTAAAGTGTGTCATTTTCTACGAAGCAGGCTATAGACATACAAGAGTCGGAGTAGCTAGAACAAGTTGCCTCGCGGGTTACTGACGATGACATAACCGTGACACCACGATGCAGCATTCTGGTTCGAGTAAGAAACGAAGCATTCGACGACTCGGAAGGTATAGCGGACGCCAACGTCCAGCTACTGTTGAAGAAAGGTATGTGCGTAGCACGGGGAACTGTTCAACTACCCAATGGGCGTGCTGATGTATTGCTGACGAACTTCGGAAGTGAATTTCAGCACGTCGCGAAGAACACAGCCATCGCCTTCCTGCACAGCGCTAATGCAGTCACAAATGTATGCAGCTTAGCATCAAGGCCGCCTGCAGTCCAAACTACGCATGACGCCGTAACATCAGTTGCGATCAACCAAAGTCTGTCGCCAGCCCAGAAGGAAATGATGGTGGACCTTATAAATCACTTCGCAGAAGGTTTCTCTCATCAAGGGCACGGCGCACACCAATAGTTAAACACCGTATAATAACAGAAGCGACCAGACCAGTATACCAACATCCGTACCGAGTGTCACCGGTTGAATGAGAGGTCATAAAGAGTCGGCTGCAAGAGATGCTTGAGGACGATGTCATTCAGCCATCAAACAGCCCGTGGGCGTCGCCCGTAATCCTTGTGAGAAAAAAGGACAATACATTGAGATTCTGTGTTGATTACCGGAAATTGAAGAGTGACGAAGCGTGATGTATACCCCCTTCCCCGCATTGATGACACGTTGTATCGCCTACGACATGCAACATATTTCTTTTCATTAGATCTCAAGAGTATATTGGCAAATTGAAGTAGATGAAAGAGACCGTGAAAAAACTGCTTTTGTAACCCATGACGGCTTGCATGAGTTCAAAATGCTTCCATTCGGCTTTTGCTGTGCGCCGGCGACATTACAGCGCATGATGGACAGTGTCCTCTCGGGTCTCCAATGGCAGTCATGCTTAGTTTACCTAGACGACGTAGTGGTATTTTCCCGATCATTCGACTAGCATGTCCAGGGGCTACGTTTAGAGCTCCAAGCCATCCGCTCGGCAGGCCTAACCATTAAACCGGAAAAGTGCCAGTCTGGATTCCAAGAACTTCGTTTCCTAGGTCACGTAATTAGCGCGCAAAGTATTGATCCGCATTCCGACAAGACTGCTGCTGTTGCATGATTTCCAAAGCCGACAAACAAGAAGACAATACGGCGATTTTTGGGACTATGCGCTTATTACAGGCGATTTGTAGAAAACTTCTCGAAAATTGCCGAACCTCTAATGAAGCTTACTAAAGAAGACGTACCCTTCATGTGGCATACTGAACAAGAGGTTGCATTCAATGAATTAAAGGAACTATTGCAAGCCCCACCGATACTCGCCAACTTCGACGAGACAACGGACACAGAAGTTCACACAGATGCAAGCAACCTCGGTCTCGGCGCGGTTTTATTTCAGTGGCAAAATGGGGAAGAGAAAGTCATAGCGTCTGCTAGCCGCACTCTCTCGAAAGCTGAAACAAATTACTCTGCGACGGAAAAGGAGTGTTTGGCTGTCATATGGGCCATCAGCAAGTTCCGACCATACCTTTACGGCAGGCCGTTCCGTGCAGTCAGCGATCACCATTCTCTTTGCTGGCTGGCAAACCTAAGAGACCCATCTGGACGACTTGCGAGATGGAGCCTCAGGCTCCAAGAATACGACATTACTGTCGTGTACAGGTCTGGAAGAAAACATAATGCTGACTGCTTGTCCCGCTCACCAGTGGAGTCGACTCCTTCAGAAGAAGATTTCCCGTTTCTCACAGCGATGACAGCTTCGGAAATCGCCGAGCGTCAACGGGCCGACACAGAATTGCTCCCACTCATCAAACACCTCGAAGGATACGACGTCCAAGTCCCACGCATGTTTATGAGAGGTTTATCGTCATTTTGCCTCCGAGATAATGCACTCTACAAGAGAAACTTTGAACGCAACCAGGAAAAATTCTTACTCGTAGTACCGTCAGCCATGCGACCAGAAATTTTGGAAGCTTGCCATGATGAACCATCGTCGGGTCACTTAGGGGTCAGCCGGACGTTCGCCAGAATTCGTCTCAGATACTTCTGGCCTAAATTGTTAGCGTCGGTGCAGCATTACGTGAAGACATGTCGCGAATGTCAAAGGCGCAAAACACCACCCGTGAAACCGGCCGGACTTCTTCAGCCCATAGATCCACCAAAGACTCCATTTCAACAAGTTGGAATGGATCTTCTTGGCCCGTTCCCAACATCATCGTCAGGGAAGAGATGGATCGTAGTAGCGACGGACTATTTAACACGACATGCTGAAACTGGCTGCCTTGAGCGAAGAATGGCAGTTGAAGTTGCAAATTTCTTCGTTTGTAACATAGTACTGGGACATGGTGCACCAATGGTCGTGATTACCGATCGAGGAGCGGCCTTCACAGCTGATTTGATGCAATGTTTGATGAAGATGACTCACACCAGTCACAGAAAAAGCACTGCATACCATCCCCAAAGAAACGGCCTGACGGAACGTCTAAACCGAACCCTGGCCGATATGCTGTCCATGTATGTTGACCTCGAACATAAGACATGGGAGGCAATCTTGGCTTATGCAACTTTCGCCTATAATACGGCAGTACTGGAGACTACTCAGGTCTCTCCATTTCAACTGGTGTATGGCCGCACAGTAACAGCCACACTGGATGCTATGTTGCCAGTAGATGATGACAACAACCCGTACGATGTCGACGACTTCCTACAACGAGCTGATGAAGCCCGGCAGTTGGCAGGGTTCCGCATACGCCAGCAACAACGTAGGGACGCCAGCTACTGCAACCTGCGCCGCAGAGAAGTTCAGTACCACTTAGGCGCCAAAGTGTAGGTGTGGACACCAGTGCGTCCGTCGCGGTCTATATAAAAACTCCTTCGCCCATACTTTCGACCTTACGAAGTTATTCGCCGAGTAGGTGACCTGAATTACGAAGTCCTCTCTCATGAACAAGAGTGATCAAAGCGGCACAACCATGCGGAGGTCGTAGTCCGCATATAGCCTTACTACGACAGGCAATGAAAACACATCTATAGATAAATTTGTTTCATACGCATCGGGACGATGCGTTTTCGGATGGAGACTAATGCCGCAGAGAGCTCTCCACATGCCAGTTACGAGCCCCCTCGTGAGGTATCCTTCCAAATGCCTCATCGCTCAAGCCCCTAGGCATTACTCATCGCATCGACATTAGAAGAGCGCCAGCAACGCCTCGCGCATGGCGCGACAGCGCGTGTCTCCCGTGCCCGCGCACACGCAAAGGTGGCTTTGGCACACGGCAGCGCCCGAGTCTCCCGTCCAATGAGAAGCCACGGCGCGGCTCCTGGCCTTCGGGGCGCGTGAGAAGTGCGTTCGGCGTAGTGACGCAGTTGACTGTGGTATAGGCTCCTGTTAACTCTTCCTTTAAATTGTGTCAACGCTTAATCTTGAGTTTCCGGGCACAAGTTCGCCCACAATAAACCAGTTTGTTTAGTGTGCTTCATTGAAGAGTGCTACAATATCCATACTCACGTGAAAAGGAAATACAAAAGCATTGCAACATATGTAAAAATAAGAAGAAAAAAATGAAAGCGGCGACTAATAAGATTAAGAGATGGCACACTAAAGGAAGACAACTTGACAAACTTTAGAACAGTATCACACGCATATATGAGCACTTGCAACGACTATCGAGAGAGGGAAAAAAAAGAACAAGTGCCAGAAATTGAACGATTAACTATTGCAAAATACTGAAAATAGAATAAAGAAGATGTGGAAAGTATCAAACAAAATTCACGTGTAAAAAAGAAAAAGAAAACAGTAACAAGGCTTGCCGATATGGCAATACCCCTAGTATTAAAGACACATGCGTTCAATCATCAACATGATCAGCCTGGTTACACCCACTGCAGGGCAAAGGCCTCTCCCATACTTCTCCAACTACCCCAGTCATGTACTAATTGTGTCCATGTTATCCATGCAAACTTCTTAACCTTATCCCCCCCCTAACTTTCTGCCACCACCTGCTACGCTTCCCTTCCCTTGGAATCCAGTCCGTAACCCTTAATGACCAGTGGTTATCGTTACTCCTCACTACATGTCCTGCCCATGCCCCCCCCCTCCATTTCTTTTTCTTGATTTCAACTAAGATGTCACTAATTCGCGTTTGTTCCCTCACCCAATCTGCTCTTTTCTTATCTCTTAACGTTACAGCCATCATTCTTCTTTCTATAGCTCGTTGCGTCGTCCTCAATTTGAGTAGAACCCTTTTCGTAAGCCTCC